>NW_025963890.1:4822500-5422500 GCF_023055435.1 Haliotis rufescens
GAGAGAACGCTCTAACGACCACGCTTCACGCCGTCTCTATGAGTGCATAGAGGTATTTAGACCAAAATCACTGCATCTGCTTTAAAATGTGAATAAAATATGCAATACAGACATAGCATTTTGACACTTTCTTCTGGCACTGACAAGTAAAAAAGTTACTCGCGTGTGGTCCCAGACAAGGAAGGACGTGCGAAAATGAAATGGCATTTCACAACAGGAAAATGTAAAAGTTGATACAATCTGGCCTTTCCGTCTAATGACCTCGTACACGTAGCCCCGTGTCGATAATGAGTAAGTCCCAACCCTTCGTCTGTCACTGGAATAGGCGTTACACTCAAGAACATAATTCAGGCAAAAATAGGTAACATATTTGCGATTATTTCACCCTGTTACAGAGGTACACTGGCTTGTTACATGACGGCGACATCCCCAAATTTCAGCTTTCCTCTGTAGTCTGGGAATGATTATCGACTACCGTATTCGACGTCATAAGCGCCCAGGGCGCTCTCAAAATTAGAAATAGGGGGCTCTTTTTGGAATATTATTTTAGTGAAAAAAAAACAGTTGAAAGATAAATTTCGTGGTTTATGCTGACAGCCTGAAATGTTTATGTACGACACATATATTTTTTCTAGAATTTAATTGCCAATAGTTAAGGGTCCATATAACACACGAGTGCGTATTGTACGCGATTAAATAAGTCTTCTGAACATTGATCAATCGGAAGGGGTGGTAATTAGGATTGTTCACTAGTCAATATATTAGCAAATACCGCCGGGTGCGCTTATTAGAGCGGGGCGCTTATTACGTCGAATACGGTAATGGCCTTTTGGGGATTGTGTTCATGGTGTATGTTTTTATATTGTATTTTTTCGTGTGTATTTTAGCTGCATTCGTGTGTGTTTTGAGATTGTATTCGTGTGTGGTTTGATTGAATAAATGTGTGGTTTGATATAATAGTATTCGTGTCTTTTGATGGAAATAATGTGTGTTTTGGTATTGTATTCGTGTGTTTTGATTGTATTAATGTGTGGTATGATATTATATTCGTATGTTTTGATTGCGTTAATGTGTGTTTTGATATTGTAGTCGTGTGTGTTTTGATTGTATTAATGTACCTTGTTTTATTGATGTATATTTATGGATAGTTTTCTGCTTCATTTGTATCCGTGTGTATTTGTACTGTATTCGTGTGTATTTGGACTCTATTGGTGTGTTTCGGGGTTTTAATCGTGTCTTTTCATTGAACACATGAGGTAATGCTATGTGCTGATACTTTATACATGAGGAGATCGCTCAGTGGTTAAAGGGTCCGCTCGCCGCACAGAAGACCCAGGTTCGATTCCCATAGTTCTTGCTGTCTCTTAAAAGTATTGCTGAATTATTTCTAAGACCGGCAATCAACCCTACATTTCATTCCTCAAGTACACGATAATCAAATATGTAAATTATAACAAAATCAGCATTTGCTTACACATTTCTCATATGTAATCTGAATAATGTACACAAGCAGTCACACATCTTTCAGCCAATATACACATCACCAAAATCTCAACATAAATTCAACTGCGAACACGTAAATCAATTCAACGTTTCACATCCCGTGAATGCAATAAAAAGCAAAGTTTGTACACACATTGAATAAAAAACTCGGATTCTGACGTACGGAAAACGCTACTTCCTACATCGGCGCTATCCAAAGTGGACGTCTGGATACCATTCAGTGGCCTAGTGCCGCATTCGTCAAACATTTGCCAGTTTTAGGAAAACCCGAAAACATCTTAAGACAAACAAACGTTGTGTGTAAGCGCGGCTACTTGTTAACATTGTAAGTTTTCCTAGCATGGCGCGCAGCTTTCTTGCTGTTCCAGAGCCCTCGTAACCTTTCCAACACCTAGCCCAAAATATCAAGCCCACATTGGATGACATTTGGGCTTTATCTATCGGCAATAACTTCAGCGGTTACTTAAAGTGTATTCTGGCGATCACGTTGTCGGTTATCACGCGGGGGGTTGGGGCGGTGCGTGTACGTCGACTATGGGGGTGCCTCGTTACTTCCCCCCGGGAGCTGTTATCCGCCCCCTCGGGGCCTGGGTGGGCGTGGTGGACTGTTATGCCTGGAGGAACACCTTGATGTGATTAGGACATTCCCATTACTGCCGGAATTATGGTGGGCCAATTTGTGAGGTGTAGTTTTTACCTCGTTGTAACTATCAACACATTGGTTACTTGTTATTCTGTAATGAGGAACATGGTATGTTGACAACGGACGGGGTGTTGTTACGGAAATGTACTTTTACACATTGCACGAGGATTTAAATGTTAATACTGATAAATGTTGTTTGTTTGTTTTTACGTCCCCACTCAACAATATTCCAGCTATATGACGGCGGTCTGTTAAAAAATTGAGTCTGGACCCACAATCAAGTGATTGATATCATGAGCATTGGTCGTTGCAATTAGGATACGATGACATGCATCAAATAAGTCAGCGAGGCTGACCACCCGATCCCGTTAGTCACCTCACGGCCAGCATGGGTTGCTGAAGACTTATTCCACCCCGGATCTTAACGGGTTGCCGGTAAATGTGAATTTGGAATACACGAATGTGTATTGAGTTGTCAACTTCTCAGCACTGTCATAATAAATCAGAACCAGGAAATCTAGTGAATGATAACATGAATCACACGTCATCACCTCCCATCCTAAAGTTAATCACTTCCTATGCAATTCATGTACGGGGATATATTCTGTTCTGGAATTATCACGTCTGACCTTTGAGGGCGTGAGTTGGGTTGAGCACCGCTATGAACAATCTATACCTCGGCGTGACAGCTTAATGTGGGAGGAAAGATTAAGTGATGCAGGTGTTAGACGTTTGCCACTTTGGTGAAACCTACGAGATGACTGATGATGCTGACAAACCAAGAAACATAATCGAGGTGAACCAGGATTCGAACCCACAATCACAGGTTTCTGGCTTCCCTGGGGAAAGCAACTCTGCACGGCGAATTGCGGCGCCTTAGACGACTGGGCCACCGATACCCACTCTGACATTATAATTCACGAATAAAAGTGTTATAGATAGTCACTGCAGCTTACACGAAAGCCAGTATGTCAAACTTCATTTGACATTCAACATCCACCTTAGATAATCTTAATCTTAAAACATGATATAATCCTGCACTCAAGAACCCCAGCGTTCGATCATTAAAAAATATCCCACAATAACAGAAAAAAAAATCAATTTCATTGTAATGAAACACTAATTAATCGGTAGGGCTGATTTCCTATTTTCCGACTTTCTTCCCATAGCTATTGTTTATTGTATTACTGAATGGCGTTGATGCGGCCCTCTGCGACACACGGGTCATTAATTGTGGGCTGTTTAACATTATAAGTGTGCATGAATCATACAGACTGGGCGATAGGGAAACAGGATTTCTCATCACACTCTGTCCGTGCACGTACTGTGGCCGACAATTGTATATCCTTGCAACAATATTCCTTGATACATAACTCATAGATTTTCGGTGACGTGACCCGCGGCTAAGCTGAAGTAGAAAGGCCAGAGTTAGTTGGTTATTTGTTCTTCGTTACATTGGAAACAGACGCTGTGTGTTGTGTCAGGCCTCGGGAACCATGTAAACACATACGCTGTGTGTTGAGGCAGGGCCGTGTATTGCAGGGATGGCTGTTTCCGGAACATACAGACTGCCGTGCCTCTTAACAGTTGTAGCGACTAGTGAGTGAGTGAGGTGTGTTTAACGCCGCTTGTAACCGTATTCCAGTCATATCACGGCGTGTCAGCTTAATGTGGGAGGAAAGCCCGAAGTGACGCAGGTCTTAGACGTGAAACCCACGAGCAGGGCTATGGTACTGGCAAATTTTGAAACATAATCGGGGCGAACCAGGATTCGAACCCACATTCATAGGTTTCTGGCGTGCCCAAGGGACGCAACTCTGCACAGCGAATTGCGGCGCCTTAGACGACTGGGCCACACGAGCCCCCTGTAGCGACTAAATGCAGACATATACCCCAAAAATAGGTGTCTTCGTCAAATCTCTCGTCCTCTTTGGCGAAATGTTATAGTACCATAAAGCTTACACTTTCACATTCATTCATTGATTCATTCATTCAATGGGTGGGGTAGCCGAGTGGTTAAAGCCTTCGCCCGTCACGCCGTCGGCCCAGTTTCGATTCCCCACATAGGTTCAATGTGTGAAGGTTATTTCTGGTGTTCCCCGCTGGAACATTGCTGGAATATTGCTTAAAGCGGCGTAGACCTATACTCATTCACTCATTTATTCATTCATTCTAAATCGGACAGATAGTCAACTTTCATTCTTGTGTCCGAAAACCTGTTTATATTTAATACAGTGTGAACATAACGTAATTTGTCAATGGCATGAGTAAATGAAAAACACTGGTCATACCAAATTCAATTGGCTGAAAATATCTTTTAAAAGTTAGTTCTTGAGAAAGTCTAGCCAACAACATCATGCCTCTTAAGCATTGAGGGACGGTGGTTAAAGTGTTCGCTCGTCATGCCGAAGACACGGGTTCTATTCCACACATGAGTACAATGTGCAAAGCCCATTTCTGGTGTCCCCCGCAAGGATATTGCTGGAATATTGCTAAAAGCGGCGTAAAACATTACTCACTCACTCTTAAGCATTGAATAAACAAATAATTTTTGAGTGACCTTTTTTAATCATGGTCCCTGTTGTCCATACAACCCTCGTACCATTCAGATATACGTGGTTGTAAGCTTAATGTCATTGACCGCCTCCGTGGTCTAGTGGTAGAGCGTCCACCCGGAGAGCGGTAGGTCTGGGGTTCTATCCCCGGCCGCGTCATACAAAAAGACGTTAAAAGATGGTACTTGTTGTTACCCTGTCTCGCGTTCGGCATTAAGGGGATAAAACAAGGACTGGTCGGCTCGGAGTCAGTATACTGTGTCTGAGTGGGGTATTCATGTTAAACTGCGGCATGGTATCTCAGTGGGCTAGCACTATAAATCGGCATCAGTCCGGACTAGTACAAGCAGCCACACACACACACACATACACGTGCATGCACGTCGCTATATAAGTGCAATAATCTTGGACGTGACGTTAAACCCATTTCACCTCACCCCCACCTTAATGTCATGAACGCAAATATGTATAGAATGTACTCTGTCGAAATATGCAACGAAATGCCAACAGTTAATGTCACAACATGCACACAGATTTAATGGAGTTAGGTGTCGGCTCATCAAGGGCAGAGTACACTTAATAAGGAAAATTGACGCAATATTTTATGAGCCGTGAAGCGTTACCTCGTCTAGCGAGTATTTTAAGATTAGGTATATGATACAACGTGGCCACGTTGACATACAGATACGTCGCTCTCAAGTAGGTCACGTAGGGTGGATTTACCCCGACACATTTGCTGAACACTGCAATCAATGTCTGGAATCTGATAAAACGCCCTCAACGTTGAGTATGACATAGGCTGGGGCGTATAAATCCTTGGCGTTAACTCTAATAGGATACGAAGTTGTTACAGGTAATAAGAGACGAATACCAAAGATTATTTAGCGGTAGACTAGCTATACCATATCGGACTACATCTTCCCGAGGCAAGAGAGTTAACTGACTTTAAAAGTCCATTTTCCACCCTTGCCGAACTAGGCTGGAATTCCTGGGCTCGATCGTAGCGCCACCAGTGGCTATTACGAGTTATGTCCTTTCTATGCCTCTACTATTGACCAATCAGATTCAACCTCTCGTATCACTTGCATTTGCTTCAAACAAAACGGTGGCGCCCAGTCAAGACGATCTGATTGATAATCAAGATCTATATTGTGATAAAACGAGTCTGACATCAAATCAAATCACGTGAGCACCTTGATTAAAAGCATGAAAAGATTTAAAAAGTATCTGGTGACAACGAGTTAACGGTGAACATGCTTTTCAAATCCTGCAGTCGACAGAAATCTGCATGACACTTTACTTTTCAGTGCGCGATTTTGATTGGACTATGCATAGACTCGTTAGTCCGCGGAGCCGCACTTCACTGCGCAGAGAACCGATCCCCAGCTACCCTAAGATCTGCCAATGGTGGGTTCGAATACTACAGTTGTTCCCATGGCGACCCATGGTCTGCCCGCACCATTCATATGTCGTGAGTTTCACCAAATTTGAAAACGTGTCGACCTTCATCATCTTAGACTCCCGCACTACGTTGCCACACCTTGATCATCCCATTCCGCCATAAACCATCCCCTAATTAATCGCTGTCGTCTGCAGTCGTACTTCGTCGAAGACTCACTTAATTTCGTTCATAGTCGTAATCACTCGTCACTTTCCGTGAAACAACCGAAACCTTTCGGTCTGTCACGGAAGAGGCCGAATGGATACGAAATGTCGGTCATGTCACGGTGCCTGTATGTCTTATGCCCCGTGTCATAGAGAGAGTCAGATATCATGTATAGACACCGTCATGCCTCAATTATGTAATTGTGTGTATTCATTTCAAAACCTGAAACCGACATGATACATAATAACGGAGGTAACAAGTTCAAAGTGACGTAATTGCGTAAAATGAAAAGTTCAAACCAGTTTTCGGTTCAATCAAAACGTGTCAACTCATCATATGTACTCAACTAACTACATAATGATACAAACCCACGCCTTAATACACAATTAAACTTAACACCCCCTTAAGGTAGCGAGTGCATTGTCATAGTTTAACCATCATTGTGATGTACAGTGCCGTCGTGTTTATAGGGTCGACGGAAGTACTAAGACCGGTTAAATTCAGTGCAAAAACAAGGTTCACGCTAACAGCTCACAATGATAATTAAAGGTATCGTCATTACCCCATATGTTGTTAAATCCGTATGTTGATGTTTATTATACGTATTCCTCAAATAGTTCTCCACTTAAACTTTGTACCGACCTAAGGCATATAGTCTTATGGCATACTACTTGCATGGAACACATTATTTGTGGCTAAGTTCTCTCATTATGTTGCTATGGCTTCCCGTCATAAAGACGTGACATTGCATTTGGTTATTTTGATTGCTAGTTGTTTTACGCCGCACTATCCCTATTCCCTCTATATGACGGCGGTCTAAATACTCGAATCTAAATCAGACAAACTAGTGATTGACATCATGAGCATCGACCTACGCATTGGGATACGATAACATGTATCCACCAAATCAGCGAGCCTGATCTCGTTTGTCGCCTCTTAGGACAAGCATGGCATGGCATTGTCAATGAATTGGCGTTTTCTTAAAAAGGCTCGTGGAAACAGAGGGGACTAGTGAGTGAGTGAGTTGGGTTTAACGCCGCTTTTAACAGTATTCCAGTTATATCACGGCGTGTCAGCTTAATGTGGGAGGAAAGCCCGAAGTGATGCAGGTCTCAGACGTTTACCACTTCGGTGAAACCCACGATCACGGGTATGGTGCTGACAAACCTAGAAACATTATTGGGGCGAACCGGGATTCGAACCCACAATCATAGGTTTCTGGCGTGCCCAAGGGACGCAACTCTGCACAGCGAATCGCAGCGCCTTGGACGACTGGGCCACCCGTGCCCCCAGAGAGGGGACTTATATTTGGTAGTCATCTTTTATTGTCAAAACCTCTGTAAGGAGAAGCTTTGATTTTACTATTGTTGTATGTTAATTTGTAAAAATGTGATTCCATAAAGTTGTACGTGAACAGTAACCTATTTGTTTTCTTTTGGTTTAACAGCCTCTATTCTTAACAAAGTTTACATAATGTTTTTATTTGAATTTTCCCCCTTGACGTATATGTGCAGTAAAGCATGTATTTCATGGCATTGGTGATTATTTGTTTGTTCTGAAACAAAGGTAAAACCAGTGAGGTCTCTCCAAAGAATACCCCTTATCTCCGTCCTTTCAGATTTGTCTTCTCGGCGATAACCCACTCGGAATGCCAACGATTGTTCAACAAACTAGCATGACATTGTTGCAGTTCCGACAACATATATCTATTTGTGCATACATTCAAGTGCATTCTAGGAATCAGAAACTAGGAAGTAAATCATAACAAGTGTAATTTACCAGATACAATGCTTATTTAATCGTATGGTTTGGTACTTTGCCAAAACTGTGTGCCAAAATATCTTGAACGATATTTTTTCTACGGTTTGTGAGTTACGAGGGCATTCACACCTGCTGCTTGAGAACACACACGCACGCACGCACGCACGCACGCACGCACGCACGAACACGCCACCACACACAAAAATAATCGTTTTTAACACGAACAATTATTTCAATAGAATGAAACGTGTTTTAAATATTTTTATTTTGTTACATTAGATTGAGACCCTTCCCATTCATTGTGATTGTGAGTTATAAAGTTCTCGTTGATCCTTAAATTTACATCGAAACCTCGTTTATCGTCCGTATTGCAATATTGCCAAATACAAAGACTGATTAATGAGTGATTTCGGTAATTCGTTGCAAATCGGAGTGCGAGACTGTCGGATTAACGGGTCTAAATAGCAATGATTTAATCGGTTCCAATCATTAGTGTCGGATCAAGCCGATTGACGGATTAACGAGTGTCGGATTAACGAGACTTGACTGTACAACGTATTATAGGTACGGAGTCTTTGTATAGTTGATATATTTGACAGTACTCCTCCCGAGAGCGGCGTCCGGGTCAACGGGGTCCGGATTAACAGGGTTTCACTGTGAAAGAGGATTAATGCTACAAAGATATCACTACACGGCCAGGAATGTTGTCATTGTTGCCTCACGACTATCCGACCCTAGAACGTTTCATCAGTTAATTGTCATCAATATTGCTAGCTAGAATATCACGTTAGGTTACCAGTCCATTCAACAGTCACGACTTTGGCAACCGAGTCTGTTCACAGAGGCTTTGTCTCTTCTCTCGTGGACCTGGTTTGAACACGAAGTCACTTTCCCTTAACCTCGGATACATGTTGCACTGATCAGCATGATTGGATGTCTGTGCAATTCATACCATGAATGCTGTATAGAAAAGTTCAGCAGGACAAGCAGATAGCATCCCGTTGTTAGAATCACGGAAATTTGCAAACGCAGTTGGAGTGTATGGGTCCGACCATTTCCACTCGAGGTTTGGAGGAATGGATAGGATTCGGGCGGAGAATGCGGGCGATTGGTTGGTTGGTTTGTTGTTTAACGCCGCATTCAGCAATATTCCAGCTATATGACGGCGGTCTGTAATTAATCGAGTCAAGACCAGACAATCCAGTGATTAATATCATGAGCATCGATCCACGCAATTGGGATCGATGACATGCATCAACCAAGTCAGCGAGCCTGACCACCCGATCCCGTTAGTCGCATTTTACGACAAGCATAGTCACCTTTAACGGCAAGCATGGGTTGCTGAAGACCTATTCTACCCCGGAATCTTCACGGGTCGAATGGAGGACGAAAAGATACGAAATGGGTATTACTTATTCTTCAAAACGGGTATTCGCTTGACCTCTGATAACATGTTTGTTAACATATTCGTTTGAAATACATTTGCGTCATGTAATATACCTATTTCTCGACGAATTTTAACAGTTCAACAAATTCGAGTAATATATTTGTCGCGTCATACCAAAAGACGTTAAAAGATGGTACTTGTTGTTACCCTATCTGGACTTGTCGGCTCGGAGTCAGTATACTGTGTCTGAGTGGGGTATTCATGTTAAACTGCGGCATGGTATCTCAGTGGGCTAGCACTATAAATCGGCATCAGTCCGGACTAGTACAAACAGCCACACACACACACACGTGCATGCACTTCGCTATATAAGTGCAATAATCTTGGACGCGACGTTAAACCCAATTTCACCTCACCTCACCTGACACAAAAACGTCTCCATGACACCTCATCCCCAACAGTACATGTATAGAAAACCTGGCCATGTACCTTTGCAGGCTTCTTTGTATGACACTTCTCAGGGCGCACCGTCATAAATATTTGACAGCCTTTAATAGAGCCTGAAAAATATCTATCTGTAATCTCAGACATGATTATGAGGTGAGGTGAAATTGGGTTTAACGTCGCGTCCAAGATTATTGCACTTATATAGCGACGTGCATGCACGTGTATATGTGTGTGTGGCTGCTTGTACTAGTCCGGACTGATGCCGATTTATAGTGCTAGCTCACTGAGATACCATGCCGCAGTTTAACATGAATACCCCACTCAGACACAGTATACTGACTCCGAGCCGACCAGTCCTTGTTTTAGCCCCTTAATGCCGAGCGCCAGACAGGGTAACAACAAGTACAATCTTTTAACGTCTTTTTGTATGACGCGGCCCGGGATCGAACCCTGGACCTTCCGCTCTCCGGGCGGACGCTCTACCACTAGACCACGGAGGCGGTCACATGATTATGAGACACAGAGGCGGATTGTTAAAGTGAGTGAGTGAGTATGGTTTTACGCCGCTTTTAGCAATATTCCAGCAATATCACGGCGGGGGACACCAGAAATGGGCTTCACACAGTGTACCCATGTCGGGAATCGAACCCGGGTCTTCGGCGTGACGAGCGAACGCTTTAACCACTAGGCTACCCGACCGCCCCTCCGGATTGTTAAAACTGAAGGTAAATGAAGGAAGATGGTTAGGAATAGAGATATCACCACGCATATGTCCTGCATGTAAACTTGGTACAGCTGATGAACATAAGTTTGTCCTTATCTGTAACTATTTTAATGACTTCATAGAATATTACTTACCCAAAATGTATTGTCAATATCCAGCCCTGAATAAGTTTCAAATGCTGGAAATTATCTGGAAATTGTGAAACAGTGCTTAAGAAACTTTGTAAATTCGTGTCGCAAAGTTATGTTAAGAGACGACAGTTATTAACGCAGGTTTGCCATGATGTGTACGGATGCTGTATATATTCATGTAATGATCACGTATACAGACCAGTGGCCTTCATACGAAACAAAGACTTGAATTAACAATTTCATTGTATAACTATGTTGTTTGTATACTGCAGGTCATGTAATCAAATGCGAAAATGGGCCGTTGGCTTACCGAAAATATAGATATATTTTTTGCTAAGATTGATTTGTACAAACGTCATGTGTACAAAGCCCTCATCAGTCGGCTACTTCAAAAGGCATTGGACTTAGGAATACATTCTGCCCCGGAATCCCAACACGAGAAACCACCAATCAGAGACTCGTTAAAGTCAAATGGAGCATCATGGTTTCTCAAAACGTTCAAGGAATGAATTAGAATACGATGGTCACGATATGAAGCAATGTGCTTGGAAAATATAATACCAAGGTTAAAAACCAACCAACGTGTGTCCTGGTTATTTTGTTTAAACGTTGATGGATTACTGGCACTTTTTTAGAGTATTGTTTATCTTCCTGTTTATTTCGACCAACATGTTCACCACAAATAAATCCACCATGCACGAATTGTCAACACTACTCTCTTGCTTTTCCCAATGTTTCACAAAAAGGGATTTCAAAGGGATACAAGCAAGCTTACGGTTTATGTTAGGGAGATAAATCTCATCAGCCTCTCAAGAACGTAATTAACCAGGTGATTGTGTTAATGCATAGTGCACAGCGCGGCAAGGCGGATTTGAGCCTTAGCAAGAAGACGTGGTTTCGGGGTCTCTGCTGCTTGTAGTCAGTGAAAGGGGCTACAGTCAACACCTTCTCCACACCGCCCTAGTCTATTCAAGTGCTCGACCCAGATGGTTTACGTGTGTCAATACTAAGTTCTTGACGTCGCTCGGTAATCCGGGTCAAGCATGCACTCTACCGTCGAGAAACGCACTGCTTCAAAGAGGAGGTAGAAGGTGAATAAACTTTCGCATAAAAACTCTAAAAATACCAGTTGAACGAATTGCATGTGAAAGTACCCTTGATGTAGTTAATTATCAGCTGTAACAGGTATCCTTCTAATACGAATAATTTCTATAAACTAGTATCTAGTTCTAGTTCATAAAATGTCCAGTGGTTAAATTTAAGTACAAGGATGACACCCCGAAACATTTTCCACAACCCAACTAACCCCCTAAACCTCAACCCCACACAAATCAAACAAATCGCGACGGATGCGGTTGAACCTTATAAGCTTCTGTGACTGACATCTTAACAATGATGTTTTACAAAGTGTACACTTAGTGCGAAAGAAAGGTCGAGGGAGGTGCTGATGTTCTTTTTAACTGTGCGTCTTCCACATAAAATACCGCATTCGCTCTTCTACAAAACTGAAAAGTCCACCTCGCACATGCAGCGCAACATGAGTTCCTGTGCATTCGTCCGCCATACAAAGTTTGTTTGTTTTGTTTGTTGTTTAACGCCGCACTGAGCATTATTCCAGCCCTCTGACGGCGGTCTGTAAATAATCGGGTCTGGTCCAGACAATCTTGTGATTGATATTATGATAACGATCCACGCAGTCGGGGTAAAACCCAATTCACCGATCCTGCCCACCCGATACATTTTGGTCGACTCTTACGACCAGAATAGGTTACTAGAATCCTATTCAAACCCGTGGGATCGACAAACGCTGCATATTGTACTAATATGCCCATGCCCCTTCCGTATCTAATTCAGACACATACTAATGTATCGTGCACTAATTATAATAAACTACTCCATTCCAGACAATGAGACAATGCTTATTTTTGAAGGCTAAACAATGCATCTTGCTCTCATAATACCGTATTCGATCTTGCCTGTCTGTTTCAGAAGACTAAACAATGGATCTTGCACTTACAACACCGTATTCGATTTTGCCTGTGTTTCAGAAGACAAAACAATGCATCTTGCACTCACAATATTGTATTCGATCTTGCCTGTCTGTTTCAGAAGACTAAACAATGCATCTTGCATTCATAATACCATATTCGATCTTGCCTGTCTGTTTCAGAAGACTAAACAATGCATCTTGCACTCACAATATTGTATTCGATCTTGCCTGTCTGTTTCAGAAGACTAAACAATGCATCTTGCACTCATGCGCGTGTGAGCTCTTGCCTGTCTGTTTCGACAATGAACCAATGCATATTTCACTCATAAGGCAGCGTTTCTAAGTCTCCTTGCACTACTTCAGAAAGGGGCCAGTTTGCAATGGAGATGATTAAGAGAATACAATCAATCAGCAGGCTGTAAGCGTGTGTGTATCACATGGGTTGGAAGGTCAAACAGCAACAAAGCCTCGCTCAGCAGTACATCCATATAGCTGCTTCCCATTTCCTCAAAGTCAGTGGTTGAACAAATACGGGCCGCAGCTGTCTATATACACGATGCAAGCTACACACACAAAACAAAGTGTGAAAGTTATACATACACATCATGTGTGCCGTTACATGTGAACCTACAGAACACCTAGCCCGTGCATCTGTCATGTCAAGTCCTTCATACAATGAGGTTTTGTTCTCTCCCTCTTTCTGGAGGCTGATGATCTGTTGACGAGGTACACCAATCTGGAAACGATGTCGTCGCCTTTAGTTTAGTCTATGACGTCGGACTGGGGCTTTTGTCGCTTAATAGGCGCCGTTGTAAAACTGCTTGGAGCTGTAGGAACTTCTATTTGCCATGTGTCACTCCAACGTTGTGAAAGGAACTATTTACAGTGTGAATTCCATGGACGCTGGTGTATGTTGCGTTATTAAATAAACTCTTTGAAATGTTTGTTGATGATAGACGCATCTGAACTGATCTAATAGTGGTTTCTGAATGGACAGAAAATTGGTTATTAGTCAGACATACTTCTACATCTCGTGAGAATGCATTGGCAGTTTCGACACATTTTCACTTCACTTAGGTTTGGAAAGATACGAGAACACTCGTGGGTTATCGTTAGAGATCTCGGGATAACTGTCGAAATTGGTTGACAGGCATTTGGTTCCCACTTTCGATCTGTACCTTGTGTCGATGACTGTATTCACAAACATGTTCAACAGACGTCTTAAATGGTAAAAAACATGACGTTTAGTTTTTCCTTTCAAAACGCGTCATTTTCACCCTGGACATGTCCCTTTTCGGATTTCGGTACATATAACAAGGGCAGTTAACTCTAAATTCTAAACTATAACTATTATTCACAAACCTTGGCTTCTATTTATCGATAACATTTAGGTTACTGAATACAGTTCCTTCCGAGGAAGATTCGCGCCTCATAATCGCTTTGGACGGCCACATGAAAGTGTACATCACACCATTTGAATGTACACCAGTGGAGGGCCAAGAGGGTATCTGGGGGTGGCCACCACCCCCCACCACCCTTTTGTTTTACATCTGATGACATTTTGTATGCACATGACCTACCATGACAACATGTTGATTTGGTCGTTAAAGCACAATTAATAATGGTTTAAACATCGTGTTTGTGATTTTTTAACGGCTTGTTGAATTAACCCCAACCATTCTCACAGAGACAATATCTCAGTTCACACATGTCACTTATTACATTGTTTATACAAAGACTCCAAATTGTGGGTCAGACTCTCGCTTTAATTTGTCCTCCCTCTCCATGCCCAGAATAGTCCCAGTAATGAACACTCTGTAATGTTTCTTCACGTCCCACTGACTGATGTTATGCGACGTAAACCTATTGAAGTGTAGGTAAGAAAACACCACACGATTAACTACAGCTTAACACCTAGGTCCGTACAACATCTGTAAACATACGTGCGCACCGCCAACACGCGGAGTCGAAAACACGAGGGTGACATACGGGTCTGAGTACCCAGCTCGTGTTCCTGTCCTTCCTCCTTTCTATCCCTGACTGCATATAATTTGCTCCATGTGTGATGTGTATTTTCGGAGGTTACTTCAGTTGTTTAATGGCTAATGTTTCTTACATAATAATGAAGACGACAAACCCCTATCCATCATCATACTACAACAAAAGTGACAAAACCCCTTCCATAACCACAATAAATGTCTGCTGAAAGCGCGGTCTATTGTACGAGCATGTGTTTATGAATCACTATCAAATTTTATTTTTTTTATGATGCAAGATGCTTGCGAAAAGGTGAGCGTATCCTGCCCTACTGGTGGCACCCGTCACAAACACACGCAAAGGCAAGTCAAGTGCTGATATGAAATGTCTGCTGAAAGCAGAGCCGAATGTACGATTCCGAATATATCACTAGCGTGTGTTCATGAATCACTCTCAAAAAGTGACGACACCAGATGTTCGCGAAAAGGTGAGCGCAACCTGTCCCAGTGGTGACAATAAGCCAATTCAGTCGAGGAGACGTCTTGTTATGAAAGCGTTATACTGTGAAACATTAAAATATATCGAGTTATCCATTCGAGTATCGACATGAGGATCCTCCCCGGTACCATAGAGACAAGTCAGCCTGGGTCCGTTCCACAGGGCGACCTTAGCGCTAAGACAGTCGTAGCGCTAAGATCGCTTTGTGGAACGGGGCCCTGGTACATAGGATCAATTGACTTAACAAGAGGGGCGGTCGGGTAGCCTAGTGGTTAAAGCGTTCGCTCGTCACGCCGAACACCCGGGTTCGATTCCCGACATGGGTACAATGTGTGAAGCCCATTTCTGGTGTCCCCCGCCGTGATATTGCTGGAATATTGCTAAAAGCGGTGTAAAACCATACTCACTCACTCACTTAACAAGACTTCACTGCATCTAAGTATTAAAATATTAAAGCTTCCGCGGTATTCATTCATGTCTCTGTAAGACGCGCTACAATCAAAGAAAAACAGCCTCAACTCCTCGATGTAAGCCAACATATTACGACGTATGACATTAGCTCAAAGTCATCCTGACATTTGAGCACGTTTATGAGACAACATAAAATGTAAAAATATCCATAAAGTCCTCAATGCATGCTACCTCGTCATGGACATTTAACTGCAGCTCTTTATGAATGGTTAACTTCAAAGGTATGAGACTCAAAATTGCTTTTATATAGGTGAATGAATAGATGTGTTTTTTTCAAAGCCAGTCATTAAAACGACTACATTCGGTGATAAATATTAACAAAATGCCGTTTCATATGTCAACCAGATAATCATATATAGTGAGTGATTCAAAAATAACGTCGCTATGCATCATTTCAGCCTTATGGCGGCCATGTTATATTTGGTATCTATATAGATCAGGTTATTATACCACATAATTATATAAAGTAGATAGGGATACTGAAGCTCACCTGGCAACAGTATGCAAACATTGTCATCATACACCCGAAGGACGAGGTGTAATCCAATATGGTTATGATCAAAACACGTAAGCCCCATTTTAAATCTACTAAATTAAATGACACCGGGTCCTATAGAGACGATCTATACAATGTCGCGAGAGTTCTGTGTCGGGATAATCCATGCAAAGTTTCAGCTTTATTGCTTCTGAGCTTTCGAAATTTTATAATAGGAAAGGTCAAATGTTTCTAGAAGTCAAACTACAGAAAGAATATTTTTATATTATATAATCGTATTGTAGGCCGCAGTGAAGGAAGAACCTGTCACATATACGACTTGGCATGTTTTGCAGCCACGGAAATCTTGTGTTGAAGACAAATATGGGGATACCACTTGCAGGATCATCTCAAGAGAAACTTTCATTTTCTTCAAGAAATATTAGAAACCTATTGTTTGCAGCATTGTCTGTCCGAAGTTGTCAAATTAGCGTTGATTCCTGATCATTTTACATGTTAAAACTTGAAACTATAATTTAGTAATATCATCCATATTAAGTTTCAGATTTCTCTCAATATGTCTTCCAAATTAAAATATATATCAACTTGTTCTCGTCGCTATATGGCGGAAATAATACCGATGCGACGTTAAATTTTAACTCACTCACTCATTCTATAATAAAATCCAATGCCGATGCCTTGAACAGGATCATCTACAAAACCATTCTGCAGGTTCTACAGGGGGAGTTGGAAATGCGAAAGGAAGAAGGGTCGACTTGCAACGTCATAGAATGAAGGGCAAGAAAAATAACACGAACAATTGATACACACTAACAGCGTCAAAAGCAATTCCATAATCATAAGAAATTTCTTCTAAAAGCAGAGTCCATTTTACGATATAAGATCTTTTCGAGAAATGTAAATTCAGCAAATGTTGTAATGAATGGTTTTAAAAGATTGTTGACAAGCATATGACTTAACATGATCTAGAACCCTCTGTTAAAAAGTCCCAGAGATGCACATATGCCTTTCTTTCATAACGCGTCGGGACATGAAAGAGCTTTCCTTTTAACTGCGTTTTCGTGCGTTTTTATAAGAGACATTCACGCTTGACTCATTCTATTGACATATCTATTGTATCCGCTATAAAGAAGAACGTACAAAGGTGGTGTTAGATGCAGGTTCTAAACTTATGTAAGACATAAAAGAACAGGTTTCAGACCTGAGCATCAACAGTAAACTTCATCAAGAAGATCGGGAGATTAATATGACAGAGGTTCAAAGTTCGAGACTGTATAGAAGCTACTCACTGACGAATATGTCTGCACTCAGAGAAGCTACGTATTTGAGTAATAGAAGGAAACTGAATCACCATAAACCACTTACTTAGAGTTAATTGCGGGGCGGTGAGGTAGCCTAGTGGTTAAAGCGTTCGCTCGTCACGCCGAAGACCCGGGTTCGATTCCCCACATTGGTACAATGTGTGATATTGCTGGAATATTGCTAAAAACGGTGTAAAACCATACTCACTCACTCACTTATGCAGGCATAACGAATACATTGGTATTGCTGTGCTGCGTCAGGCAATAAATACTTACTTTCTTAAACAAACTGTATAGATGGCGGGTGCATGGCAGGACATGCTTACCCCTTTCATCACTAGACAATCCAGTGATTGACATCCTGAGCATCGATCCACGCAATTGGGATCGATGACATGCTTCAACCATTTTCATCACTTATTTTCAGTGGTCCATTCATATAATTTCCGCAGCTATTTGCCCTTTCCGCCTTGTGGTTTCGACTGAAGATGTAGGCTGGTTATACTCTTGCATTGACAATTTATATACCCTACTGCGGTGAATAATGCACATATCTGCAACCTATCGCTTATTACGACCTATATCACTGTTCTGAGGTTATGCGACATGTGAATCACGAGGGACAGCACATACACACCTATGCTAATAAAACGTTCCCTGAAACAGCATAGAAGTGGAAATAGTTTTTTATAAAGAGTCTACTTATCGATTAAAAAACCCAAAAGAATAGGTCCAACAGATTAAACAAATATTGAATACCCAAAGCAAACTGTCACTGCCCAATGTGAATGATTACATGTAAGTAAAATACTCAATGACTTCAACAATTATCTGGAGCCATGGTGTACTCTCCTGAAACCTAATCTCCTGTGAAACATACTGTCGTTACATTGGGATCGAAAATGGACCAACTTTGTCTTGGATCATATATCTTCAGAAATAGTATGATTGCAAAGATGATCGCTCCTTCATCTCTGAGAGATGGAGAAAGATGAGCTGGTCAAATAAACTTTGCTGGTAAAAATATAAGCCTGAGCTCGGAATGCGTCATTTGATTCCTAAAGACAAAGCTTCCATGTTTGCTACATCATTATCGTATATCTCACATAGTTAAGTCAAAAATAAATACTATAGAACTGACAACCTTTATTTCGATGCGGTTTTCTATATATTCCTTAGAGCGGTCGGGTAGCCTAGTGGTTAAAGCGTTCGCTCATCACGCCGAAGACCCGGGTTCGATTCCAGACACGGGTACAATGTGTGAAGCCCATTTCTGGTGTCCCCCGCCGTGATATTGCTGGAATATTGCTAAAAGCGGCGTAAAATCTCACTCACTCTCCACTATATATTCCTTTCTGTGTTATTATCAAAATAAACCTCATGTGCATGTAATAATTATCAGAGAAAGCCGTCTTTGTAAATCTCACCGGAACATGATTCCGTTCCTTAATTCCTTTCGTATTGGTCCAATATTCTTGGAAGAAGAATAATATCCTGCCAAAGCAATAGCGATATCCTTGACGTAACTGTGCTCATCGTATTTATACGGCAACCTTGATCATTGTTTGGGCATCTAATTTTTGTTCCGCGTCTGGGATGTTTAGACTAGCGTTACACATGTTCTAATGTTGGATCACGGGATGAATATCTCCCCCCATCTGCTGTTTTTGTGAATCTAGCACACTTCCTTACTGTTTGTCGAGGAATGGCAACAATGCATGCACGCTGTTGATCTTTGCAGTTTCCGCGCATCGCCATTACGGTTCATGTCTGCGGCGCGAGCGTGAGCAGGAACTAGACCAATCTGTTCAGCTTGGCAATATTCTCACTACTTCCGTGTTGAACGCCAAACAACATAGGGCAACCATCCTCGTGACTCAAGGGCGTGTACCATCTGTGATATATTATTTTAACAACGACGGCTTTTGTATAGTTTGTAAACTTAACTCGTAATTCTTTAAGTCAGGATGAATTTCATTATTTTCCTATATTGACAGTTATTTATCGTTTGCTATTTCAGATGGGACTGGTGAATGTATTTATGCATTAAGTCATCGGAGGAGAAGGAGAAGTCGGATCGTTTCATGAAACACATTTCACAATCACCAAAACGGGATAAAAACTCCTTCCATGTGCCTGACTAAGAGCTTTGCACAATAACTCTTTTATTGTATATCATCATAACCAGCATATCTGTCCGTCCATCCGCATTCATTTAGACCCGTGAAGATGCGGGGTAGAATAGGTCTTCAGCAACCCATCCTTGCCGTAAAAGGCGACTTTGCTTGTCGTAAGAGGAGGAAAACGGGATCGGGTGGTCAGGCTCGCCGACTTGGTTGATGCATGTCATCGTGTCCCAATTGCGTGGATCGATGCTCATGATGTCAATCACTGGATTTTCTGTTCCAGACTCGATTATTTACAGACCGCCGTCATATAGCTGGAATATTTCTGAGTGCGGCGTTAAACAACAAACATACGCATTCATTTACTTTTCTGAGTTACGTTTTATTAAATCCCTACCGATATGCTTCTACCGCTCCAACTTAATACCACCATGGCACGAAATCCAAAAACGAGATATATCTTTAATAATTGCTTTATACTATATGTCGATTTTGTACCAAAAAAAGCCTTTCCAAGTATCACGTCTCACGTATCGAGTTTTCTGGCAGACAACGCACACAACCTCTGCGCGCCAGTAGACGTCGACAGACCTTGTAAGTAGTGGTATCGTGTGACGAATTAAACCACGTGTATTCAACACGTGAGCTCAACTAAACAGATGAATGTTTGCCTGCAGTAATAATAATAAGTATTATGTATCATTATGAAAGGCAAGTGCCGTTATACTATATGCCTAACGACTTGCACTAATTCGATGCAGACAGTAATTAGTACATGAATATAATATTGTTTGAGGAGGGAAGCATCTCGGTAATGTCACGACGCACGTGTTATCAATAACGTAAGGACTGATATATTTCATAGCAGCGCAAGCAAGCTGTAACAACTATACATTATATACATCGTTTCATAATTGTCACTTGTGTGTAGGCAGCCTCCGTGTGCCTGTATATGGAGGTTGGGTGAGTGAGTGAGTATGGTTTTACGCCGCTTTTAGCAATATTCCAGCAATATCACGGCGGGGGACACCAGAAATGGGCTTCACACATTGTACCCATGTCGGGAATCGAACCCGGGTCTTCGGCGTGACGAGCGAACGCTTTAACCACTAGGCTACCCGACCGTCCCAACTCAACTAGAAGTCAAATATTCTTAGACACAGATAATATATCAAAACGCTAAAGTTAAATGACTACAGAAATACAAGAGAGAATATGATGACGAGCCTGAACTGTTCGGTTTTTCAGAGAAGGTGAAGAAGACAGACATGTCACTTATCAGGTCACGGGATGGGGTCAGGATGAAAAGGATTGTCGGCTAAAATTGATTTTTAATCTTCAACTTGCCGCATAGAAAAAGAAACGTGTGTAGTTCCTCGCATTCAATGACTTCAAACTAGGAATTAAAATACGAAAATAACTACAATCAATATAAACTGAGTCTCCCATGTCCACCATCGCCACATGCTTGACTCCCCGTGAAAATCCGGGGTAGAATAGGTCTTCAGCACACAATGCTTGCCGTTGAAGGCGACTATGCTTGTCGTAAGAGGCGACTAACGGCATCGGGTGCTGGAGGCTCGCTGACTTAGTTGAAGCATGTCATCGTAACCCAGTTGCCTGGATCGATGCTCATGATATCAATCATTAGTTTGTCAGGTCCAAATTGGATTATTTACAGACCACCGTCATACAGCTGGAATATTGTTAAGTACGGCCTTAATCAACAAGAAAAAAACATTCTTGACAATTTACTCATTTATGTACAGTTCCTTTGTGCTTGTGATGAATGGCCAGCAGACCGTTATTCATGACTAAAGCCAAGGCCGTAGTTAACTTAATTTGACGTGGGGGGGGGGGGGGGGGGGGGGGGTGTTCAAATATTTGTTGAACAAGTAACACTTGTCCCCAACTTGATTCAAATAAAACTGTTTTCTATTTAAAAAAATGCCCCCCTTGCTAAAACCCTTATCCCTTCATACTAAAACACTTTTCTTTCATCGTACGCTTTCGTTTTGCCAGCTAACATCAAACGACATTGCAATGAGCGACACAGAATAATATAAAGAACTGTCGCAGAACTGCCATATATCGACTACTGCCATATATCGCTAAGACCACTTAAGCATTCCAAAACTTTGTCTCAAATACTTAATTTACATTCTGTGTCAGTCAATCAGGAAATTTATGAGTATGTGTATTACGATATATATTTACGAGTCTCCTGGCCTGAGAGAACGTAAGGGCTTTAGCAAACATTACCACACAGATCACTGATAACATTCAATGTAAATTGGACAAGGCGTACGCCGGTTAGCAGTGCAAGCACTATCATGGTAGCAGGTCAATGTACATCGTCATGTTTTATTTGTGTTTTCAGAACGACGGATTCGTTTATAAGACAACAAAAAGAAACTGTCTCTCGTGTATCGGCGCATCACTTTTCCCGTTTCGGTTGATAATAGACACTGATCATTCTCTAGCGTTGACGTTTTGCATATTAATCCTGTGCATCATTTTATTGCCAATAAAAAATACGTTTCCTGCATCACATGAAACATACTCTGTTGTCCACAAAATGATGATCTCACACACGATACTGACATTGTTATTTGAGAGCGGAGTTCAATGTGAGCCCAGTTGTATTCTTGGTTGTTTCTTATGCAGCCTAATATACGTAAACTTAAGGGACCGACCGACCAGCTAGAATGTATTTTTTGCGGTGACAATTTCAATTTTTTCAACAAAATGAGCCATATTTATTATTTTTTAAAGCATTTTCTGGGATAATGGATTTTTTTTATAAAATCCCAGCAAACCTACCTTCGATAACTGTTTTTGTGTGACAAAATGTTTGTCTGAATCGGACGGTACGTTGGCAATCTCCTCGGGGAATGAATGTCCAACTGATACATATTGAGGGAAGCGGAAAGGAGAGGGGGTGTGTGAGGGGGGGGGGGGGGGGGTCTGTGTTGGGGGTTTGGGTTGGTAGGGGTTAGAAGGACAGCTGCCCGCCACCTGAGGTACTAGGCCTGGAGCAGGGTATAGTTGTCATCCGCGACTGTGCCTGAATGATACATGGCTGTAATGCCAGCGAGCCCCGTTTCAAGGTTTATAGGCAGTTTGGAGTAATTGGTTTACTGGAAGATATTAAGTTTCTATAATCATCGGTTGATGTAACAGTTCATAAAATTGTTATAAAAGTGTTGCTGCTGCTAATGTTTGAATTTCGCGTATTTTATATGAACAACATAGGACTTAGCATACAACCTTGCTCGACACACTACTTTTACAGGCTACAAACCGAATGTATGTAATTCGTTAAACGCAAATGTTATAATCGCTTAACAAAAAACATATCCAGGTCGGGAGCTATTAACATAAAGTACAAAAGTTGTACAAGCGGAATTCACGTCACCAGTAGTGTAGATATTATAATACATATACAGTTCATTCTACAGATTGTGGATAAACAAACTCGATTGTATTGGCGGGTTTTCAAGGCAAGAGGAATTCCCTTTTAAGTTTCGTTCCCTTTGAATTACGGCACAGCTGTAGCTAGCAAATAAACTTTATATTTCGTCACAGGTGGACGAAGATATTCAAGGACTGTGGTTACAGCTACGAATTAGGGGATATTAGATTAGAAAGCATTTTAACGCTTTAGCCTTGGGCGAACTGTTTGGAGGGGTATATCATGTTATAGGGGTGAAGGGAAGAGGTTAAACTCTTACTTGTAGACACGGGTATCCGGGGTGTGGTATAAATGATGGGTAGCGGGGTGGTTCTCTCCTCCCTGACCACCCCATGACAGTGTTCCCAGTAGTCGGGGCAGCAGTCGTAGGCTGTGGAGTTACAGAAGACGTCGCAGTAGCACTCGGTGCCGAGGATGGGGACGGAACAATAGTCGTCCCGGTCGATACAGCACTGCTCCCCCCGGCGCTTGGCACACCAGGGTCCTTCGAGGTCCGGCCCCCATTCCCACATCTCCCCCCAAGTCCCGAGGAAACATCCCGACAAGGATAGCACCAGTAGAATTCCTACACCAGACATCTTAATCCGTTAATCTCTGCAGATTATCTGTTGAAAACGCTTAAGAAATCCTGTCAGTTTTACTCGCCTGCAGCTAGCTGGACGTCAAAGCATGTCTTTCTTGAGTCACACTTCTACAATATACCCGTGTCACTTTTACGTACTACATATAATCCAAGTGAGGTATGAAAATCTCCTCGAAGAGTGTCGAACGTCTTAAAATTATCCCCTTGAGACACTCCAACTCTGTTGATATTAATTGATATCCTGATAAGGTTTTACTCCGTGGGATACCATACCCGTGTCTCACTTTACGAAAAATACGAAATATCTTTCCTTAAAACACAATCACTGAATATAATGATCCAATATTTCGTAGAAATGAAATATGTTCACATTTCTTTTGCACTTTCCGTCATAAAAGGTTTTTCCCTGGCCTCGCGGGTCCACATCCTACTCTTGGTCCAGTGAAGGCGCCTGTGCTGACTCGGCGGTATTCGGCCACTTCCTCGGCTCGCAGGTTGAATGCAATATGTATTAATTGGGTTGGATCTGGACAGGGAGGGAGCGATCGCTCGCGGTTTACCGCCGACACTCGCCGAGTCAAGTTGTGTGACGCAGACCGCCACCATCCTCCGGCAACCCGCGCGCAGGCGTACTCGTTTCTGAGTAGACGTTGCAAAAGAGCTGCCCTTTCGGCTGCAAATAGCATTCAAAAGCATTTAACAGTATCTTTATAAGAGTTCTCCTCGGAGAAGCTTAAGAAATATCGAGAAACAAAATCAAAAGTTGGAACTTTAATAAATTTGCAAAAGCAAGGGTTTATTTAGCTAAGTATTTTGATATATTATGTTTTAAATTGGCACGATTATCCCCCAAATCCAATTTTGGACCGCCGCCGTGGTCTAGTGGTAGTGCGTCCGTCCGGAGAGTGGAAGATACGGGGTTCGATCCCCGGCCGCGTCATACCAAAAGACGTCAAAAGATGGTATTTGTTGTTACCCTGTCTGGCGCTCGTCATTTAGGGGCTAAAACAAGGACTAGTGGGCTCGGAGTCAGTATACTATGTCTGACCGGGATATTCATGTTAAACTGCGGCATGGTATATCAGTGGGCTAGCAGTATAAAATCCGGACTAGTACAAGCAGCCACACAGACACACACGCACGTGCATGCACTGTGTAAGTGCATTAATCTTGGACGCGACGTTTAAAGCCATTTCACCTCACCTCATCAAATCCACCAAATCATATTTATCTGGCAAGGAAAATCCCAGATCAACCAAACATTTGCCCGCTTTGTCGACACAGTGATTTTGAATACGACGTTTAAAGGTCATTCGTCAGGGCGACGTCATTATTTTCTAATCAGCGAGAAGGGGAGATTCGTTCTCCTGATTATGTGCGTAAGACGAAATTCGGATGACACGAACTGGTGGTTTGACGGTCACTTGGATTTCAGAGTGAGGTTTTACGTTAATTAGCAATCTCCAATCAGTATGGCGGAAGAGGCGTCAGCAAGGGGCCTCATACCGTATACCCGTTTGGGCGAACCTGATCTGATGCCAGGTTGTCATAGGTCCCTACCACCTATGCCGGCCGAAGAGGTGACTTCATGGAACGGGTAGTCAGGCTCGGTGACCTGGTTGATTGCGTGCCATTGTACCAAACCGACGTGGGACGTTACTCGAGCTATCAATCACCGGTTTATCTGGTCAAGATATATTTGTGTGTAAAGGTATCCAAACTGCGTCTATCGCTGCTAATAATATCAATCACTGACTTGTCCGTTCCACATTCATTTTTATAGCTGGAATTTTGCACATTGTTTCGTTAAACAACTAACATGAAAAATATCGTTCTTAATACCCCGAAGCGTAAAAGACGCATAAATTGCGATTAAGTGGCACGTTAGGACCAGGGCCCACTTGCACAAAGCGATCTTAGCGCTAAGGTGATCGTAACTCCCATACTTTAACATAGGCTTACAGTCGTCTTAGCACTACGATCACTTTGTGCAAGTGGGCCCAGGTGAGCTAAGTGAGTGAGTGAGTACGGTTTTACGCCGCTTTTAGCAATATTCCAGCAATATCACGGCGAATATCACCAGAAATGGGCTTCACACATTGTACCCATGTCGGGAATCGAACCCGGGTCTTCGGCGTGACGAGCGAACGCTTTAACCACTAGGCTACCCGACCGCCCCAGGTGAGCTAAAAGATCACAACTTAAAATATATAACAGCGTTCATTTCACTTCTAATTGTACAACTATCGATGATTCTGGTAATTCATATATAATACATTGAGTTTTTTCTTTACTTAAAGCTCGTAGTTCACGGAGCTTAACAAAAGAGTCCTTCTTGAGTCATCGTGGGAAAGCCAGCCGCAGTCTTTGTATTCAATAACTATAATGTGTCAGTTTATTAAAACATGCAATACTTTCCCGAATTAATGGCTTGGAACGTGCATACTTCTTTCAGCTGTGTTACAATCCTACCATTTCATAAACCTCACTCTCGGCTATTCCCATACATATAACGTTCCCATCGTTGTGAGTAGGTTAAGTGAGTTGTCCTAACTTATCGCCATCAGCTATATAGCCTTAAAAAAAAACATACTTAAACACAGCATTATGTCACTGCACGTTGTGGTGCTAACATCGCTTTGTGTAACCGTGCTCCGGAACGGGCAAACCAGTGATCGATAGTGTGAGCATCAGTACACACCGCAGAGACAGAACAACCAGCATAAAAAGACGAGACTATTGTAAATCTGTCTTCGTGCTGTGATGGCTAAGAACAGACTGGTCTAGGCCTGATTACATCAAAGGAAACTCTTATAAAGTTGGTTACGGTATAAAACCCATGTACTTGTTGTTACTCTGCCTGGCGCTTTTTATTTGGGAGATAAAACAAGGACTGGTTACCATGGAGTCAGTATGCTGTGTCTAAGGGATTTAACTGTAAATCTGTGGCATGGTACCTCAGTGGGCTAGTACCATAGTACCGGCATTAGTCCGGTCTATTATATTGGAGACATGATACACTGGATAACCGATGATTGCTATTCGTGACTCTTTCGGAAAATGTCCCAACCCCGTGGCTTTTTTAATTTACTGTGTACGACTATTGTAAATCTGTCTTTGTGCTGTGATGGCTCAGTACAGACGGGTCTAGGCCAGATTACATCCAAGGAAACTCTTATAAAGATGAATACCGTATAATATGTCATAGTGAGTGAGTGAGTATGGTTTTACGCCGCTTTTAGCAATATTCCAGCAATATTACAGCGGGGGACACCAGAAATGGGCTTCACACATTGTACCCATGTCGGGAATCGAACCCGGGTCTTCGGCGTGACGAGCGAACGCTTTAACCACTAGGCTACCCCACCGCCCCTATAATATGTCATATGTCATATGTCATATGAGAGTGAATATTACAACCGTCAGGTAAAATGAAGACATAAGACACTGGAGACCAATTTATCAATAGATCAATGATCATATATTCTCATGTGACGTTACATCACTAAAATTATGAACTTTAACAAACCCGTAATAACGTCAATGATGTATGTCCTTGATTGGTTTTAAATAGTTGTTCAACAGAGAAGAATGCTTGTTACTGGTGAACGTCGTCAACCGTAAACTACTGACTAAAAGAAACTTTTACATTTGATCGAGTTTTTCTCATCACCTTTGGTCGTTAATGAATTAAGTTCATACCTTACTTTCCACTCGCAAGCTTCCATAGTGTACCGTATTTCTTCTAATGAGCGTATTTATGCCAAGGCCTTTACCAACGTGAAAATTCACCATATTAGAGATTGCAGCCAGTAATACATGAGATTCTCCAATGGTGATGGCAAGATCAAAAGCGCCGACTTCCATTAATGCATGAAAAGAACGCAAACCACGTGTGTGACTGACATAATAAATACACGATCCAGGGGTCCGTTCCACAAAGCGATCGTAGCACTAAGGTGACCGTAACACCCATACTTTAACATAGACTAGTGAGTGAGTGAGTGAGTTTGGTTCAACGCCTCTTTTAACAGTATTCTAGTTATATCACGGCGTGTTAGCTTAATGTGGGAGGAAAGCCCGAAGTGATGCAGGTCTCAGATGTTTACCACTTCGGTGAAACCCACGATCACGGGTATGGTGCTGACAAACCTAGAAACATAATCGAGGCGAACCGGGATTCGAACCTTTCCTTCCACATTATCTGTGTTTGTTTGGTCTCGGTTCTTGGTCTCGTGCCTATTAAATTATGCTGACGCAGCACTTTGGGTTTTACTTAAATATTGTGCAAACGGCGTAGAGCCTGCCTCAGTAACTGAATATGTGGTTAACACCCGCAGTAGAAATCTGTTGTTAAATTTGATATCCGAATTGGACAACGCTGATAGAGCACGATCAAATTCATTATTAGTTAAAATACATACCTTCGTATGACACATGTGGCAGCTTTTTAGATAATAAATATTAAATATTAAATAAGAGGAAATTCATTATATCCATAAAATATTTCTAATTCAACGTAAAGAATGAACATGCATGCTCAATGCATTCTCCAGCTGTTTTAGTGCAAGACATTAGCTTTGGGTGTGATTCAATATGAATACCACAGTGCCTGGTATTAAAAAAATGTGTTTACAACTTCAATAGAATTTAAATACAACATGGCGTAAAGCAAAGTCATTATCATTCAAACCTGCTTTATGGATGTGGATTTGAGATTATGGAAATTAAATGATAGCAGGTGCATGACAACGTCTTAAAGGCGCGCTACGGGAGGCTAGATCAGATCAGCGCTTTAGAAAGTATTTTACTTTGTTCAGTGATAAACCGGTTTTTAGTCATCTTGGCTCAGTAGACACAATAAGGATTATTTTTAATAACAAAAATAGAACCTGCAAATATTGTGGATGGAGCCTACATATTTTCAACTGCAGATGCAAAACCAGATATATGTTTTTCAATTTAAACTATGTCCCTTAATACAAAGTAAAACCATCTTTTAATGTATTTTTTGTGGCAAACAATTCCTTCCTTTTAACATTCTTTTTACAAGCATTTTCTGGTACATTTTATTTTTTTTTCAGTAATATCCAAGCCCCCTCCATAATATCAAATGGTCGGCCCCTAAGCGAAATGGGCAGTTATTAGAGTGAGTGAGTGAGTTGGGTTTAACGCCGCTTTTAACAGTATTCCAGTTACATCGCGGCGTGTCAGCTTAATGTGGGAGCAAAGCCCGAAGCGATGCAGGTCTAAGACGTTTACCACTTCGGTGAAACCCACGAGCACGGGTATGGTGCTGACAAACCTAGAAACATAATCGGGGCGAACCGGGATTCGAACCCACAATCATAGGTTTCTGGCGTGCCCAAGGGACGCAACTCTGCACAGCGAATCGCGGCGCCTTAGACGACTGGGCCAGCCGTGCCCCCGGCAGTTATTAGAGTTTCTGTGACTGAATAAGAAGGTCCGGGGCGCTTTGTCATTCGGTTTCTTTGTACAGTGGCATCTGTCTAAAACGGGCTTCTACGGGACCGAACTTGTAATCAGGTTTAAGCAACGGTCAGGATTACTGAGGTTCTACAGGGGGTATAGAATGTGAATTAATTTTTGAAAGACCCATTTATTGTCATAAAATGTGTCTTACCTCGCGACGTACATCAAATCACTGGAACACTTGGATTAACAATATGAAGATTTGGAAAACACCTGTGGACATTGCACATGCTTTGCAAATCCTGCAATCGACAAAAATCTGCCCTGTTGTTTGTGAACCGAATGTCGATTTCGTTACACGATTTTGATTGGACTATGCATAGACTCGTTAGTCCAGCCAAAATTCCATAATTCTCGCCTAGTTCGGTAAGGGTGAAAACTGGACTGTTATAGTCAGTTAACTCCCTTGCCTCGGGAAGATGCTCGTCAAGCCGAAGGTCCGGGTTCGTTCCTCACATGGGTTTATTGTGTGAATCCCTTTTCTGCTCTCCCCTGCAGTGATCGTGCTGGAATATTACACACTCACCTCGAGCGGGATTCACACGACTTCCACCGTGGGGGAAAAACAGGGGTTATCGACGTGACGAGCAGGTCAACGTGTACACTGTATTTCCCCGTACAATGTGTGAGTACCGTATTCGATGTAATAAGCGCCCCGCTCTAATAAGCGCCCCCGGTGATATTTGCCAAAAAATTTGGCTATTGAACACCCCTTCCGATTGATCAATGTACACAAGACTTATTGATTCGTGTATAAAACACACTCGTGTGTTATATGCACCCTTAATTACGGGCAGTTAAATTTTGGAAAAATATGTTTGTCGTGTATAATACGCACAGACTTTTCTTTTGAATCATTTCAGGCAGTCAGCATAAACTACGAAATTTACGATCATCAACTCTGTTTTTTTCCCACCAAAATTATATTCTAATAGGAGCCCTCTATTTCTAATTATAAGGAGCGCCCTGTGCGCTTATTACGTCGAATACAGTATATGTATTTATAGATGTAGGTATACTAAATCCTCGATTCGTCAAGACTATAATCCTTGGATTTTCAATTCTTTAGTTCGCCTTTCAAAGCGTTTTATGAAAGACATGTACATAATGAGAACATTTCCATATTTGACGCACCAAAATGATGTCAGATGACTTGACCATATGTGCTAGCGGTTGAGGAGGTTTCGAACACCTTTTCGTGAACACCTGGTATCGTCACTAGTTGATTCGCTGTGCAGAGTTGCGTCCCTTGGGCACGCCAGAAACCTATAATTGTGGGTACGAATCCCGGTTCGCCCTGATTACGTTTCTAGGTTTGTCAGCACCATACCCGTGTTCGTGGGTTTCACCGAAGTGGTAAACGTCATAGACCTGCATCACTTCGGGCTTTCCTCCCACATTAGGCTGACACGCCGTGATATAACTGGAATACTGTTAAAAGCGGCGTAAAACCCAACTCACTCACTCACTTACTAGTTGATAGTGACTCATAACCAAGATATGATAGTGTCGGAATATTGTATAACATATTCTGTTTTCAGCACAGATTTCTTATGGTAATAGAAAGAGTTTTATCCTTTCATTTACCCTAACTCATGGGTTTCGCGAAGGTGGTAACGTCCACGGCCTGTGTCAGACTAGGCTTGGTCAACATTAACACTCCATGATATAACTGATTTTTTTTCGAAGCGGTGACCCAGACTGCCCCTTGGTCCCTTCTCCCAAGACAACAGACGTACTTGTATATAAAATCCAATAACCGCCTCACGTGCATGCAGAGTTGGCTTCATGTCTCTGATCACAGTTCGACCGCTTCGCGTGCATGCAGGTTTGGCTTCATGTCTTTGATCACAGTTCGACCGCTTCGCGTGCATGCAGAATTGGCTTCATGTGTCTGATCACAGTTCAACCGCCTCACGTGCATGAAGAGTTGGCTTCATGTCTTTGATCACAGTTCAACAGCCTTGCGTGCATGCAGAATTTGCTTCATGTGTCTGATCACAGTTCAACCGCCTCACGTGCATGAAGAGTTGGCTTCATGTCTCTGATCACAGTTCAACCACCTCACGTGCATGAAGAGTTGGCTTCATGTCTCTGATCACAGTTCAACCGCCTCACGTGCATGCAGAGTTGGCTTCATGTCTCTGATCACAGTTCAACCGCCTCATGTGCATGCAGAGCTGTTTCGTGTCTTTGATCACAGTTCAACCGCCTCACGTGCATGCAGAGTTGGCTTCATGTCTCTGATCACAGTTCAACCGCCTCGCGTGCATGCAGAGTTGGCTTCATGTCTCTGATCACAGTTCAACCGCCTCACGTGCATGCAGAGCTGTTTCGTGTCTTTGATCACAGTTCAACCGCCTCACGTGCATGCAGAGTTGGCTTCATGTGTCTGATCACAGTTCAACCGCCTCACGTGCATGCAGAGTTGGCTTCATGTCTTTGATCGCAGTTCAACCGCCTCCCGTGCATGCAGAGTTGGCTTCATGTCTCTGATCACAGTTCAACCGCCTCACGTGCATGCAGAGCTGTTTCGTGTCTTTGATCACAGTTCAACCGCTCACGTGCATGCAGAGTTGGCTTCATGTGTCTGATCACAGTTCAACCGCCTCACGTGCATGCAGAGTTGGCTTCATGTCTTTGATCACAGTTCAACCGCCTCACGTGCATGCAGAGTTCACAGTTCAATGTACATTTAGAGTTGTCTTTTATCCCTGATACCAATTCCTCCCAACTTTTACTATGACTTTCGCACTCTTTCCACCACATGGCACTACAGCACAAGTCGCACCTATTCCACGGAAGCGACATGGCTTCCACGGAAGTCAATTATATGACTGGTCAGAACCGAACACGCCGGTGTTTGCGTCCCATCACTCGTACCTGTACTCTAGTTATTGTTGGGGCGGGGCTCAACTGATTGACTATGTGCGACACACAGACAGCCTGCGATTCCTGAGGATGAATGACAGTAATTTATGTAGCGGTAGTACACATTAATATCCATTTGAACCAGTTTTTGTGATCGGTATATCTTGGCTTCTCGCACGTGGCTATATCCATCTACAGTGGGCCAAGCTTTAGAGCTGATAAGCTAACAATACACAGGGGCCAGTTTGTAGCAAGCACCCTGTCGGCTAATTACAGGTGAACCGACAGGTGTACCCCTTCTCGTCAGGTGGACAAGTGTACATGTTCTAAGTGGGTCTGTGTTAAATGGGAAGTTTGCTGGCACTGTCTTTATTACATGACATCAGAGGGGGCACATGAAAGGCCGGTCAACTCTGTGTAGACGCGGTCTATAGTACGGCAATAATGGGAAGATGGGTACACATGAGGCAAACATTCTAATGTCTCACAGCGCATAGCCCAATCACTCAGTTTAACCGCTATTCTGTATAGTATCGGGGTGATTCATTAGGCCCAAACAATTTATTGATTTGTTTTTCGGATTCTTATCGCGAAGAATCTCCACAAAACTGATTAAATGCCAAATTAATCATACATTGTGGACTAAAATAACTTAGGGCACAACTACACCAACTTTGGATAATGTTAAATTCTGGATACCCTTGCGGCAATTCTGCGAAGAATAAGAGTTTAAATTCACATTGAGGTAATTTTACTCATAACATGCAATTCTTTTCCATTTAATTTCATAAAATTTTACAATTCAATTTAACCTTCCTCGTTGCAATTCGGGGATGGAATAGGTCCTTCGGTGTTCCGTGACGATTCGGGGTTAAAATAGGTCTCCAGTGCCCCTTTGGCGATTCAGAAATAGAATAGGTCTCCAGTGCCTCTTCGCGATTCAGGGATAGAATACGTCTTCAGTTCCCTGTGGTGACTAAAGGATAGAATAGGGCCCCAGCGCCCCGTGGCAATCCAGGGATACAATTGGCCCTCAGTTCCCCGTTGCGATTCAGGGATGAAAAAGGTTCCCAGTGCCCCTTGGCGATTCAGGAATAGAATAGGTCCCCAGTGCCTCTTGGCGATTCAGGGACAGAATAGATCCCCAGTTCCCCGCTGCGATTCAAGAATAGAATAGACTCCCGGTTCCCCGTTGCGATTCAAGATTAGAATAGGTCCACAGAAGACTCCGGGTACGAATATAGGCCCCCAGCAACATGAACACAGTTCCTCAGCTAGTCGTAAGAAACGACTTACGAGATCGGGTGGTCAGGCCCAGTGACTTGATTGATTACGTGTCGTCGTATCCCAATTGCATGATGCTTATGATGTCAGTCACTGGCACTAGTATTGTCCAGACCCGATTATTTACAGACCGCCGTCATATAGCTGGCATATTGCTGAGTGCAGCGTTAAACAACAAATGATATGAAGGTGACACAGCTGACGAATGGGTTTCACGGACACGTTGATAAACAGGTGATGCCTGGTACTATTAGTATAACGCTTCCTCGTACTAAGAAATCGGCGGTACATGATTATATTTGCTGCCTTGTATACAGACATTTAAGGAAATTGCGGGGGAAGGTCAAGGTAACCGTAACAACAGAAGGAACGTGACGTAAACCTCAAATAATTTGGTATCCAATTCATTTGACATTCAGTAGCCCCGGATTGAAGCTCTGAAGCATTAGGACAAGTGAAGATACGATGCAGAATAGGTCTTCACAACCCATGCTTCTCGTAAAAGGCGACTATGCTTGTTGTAAGAGGCGACTATAACGGGATCGGGCGGTCAGATTCGCTGACTTGGTTGATGCATGTCATTGTATCTCAATTGCGTGGATCGATGCTCATGATGTTACTCACTGGATTGTCTGTTCCAGACTCGATTAATTTACAGACCACCGTCATATAACTGGAATATTGCTGAATGCGGCGTTTAATAACAAACAAACAAATCTTGAGCGTTAATCTGCTCTTAGGGTAGAGGCAACAATATGTTTCATCAAGTTCAGCATTAGTTAAAGCTGAAGTTAGAGCTGAACATGAAACATTAATTAAATCATGCTACGCGGTGAACTACACTTCTTCTTGCTAAAACCATGGGAGAGAAAGATTTGATTGTGTTTTCAGGTATACGATATCATCAGAACATAAAGAAGTCATTTGGGACAAATACGCACGTGACATAGACAGTGGAAGTGCGATTCGTATGTCACGCTTATGAATGTCATACACGGTTGTCACATTTCTCCCTCTGTAGCCATATCTACATCACGTGGCGGATATAAGTCCCCATAGACACATCATATCTGTATCACGTCTCCTATTGTACAGACCAGATCACTCTATGTACCCCTAATTACATTCAAACATCACAAGGCAGACTTACAGCTTCAGATCTAAGCCTCGGCGTTGAGGCGGAGAAATAGGTTCCCTTTGATGACGTTGAGAGATAAATATCTTCCTCATATACAATTTGCCATGTAAATATGGATTGGAGAATATCGAGATGAAGACACGTGTTAATAGGTAGCCATCACGCCTACTTGTCACAGAACCATTGCAAACCCTGGCAGCATCTTCTCGGGTTGGTTTAACGCTACCTTCCTGAAGTTGACGGGCTAGTGCTTTTTTATATACCGAACTAGTTTTTGTATGACTACGCGTTGAGAGCCAAATGTTTGTTTGTTTGTTGTTTAACGTCGCACTCAGCAATATTCTAGCTATATGACGGCTGTATGTAAATAATCGAGTCTGGACCAGACAATCCAGTGACTGATATCAAGAGCATCGATCCACGCAATTGGGATACGATGACACGCATCAGCCAAGTCAGTGAGCATGACAATCCAATCGCCTCTTTTGACAAACATAGTCGCCTTTTACGGCTAGCATGGGTTGCTGAAGACCTATTCTACCCCGGATCTTCTCGGGTTGCCCATAAATGTGAATTTGAAATACACGAATTTGTATTGGGTTGTTAACTTCTCTGCACTGTCAGACTGGACATAAAAAATCAGAACAGGAAATCTAGTGATTGATAACATGAGCAAACAATCACACGTCATCACCTCCCAACCCTAATTTTATCACTTCCTATGCAATTCATGTACGGGGGATATATACTGTCCTTGAATTATCACGTCTGACATTTGAGGTCGTGAGTTGGGTTCAGTACCGCTATGAACAATCTCTACCTCAGCGTGACAGCTTGATGTGTTGCTGAATACCTATTCTAAGCCTGATTTTCAGAGGCTTGGAGCCAAAAATACGACATTTGCAATGTGTATACGATTCTAACTGTGCTTTGTGTCCAAACCAACAAACACGTGATTTTAATAAGTATGTGACGTGATATATCAAAAGGTGTTTTAACTGTTGTGAACGTTATTTGCTGTGTGGGACGTCGTTGGCAATGAATCGTTCCTTATGCGTTTTTCGTATGTGATTTTCCCTAGATAGAACACAGAAACGTTTGTGTCGATCGTGCTGTTGCTGAAATATGATAGTTTTAGACATCCGGTTTGAATTAAAACTGTTCTGAATTAATGACAGGCATATTTAGATACTCCATGAGAAAATAACCTCAATCACAGTCTAGAATGAAATATTAGACGGTCTTGCATATTCCCATGGACATTAAACGTGACTTAAGACGGTGCGGAAGTGTTTGATTTTTCTTCGTGTTGTGATATGTTTTTTTATAGGCAGTGGTATTGTCCTGGCTGTCAAAAAAGTATCAACAGACGTTTGTGAGTATTGTGCATTACTGTCATCGGATTCTCGAGTCCGCCGTTATACTGAGTGTAAAAAGAAATGGAACAGTTACAGGGCTTGAGTTAACACCACTTTAAGCAGTATTGTAGTTATACTACTGCGCGTGGGGTTTATGTGGTCGGAAAGTGCAAGGTGACCCAGATCGTTGATGTCCACCACCCTGGTAAAACCCAGTGTGAAGGTGTGGTGTTTTCAAACCAAGGGTCATGATCGGTGAGGTGAGGTGAGGTGAAATGGGGTTTAACGTCGCGTCCAAGATTATTGCACTTATATAGCGACGTGCATGTACGTGTGTGTTTGTATAGCTGCTTGTACTAGTCCGGACTGATGCGGATTTATAGTGCTAGCTCACTGAGATACCATACCGCAGTTTAACATGAATATCCCACTCAGACACAGTATACTGACTCCGAGCCGACCAGTCCTTGTTTTAGCCCCTTAATGCCGAGCGCCAGACAGGGTAACAACAAGTACCATCTTTTAACGTCTTTTGGTATGACGCGGCCCGGGATCGAACCCCGGACCTTCCGCTCTCCGGGCGGAGACCACGGAGGCGGTCTGGGTCATGATCGGACGACTTGGGGATTCAAACCCATAGCCAGCGGATAGCATAGCCGCTTTAGACCACCGAGCCGTCCGTGCCAAGTATTTAGTGTGAAGGAGGACAGACCTCACAGTGAGGAGTGCTGATACAAAAGGATATAATTATCTCTGAATGCTGGTCAATGTCACTGAGTCTCTGGGAGCACGTTGTTGCCAAGGACACAGCTGTTTGCAAGTTGGTTCTCAGTAAACATAATACATTTAACATTATATTTACTACTGAGAATTAACAACTGTTATATATCGGTACAATTCACCCGATTCACATATCGTTGCGTCACCCTTCTACTCCTGTCGTTCATCGTCGGACATTCCTTAAAAATCGAAAAATCCAAATTCTACTGATCGATTATCAACTAAACTCTCTGATGTTATAACTTTTTATTCCAGTTTATACTGTCTGTTACATAATAACCACGTTTTCCTAATCTCAAAATATAGAATAATAAATTTTTCTGTTCTTATTCGAATCACAAACATATGACTATATTGAGGGACTTAGTATCGTACATAGCAAGTGGCTTGTAAATGTCTAATTGTAGAACCATAGTAACTCTTAATTGAGGCTAGCAATAGGTATAAGGTAAAAGATATGCACTTATGTAAATAATAAACTGCCGGGCTAAAGAAAGAATATACCCATATTTGCTGACAAGAAATGGTTATTCGACGGTGACGTAGTTTATACGGGTAACCTAGTTGTGTTTGGGACCTTAGGTTTGCCGTGTTTCGGCGGCTGTGTTCACCCAGTAACGTTTTGATAACGTTTGTAATTATTTGGTCAATTCCAATTTTCAAATGTATGCTTTCGTTTGCCCGGCAGTTCATATTACTTAAGTAGTCATTGACATCGTCAGTTTATGGTACTTTTATCTGCAAAGACGTTCCAAGAAAAGTTAATCAATATGACATCTAGCCGGTGATGTTGCCCCGTTCAAAGTAGCAGACCGAGTACTGGCGACATTGCAGCGCAACTTCTGACTGAAGTCCCGTCCTTTCCGTCACGGGTTATGACATCCTCAACCAAATAATGTAACAGTGTTAGCCCCGGGCACCGACCGACGTCTCTCCATCTACCCATCCCACGTTGTGACGTTTCCACCCCCATCATGTAACAATGTAAGCCCCGGGCACCGACTGACGTCACCCCATCTACCCATCCCACGTTGTGACGTTTCCACCCCCAGCATGTAACAATGTAAGCCCCGGGCACCGACTGACGTCACCCCATCTACCCATCCCACGTTGTGACGTTTCCACCCCCAGCATGTAACAATGTAAGCCCCGGGCACCGACTGACGTCACCCCATCTACCCATCCCACGTTGTGACGTTTCCACCCCCATCATGTAACAATGTAAGCCCCGGGCACCGACTGACGTCACCCCATCTACCCATCCCACGTTGTGACGTTTCCACCCCCAGCATGTAACAATGTTAGCCCCGGGCACGGACTGACGTCACCCCATCTACCCATCCCACGTTGTGACGTTTCCACCCCCATCATGTAACAATGTTAGCCCCGGGCACGGACTGACGTCACCCCATCTACCCATCCCATGTTGTGACGTTTCCACCCCCATCATGTAACAATGTCAGCCCCGGGCACCGACTGAAGTCTCTCAATCCACCCATCCCACGATGTGACATCCCCCCTCCCCCACCCTCCCTATCACACGTCGTGACTTCCATACCCCCATCTTATAACAGTGATAGCCCGGCGCACCGACTGATCCGCTGGACCGACTAATGTTGGATACGGTTGAAACAATAAACTTCCCTCTCTAAGACAATGGCATGTGCGCGGAGACTGTTCCATGTCACCTAACACGTACGTGTGAGAACTTATCCACCAGCGATGGGGAACATTGCTTCACCCTAACAGTAAAGGCTGTGGGAACTGAAACATTGACATGAGGTGTTCCAACATGGCGGCCAGATCATCTGGACACTGACAGCGTCGATTATCCAGTGTATCATACACCTATCGCAATTCTACTATGAAGAATACCCCGGATCCTAACCTAACCTTTGTTTCGGAAGTATTAAATTATATTTCTAATCAATCCTACGTGGGCCTCACTACCGAAATAAAATAATTCACTGAAATATACTGAACAACAAAAGTTCCTGTGACGTTGAATATTAAGATTTTATGCAAAGTTATGTTTTTTGCCAAATCTGAAACAATTTCGGTTTGCAACAGATAAAAGATTCATGTAAGTGTTCAATGGTTTAATTTGCCATACTGACCTCAGAAAATGCATGAAAACAATGCATGCACACAAAAACATGAACATTCCATAATGTCAATTTACAAATCAATAGCGTGTGTGTCCACCTCTGGTTGCGATTCAAGCAACACATCTTCGTCTCATATAATGGACCAGGCGTCCTTTGGGATATCTGTCCATAGCTGCTGAAGCATGTTTCGAAATTCCTGGAGTGTCTGTGGAACACGTGGTTGACGTCGAAGGCGTCGATCCATCTCATCCCACATGTGCTCGATTGGTGAGAGATCAGGGGAGCGATCCGGCCAGGGGATGACATTCACGTTGTTTTGTTGAAGAGAATCCTGAACAAGTCGAGCAATATGAGGCCGGGCGTTGTCATGTTGAAAGGTAATTCCTGGGCCATGACGACGCAAATACGGTAGAACAACAGGGCCGATGATCTCGTCGCAGTAGCGCTGTCCATTGAGATTTCCCTCAACCACTATCAAACGGGTCCTCTGCTCTTGCTGTAATACCACCCCATACCATAACGCTGCCGCCCCCGAACCGATCTTCTTCCATGACACAATGATTGACGTAACGTTCACCTCGACGTCGGTACACTCGAATCCGTCCAGCGCTGTGGTTGAGGTGAAAACGAGACTCGTAAGTGAATAGAACTTGTCCCCACTGCATGGCCTGTCTGCACCACTGTAGACGTACTTGACGGTGGTTTCCAGTCAAATGGGACGTCTGGCGGGTCTTCTGGCGACAATCCCTGCACATCTGAGGCGACGACGTACGGTTTGTGAAGATATTTGTCGAAGGCCAGAGATGTTCCTTGCAGTCACTATTGCTGGCTGGAATCGATTTAGTAGGTGTGTTGTTCGATTCCAGTTGTCTTGTCGATTATTGGTTACGCGTGGCCTGCCACTCTGAGGATGGTCTCTGACTGCATTCGTCTGTTGCCAACGTTGCCATAAACACCAAATGGTGTTTCTGTAAACGTTAAATTGTCTTGCAACATCAAGTTGATTCGATCCTGCTTCAAGCATTCCAATGGCTCGCAGATGCTCATTTACGGACAGGCGTGGCATTTCGTAATGTTGAATTATTGCGTAATTTTGTTGTTTTTCTGAGTGTTTGTTGTCAGCACGATGCTAAATAATGCATATGGAATCCCGTTAACGCACATGTTTTTATACCCATTCTTGGGTAGTGAAATGCATGGGGCTTGCATAAAAGTCAACTTTTGCATGGAATGCATGCTTTTCTGTAGCAGTTGCGTTTTTGTGACTTGATTCCATACATGTACTACAATATTGAAAACCAAACTATATATACACTAAAATATTGGTGTCACAGGAACTTTCGTTGTTGAGTATATTTGGGAAGTGTCGCCACATCCCATATAAACTTCCATACCACTTTCCATCTAAAATCAGTTCATGTTTTATTCGATCATTTAGGCAATCGATCGTCATTACAATACATTTAAAGCATAATTAACTGTAGCAGTGTGTATCAGATAATAGATCAACAGCAGATTAATAATTTCGCAATAATGGGGAGACTATTACAACCTGAGCTACGTTTTCTGCGTTAGAGGAACGATGGGGTAGTCTAGTGGTTAAAGCGTTCACACGGCACGCCAATAGCCGGGGGTCGATGCCCCATATGGGTACAACGGAAGGTCTGGGGTAGGATCCCCGCCCGCGTCATACGCTAAGAGATGGTACTTGTTGTTACCCTGTCTGGCGCTCGGCATTAAGGGGCTAAAACAAGGACTGGTCGGCTCGGAGTAAGTATTCTGTGTCTGAGTGGGGTATTCATGTTAAACTGTGGCATGGTATCGCAGGGGGATAGCACTATAAAATCGGCATTCGTTAGGACTAGTACAAGCAGCCAAACACACACACACACACACACGCACACATACGCACGCACACACGTACTTGCACGTCGCTATATAAGTGCAATAATCTTGGACGCGACGTTAAACCCCATTTCACCTCACCTCACCACATGTCTGACCTTCTTTGTTCTGTAGTTCTTCTTGTGAGTGATGACAATGTGTGTACACGTTATTCAAGATATTACAAGTTAGAAGAAATTTCAAATATCATATGTTTAGATTTAACAAGTATTCAATATGTCTTGCATTGCCTGTTCAATTGCATTTTGTATTAATACATCTGTGGGTATAGTCTTGTTAATTACTGTGAAACAGCGAACTGGGGTGAGTGAGGTGATTTGGTTTAACGCGTCTTCGAACAATATTTCAGTTACATCATGGTGTGTCACCTTAATGTTAGTGTAAAGCACAAAGTTACGCAGTTTCCCACTTCAGTTAAATCCTTGAACACAGACATCGTGCATGCCGACCCGGAGTCGTTACGTTATTATGGAGTTACGTTTTGTCTGGACTAACGAGTCCATGCATAGTCCAATCAAATTCGCGCACCGAAATCGAAATCCGGTTCGTAAACTGTCGTGCTGATTTCGATCGATTGCAGGATTTGCAAAGCATGTGCATCGCCAATTCGTTGTCAGCAGATATTTCCCAAATCCTTTCATGTTTTTAATCAAGGTGCTCACGTGATTTGATGCATTTCGCGATGTAAGATCCGTTTTATCACAATTTAGATCTTGATTATCGATCAGATCGTCCTGACTGGGCGCCACCTTTATGTGCCCAGTAATTCCAGCCTAGTTCGGCAAGGGTGAAAACTGGACTTTTAAAGTCAGTGAACTCCCTTGCCTCGGGAAGATGACCCGGGATCACGATTGGTATGAATCGTGGATTGGAACCAATGACAAATGGACCTTGCAATGGGCAGGTAAGGGTCAGGATGGATCATGTGGGGCTGGGTTTTCCACACGTTTTACACGATGGCCTATATGAGTGAGTGAGTTCAAAGTGGCAGTCCAAATACAGGTGGTAATCCATCCGCAACCTCCACGTCTTCAGTGAAGTCCGTCAATCCCTTCCATCACAGCTTGTGACATCCCCACCCTCATCACGTGACATTGTTAACCGGGGCACCGTCTGAAATCTCCACATCCTATATTTAGCAATATCACAGCAATATCACGGCCGGGGACACCAGAAATGAGCTTCACACATTGTACCCATTTGGGGAAACGAACCCGGGCCTTCGGAGTGACGATCTAACGCTTTAACCACTAGGCTACCCGACCGCCCCTGTGATGCATGTAATATCGCCTATGATACCTGTATGTTTCATTTTTTGCCACCATCAAACATGGGTGTATAATTTCTTTTGCTCGGCAGTTTAGTAGCCGTCTAAACGTATGTCCATGTATCACCTGTTGATGTGTCACGTGGACAACTTAGTTTTTTATATTGTTATTGACGCAGTCAAACTTGAATGAAACAATGAGACAGATGAGGGTGATGGAGATGCCAAATATAAGAGGAATTACATCGGTGATATCTGTAGCAACAAACAAAACAATTCAAGCACGTATACGTTGAATAGGAACTACATGAAGCCCGACAAACAGGTTCCTGATATCTGTCCAATCAATGATGTGATTCCGATATCAACGAAAACTACAACGATCAATATCTGGATTCGACAAACCAGTGACTGATAGCTTGAACACTTATCCAATCACGAAATCGGGGTACGATGACACTATATCCACAAGCTCATATGATCTATAGCCCGTTTTTATACTGTTATGTTTTGTATAGTGCCATTGATTTTATGATTAAATACTAGTTTTAAATTTATTTCTGTGTTAAGTCTAGTTATTTAACTGTCCCTCGTTGGCAGGTTTTTATGTAAGCTTCAATATATGTATTATATTTAACCATTGATAGTCACGATATGGCTGAAATATTGCCGATGTGACTTAAAACTTAACTCACTCACTCACTCACTCACTCACTCACAAGCTCATATTCTGAAATAGTCCCTCCATAGCTCCATTCATTCTGTACAGCAGTTGTATGTAGCATTCCATCCAACTTGAGTCTTAGAGGGGCGGTCGGGTAGCCTAGTGGTTAAAGCATTCGCTCGTCACGCCGAAGACCCGGGTTCGAATCCCGACATGGGTACAATGTGTGAAGCCCATTTCTGGTGTCCCCCGCCGGGATACTGCTAGAATATTGCTAAAAGCGGCGTAAAACCAAACTCACTCACTCACTCACTTACTTGAGTCTTAGAGAAGCTTGGAGTGCATGCCTTCTCTCTCTGGACAGCGATTCCCTCGAGGTCTGCATAACGCGTGTGTGAAACCGATACACAAAACATCATGCTGTCAAAAATGACCTACTCACGTCATCTCACATGCTGAAACCACCAACAAACGCTTATGCAGGTGCCCCGGCACTGGATGTTTGCAATATCATCTATGAACTTTAGATACATCACGGCTCTCGATGTTGTAATACTAGAGTGAGGTTATCTTGACATTTTGTTTTGGTGAATCGGGAACATATTCATGCAGTGAGACGAATATGAGTTCCACTGAGACAAATTATTGTAAATTTCAGTATACTGTATACTGAACAAATATGGTTGGGAATCATGAATATCTAGAGGAATCCTATTATAGCAGTGAAGACTGAGTTTTTATAAATGTATACGGTATATAAAACTATTTCATGATCCCTCTTTTTGTTCAGCATACATGCTCGGGATCTTTGGTTGAGTTCAACGTTGTGGTATTGGTGTGTTGGGTATTTCGCCGCTTTCAGCAATAATCCGATCATAGCTCGTGCAACACCAACAATTGGCCGTCACATGCGGGAATCAAACCAGTGTCTCCGGCAAGATAAGTCGACGGCTTAGTTATTCACTAGGCTACCCCCATCGCCGTTTAGTCCTAAATATTTCGTCTACATCACAGCTATGTTGATATAAATGCAGTCAAAATGCACGTATGTTTAAAAAGAATAAGTACTTGTCACACCAGACAGCTATCGATAGTCCGACGTTATCATTTTAAGTACACTTGCTTCAGTCGATAATATATGACTCCGCCTTATAAGAGGTATAGTTCATGTGGACATTTATCGTTAATGCCATCGTATTGCTATGGATCTAAAATACTGTTACTTAACCTGTCTGGATATCTATACCTCGTAATCTCGAATGTCCGGATATCTCGAAGTTAGATTTGAGATTACGGGTTTCGACCGTAAGCGAATGCACTTGTTGAGTAGTCACGCATCAAAACTAAAAAGCATCTGACACAGAATTGTGTTTAAGCTATCCGTGCAATACAGATCAGGCTTTCTTTTCTACATATCCGCCGGCCAAAATTACTGACAAAATGAAAACAAATAAAAATAAAAATCATGTTTTTAAATACTTCGTCATCAAAAGTGTAACATAATATTTTTTTCATGAATCTTGCAACGCAGTAACGATGAGACTTTGCTTTCAAAACAGGCGTTTCTCACGCCCCTATATATTTTTAAATGGTGCAATTAAAAGTAATATGCTTTCCAGAGAGAATAAATGTATATATACCTTTTTATTTAGTCACCCCACCCCTCCACCACATTTTTTTTTCTTTTCTTTTTTGGGGGGCCTGGGGGGTGGGGGTCCATGAACCAACTAATAAAAAAGGTCTCAATGGGTATATAGTAATTGGCAAAGACATATGCAAGCAACATTAACATTTAAAGTGCAAACATTCACTTGGTAAGAGGAAACAGTTTCTTGTCAACATCATTAATCCGCGCCCATTTGCTCTAAAGTCCGCAGTTTATATTCCTTCATCAAATTACTCATTCCTCAGAGTAAATTTAAAATGGGAACCGAGCATTTGAATGGCATCCCCATATCACGAAGCTGACATTTGATGTTGTGGAAGACGATGCCAGAAACCGGTAGTACACAGACGCTACCTCAACAGAATGTGCCGGGGGTTGTGCTGTCGACCTTTGTCTGGCTCTTGTAGATCAACAGGTGGGACGTCGTTAACTCCGTGTCAGCCACCTCTGGGTATAGGTGGAGTTCTATTCCTGTCCCCCGGGGTTAGTTCGGGAGACGTGTTCGGGCTGAAGTGTGAGATTCATTTCAAAGGATGTTACAAGTCTTGCAGGAACCTAGTGTTCCGTGAACTGGCTGAAACTGGCTGAACTGGCTGAAACTGGCTGAACTGGCTGGTGTTGGCTTCTGGGCGCTGGGTAGCCTCGTTAAAGCGTTAGTTTGTTCGTTTGTTGTTTAACGTCGCACTCAACAATATTCCAGCTATATGACGGCGGTCTGTAAATAATCGAATCTGAAACAGACAATCCAATGATTGACAATGATGAGCATCGATCTACGCAATTGGGATACGATGACATGCATCAACCAAGTCAGCGAGCCTGACCTACCGATTGCCTCTTACAACAAGCATAGTCGCATCTTACTACACGCGTGGGTTGCTGAAGACCTATTCTACCCCGGATCTTCACGGGTCGATCAGTCATGGTCTCTCTAAATACCGGATCAAATTTACGGTCCTGAATTTATTAGGATAAAGGCCCAATAATGTCTTTCAAAATGACCAATTATACACCGGATCTTCACGGGTGCTTTCGCTCGTCACGCCGAAGGAGGTTGGTGCAGCGTGTGGGTGTTGGGTGCAGAGTATGAAGCCAATGTGTGGTTCCCCCGTCGTGATATTGCTAAAAGCGGCGAAGAAATATTCTCAAAAAACTAAAACACACAGCTTCTATCCTATTACAAAGTGATCGGGTTAGCTTCTATCCTATTACAAAGTGATCGGTTAAGTTTGCTAAAATAGACACGAATATTTAACATAACGAAAACTGTTTTCTTGAATATGCATTTTGATGTACCTATAGTCAGAATGGTTATCATGCATAGACATTCATGAGAAAAGTATGTCGAAAACATTATAAAATGCGATGTTTTAGACCATGTTGCCATCGTTACGTGTGTATGAAGCGTAACTCTACCCCACACCGCCAACCCTCCACTGTGGTATTGTGTGATGAGTGTGTGAGTGAGTGAATGTCACGGACTTCTTTATAATCGAGTTTGGGCTAAAAATGAAGATATGAACATCGCAAACAACGACCTACAAAGTCCGGGTACGATGATTCAATGAGCCAGATCACACATTGTAAATGAGTGAGTGAGTGAGTATGGTTTTACGCCGCTTTTAGCAATATTCCAGCAATATCACGGCGGGGGGACACCAGAAATGGGCTTCACACCTTGTAGCCACCCGATCCTATTTTGTTCGGGGTCAAGTTACCGGTGAACTATTCTATATTCTGGTCGCTTGAGGGCGAGAGAACCTGGGGAATTCTGGGTAAGAATATAAGTTCCCAGCAACCTTTGCTTGTTGCAAGAGGTCACTAAGTGGATAGGGTGATCAGGATCGGTGGTTTCCTTGATTGCATGTCATGGTGTGTTCATGATATCAGTCACTAGCTTGTCTGGTTCAAATTATTTCAGACAGCCATCATATTACTGGAATAGTGTTGAGTATGGTGTTAAATAAGTGCTGACAGTGAGAGGCATGGAATACAACCCAGTCCACACTTCGTCCTATTGAGAGTCGACCACGACGGGTTGAAGGAGGGAGAACACACTGCACACAGGGCTACCGCCCTGCCACCAAATATTTATTTGTCTGCAAAATTTACATTTAAGACCTGTGAAGATCCGGAGTACAATAGGTCTTCAGCAACCCATACTGGCCGTAAAAGGCGACTATGCTTGTCGTAAGAGGCGACTAACGGGATCAGTTGGTCAGGCTCGCTGACATGGTTGATGCATGTCATCGTATCCCAATTGCGTGGATCGATGCTCATGATGACAGTCAACGGATTGTCTGGTCCAGACTCGATTTTTTTACAGACTACCGTCATATAGCTGGAATATTGCTGAGCGCGGCGTTAAACAACAAACAAAACACAAATATTAACACTCAAGTCAATGTGAGTTTTTACCGAGAAGGATCGCACATCATTAAGCTGGCGGTATCAGCGACAATCTGTACCAACATATTTGCGATAGACACCATTCCACAATAAATGAAGTCATTCCGCCTGTTCTACTCACATGGCGGAGTACCTTCTTTAGATGTAGCATTTATACTACACAGAGCATCAAGTTGCTGGCAGGTGCTTCCCGAGACGAGTATGTGTGTGTTAAACGAGTATTTTGAACCCCCCTCCGTCCCCTACAAACATCTCCCCACCCCAACATTCCCGCGGCCCTTCCCTCCCACATAAGTGTACACACCCAGCCAAAACACAGCCCCGTGAAGATCCGTGGTAGAATTGGTCTTCAGCAATCCATGCCCGTCAAAGAGGCGACTAACGGGATCGGGTGGTCAGGCTCACTGACTTGGTTGATGCATGTTATGATCGTCATCGGATCTCAATTGCGTAGATCGATGCTCATGATGTCAATCACTGTTTTGTCTGGTCCAGACTCGATGAAATACAGACAGCTGTAATATAACTGTAATATGGCCGAGTGTAACAACAAACAAACAAAAGCACACACACACACACAACCACACACAGAAGCGCGCGCACACACACACACACACACACAAACACACACACACACACACACACACACACACACACACACACACATCCTTCTACAGCATGCATGTAGATACAATACTCTTCTCTGTCACCAAATAAATGACGACTGACAGAGACACAAGCCTGATGTTCAATCCGACAGTCCCCCGTGGGAAGACGACTAGTCCAACTCTAGCCGCCTCCACATTGGTGGACGGGCGCCACGATTCGCTGTGCAGAGTTGCGTCCCTTGGGCACGCCATAAACCTATGATTGTGGGTTCGAATCCCGGTTCGCCCCAATTATGTATCTAGGTTTGTCAGCACCATACCCGTGCTCGTGGATTTCACCGAAGTGGTAAACGTCTGAGACCTGCATCACTTCGGGCTTTCCTCCCACATTAAGCTGACACGCCATGATATAACTGGAATACTGTTAAAAGCGGCGTTAAACCCAACTCACTCACTCACTCACTCCACATCGGTGCGGTTCTCACGCAGGGACAACACAGAACTCGTACGAGGATATATTACAAAGACTAATTCAATAAACAGTAAAATTTTACCATATTGCCAATTTCCCCATCACAACCTGGTGGAAATTCCTCGAATTTGGGGTAGTAAAGATGATTAATGTTAAAATCCTGGCAAATTCTATAATAGCATTGAATTTCATTTGACATTTGGCGGCATGCCATCTCTCGCGCTTACGGCGTTTACGACAAAATTTCAGACATATGCATGCAGCCTGTAAAGTTAGTGCTAAATAGAACCACACTGCCTGTAGCTCACGTGAATTATGAAAAACAACAACGTTGTTTTACGCTTCAGCCTTGTTTATCGAGACAACGATCAATGGTGAGTTAGCTATATTGGTGCAATAAAGAAAAGGCATGTCTATGGCATCAAAGTTAAGTACCAAACATGAGTTTCGTTTCCATTGTATCTGTGAAAATCTACTGAAAAGAATATGTCCGCGTGTGTTAAAAAATGGGTTTTTAATGAGAAACCTTCATGCAAAATTTCAGCATACATGAAAGTCAAAGATCGTAGCTTGATAAATAAACATTCTATAATCATAAGAAATCTCTGCTGACAGCAATGTCCATAGAAAGGGTCCGACTATCATAAGCATGTGTTTGTGAAATCATATAGTAATGATACCAGATGAGAATATTGGTAATAAAAGCGACGAAAAACATTTCCATAATCATAAAGAAAAGAGACAAAACCTTTTCCATATTCATAAGAAATCTTTGCTGAAGAGTCAATTGTGCAATTCCGACTTTATCATAACCATGTGTTTATGAATCACGTATCGTAGGTTATTCCGCGAACTGCATACTTACATATAAAAAAATGATTCATGTAGAAATGGCCGAGTAACGGTCAAAAAATATATTTTCAACATGGCATCCGTAACGGGCGTTTAAAAACAGATGGATTCTGTGAGAATGTTTAGGGCACAAACGCGATTTCAAATTTGCAGTTCCATATGCTTTAAATATTGGAGAGTTAGGCACGGACAATGCCACCACATAAGCTCACGTCACTAAAAATCGAAGTCAGTTACGGGGCATCCGATACTCCCACATCCGTGTAACTACAACAAGCATACACAGAGCGACCAAGTAACTTTATACATGTACATTATACAAACCATGACACAACTGTCACCATCTGGCAAAACATAGAGCATAATGGAGAATAGACGTTCAAAGCTCCCTGTTTGCTCAGCAAAGGGCCATAACTCTTTGTCATTGACAGCCGCTAAACACAAGCGAGGACAATCCTTAATTGTGTCTTACATTTATAAGTGACATGTACTCCTGTTTTCGTGTCACGCTGGTATGTAAGTGTGGTGAAGAAGCAGTATTGTACTCCAGATCCGGGGCTGATAATGGGCAGAATTTAACGCCTGCGGGTTTGAGATGAGTGAAGAAAGGATTCGACAGCACGCTGGTGGCACGATGAAGATTGTGACCGATAATTAGTGTGCTATCACTGCTGTGATAATTTATCGACTCTTTAGTAACAGATGCATAAAGAAACTGTTTGTGACGGTTTTTCGCTTAGGCACGTTTGAGATGTATGAGCAAAAATTGTAAACAGTCGACCACACAGGCGCAGCTGTAATATGAGGATCAAATGTGTGCACAATGTTATGTTCGGCAAATTCCGAAAACCGAAGTTTATTTTTTTTCCATTTCATTCAAGGGCACAAATAATCTTCGATCGAAGGTGGATGGTTCTACTTAAGGAATAGTGACGTCATTTATTAGTATGAACACTGTTACATCAATTTGATGTGACCAGAATTGAGCTATGACACGATTATTAAGATTCATAATATCAACCATTGACTTGCCTTTGCATGTGTTTGTGGCGGTGCCACCATTGGGGCAGCATACGCTCACCTTTTCGCGAACACCTGTCAGCATCACTATTTGATAGTAATTCATTAACCTGCTCATGATGTAGTCGGAATCGAACAATCAACTCTGCTTTCAGCAGAGATTTCTTTTGAATATGGAAAGGGTTTTTATGCTTTATTATTGTTTAATTGTAGCAACGCTAAGATCGCTTTGTGGAAAGGGACAATGTGCCTACTTCTCATCTAAGCCTAGACGTTATAACTGGTGTCATGTATGAAATTCACATACTGTATCTGATTACTTACGTGACCATCATAAATTGTTTGTTTAACGCCCCACTCAGCAATATTTCAACTTTATTACGGCGTTCTGAAATACTAGTGTCTGGACCAGACAAGCCATTGATTGATATTGCGAAAAACAATCCACGCCCTCATGGTACGCTGACACGAAAAGGTCACGGTCATTGCGACAGCATGTAAATCATGCAGTTAGTGTTCCAAATTAAACAAACGAGGAGGGAGATTGATCGCATAACATTTTGTATGGGATGATTGCTACTGGCTGTTTCACAGAAGTCTTCATCGGTATACACGATGTTTGTGGCTTGTCTTCTGTGATCTGTTGTTCGTGTTTTGAATGTGCAAGTGGAAAAAAACTCGGTTTTAACTGTTTCCAGGAATGGACCCGTACTGCCGAATCCTTGTCTTCAGCATGATGTCTGTTGTTTGTCATCTTGCCTGTTCCCAAGAACGGTCCGACCCAGTTATAAGTTTTGTCATAAGCTTAAGAGCGCTAAGACAGCTTCAAGAATAGACTTAGGTATGATCTGTTTCAATACACCTTAACGACAATCTTAGCCCTGTTACAGCCCTGAATAGGCGCCAGGTGCTGGTTGGTTGGTCGTTTTTTGTTTAACGCCGCACGCAGCAACATTCCAGCTCTATATCGGCTAACTGTACTGACTGGGTCAGATAATCCTGCGATGAGCATCGTCATGAGCATCGATCTACGCAACTGGGATACGACGACGATCATAACATTCAAGAACAACCAACAACAGCCTCAACAACCGATCCTCCTTGACAAGCATGGGTTGCTGAAGACCAATTCTTCTTCTTCGACCAGACAATCCAGTGATTGACATCAGGAACATCGATCCACGCAATCGGGATGCGATGACATGCGTCAACCAAGTCAGCGAGCCTGACACCCCGATCCCGTTAGTCGCCTTTTACGACAAGCATAGTCGCCTTTTACGGCAAGCATGGGTTGCTGAAGACCTATTCTACCCCGGTCAGGCCCCAGGCGTATGCAGTTCACACCGAGAAACCGCTACATCTCATTCGCCATTTCAAATTTGAGAAAATACAATTTTGTTTCATATTTTGGATTACAAAGCAAACTGTCCCTATCGACCTGCACAAACACATTCGGCCCCTCATACTTCTCAGACAAATAACGTAATTATCCTGGTTCCCATTCACTACCCTGCATCAACCTACTATACACACACAGTTATAAGACACTGTAATACATGTAGCATATTCGAAGGCGGGACGACAAATAGATGTCGATCTAATCAAACATGTCGGTGACACCCATACGTGATCAATAGAGGCAGGTGTGTTTGCGGTAGGTGCACGAGATGTGTTGTATACTAACAAGCCCCCAGCTACATACTGCGTTCAGGTGTCAATGACACGTTACCTTCATGCAGCGAACATGCAGTCTGCATTCATCTATAGCTTCTCAGAGCGTTACAAAATGTCCATTAAGTGTGTGTGTGTGTGGGGGGGGGGGGGGGGGGGGGGGTATTTTTCAAAATACTACAAATAGGTTTTTTTAAATACACGAAATTACATTGTTATAAAGCCTTTATTACTAAGGTTTTGATGAAAATGTCAAAAATATTTGAATGGCTTTTCTTCACCCATTAAAATCTTGTCGCTGGAACGGATATGGTTGGAACTGGGTTCTTTCTGAATAGTACATCTCTCTATCGCTCTGATAGGATGAAATGAGGTGAAATGTGGTTTGACGTCACCTTCAATTTAAGATTATTGCACATATACAACGGCCGTGCATGCACGTATGTGTGGCTGATTGAACTAGTCCGGACTATAATTCCGCTTTTCTAGTGCTAGCCCACTCAGGTAGCACGCCACAGTTTAACATGAATACCCCACTCAGACATAGTATACTGACTCCGAGCCTACCAGTTCTCATTTTCCCGAGGCAAGAGAGTTAACTGACTATAAAAGGCCAGTTTCCACCTTTGCCGAACTAGGCTGGTATTATAGAGTTATATTTTGGCTATGCTAACGAGTCTATTTATAGTCCAATCAAAATCGCACAACGAAATCGAAATCCGGTTCGTAAACTGTCGTGCTGATTTCGATCGATTGCAGGTTTTGCAAAACATGTGCACCGCCAACTCGTTGTTAACAGATATTTTCCAAATCCTTTCATGATTTCAATCAAGATGCTCACGTGATTTGATGCATTTTGCGATGTAAGACCCGTTTTAACACAATATGGATCTTGATTATCGATCAGATCATCTTGACTGGGCGCCACCATTTAGTTTGAATCAAATGCGGGTGATACGAGGGGCGGAATCTGATTGGTCCATGGGAGAGGTTTAGAAGGGACTCTAATAACCACTGGTGGCGCGACGATCGAGCCCAGGAATTCAAGCCTAGTTCGGCAAGGGTGAAAACTGGACTTTTAAAGTCAGTTAACTCTCATGCCTCGGGAAGATTGCCAGGCCTTGTCTTACCCCGTTAATGGCGAACGCCAGGCAGGGTAACTACTAGTGCCACCTTAACGTCAGTTGGTATGACGCGGCCCCGGTCAGGCCCCAGGCGTATGCAGTTCACACCGAGAAACGGCTACATCTCATTCGCCATTTCAAATTTGAGAAAATACAATTTTGTTTCATATTTTGGATTACAAAGCAAACTGTCCCTATCGACCTGCACAAACACAGTCGGCCCCTCATACTTCTCAGACAAATAACGTAATTATCCTGGTTCCCCACTGGTGGCGCGACGATCGAGCCCAGGAATTCAAGCCTAGTTCGGCAAGGGTGAAAACTGGACTTTTAAAGTCAGTTAACTCTCATGCCTCGGGAAGATTGCCAGGCCTTGTCTTACCCCGTTAATGGCGAACGCCAGGCAGGGTAACTACAAGTGCCACCTTAACGTCAGTTGGTATGACGCGGCCGGTGATCTAACCACAGGCATTCCGCACCCCAACTATGATTACTCTTTGACATGGATGAGTATGTGCCAGCGTACCCTCTTCTGTCTTTGCTCGCACCATCGACCTGGCTTGTCAAACCAAGACTCGCCATCTTGTAATGCTGTAAATGCAACGTTCATACTGCGAAGCAAAACACAATCTACAAACTCCTCAGTGCGAAAGGTCAGAGTCAACAGGAGCACGCATCTTGCCAGAGAGAGACCCGTGAAGATCCGGGGTAGACTAGGTCTTTAACAACCCATGCTTGCCGTAAGAGGCGACTACGCTTGTTGTAAGAGGCTACTAACGGGATCCGGTGGTCAGGCTGGCTTACTTGGTTGATGCGTGTCATCGTATCCCAATTTTATGGATGCGCATGATGTCAATCTCTGGATTGTCTGGTCCAGACTCGATTATTTACAGCCCGCCGTCATATAGCTGGAATAGTGTTGAGTATGGTGTTAAATAAATGGTGACAGTGAGAGGCATGGAATACGGTCTTATTTTGCAGTCCACACTTCGTCCTATATTGAGAGTCGAACACGACAGGTTGAAGAAAGGAGAACACATTGCATACAGGGCTACCGCACTGTCCCTAAATATTCATTTGTCTGCAAAACTAAGTATATACACTTAAGACCTGTGAAGATCCGGAGTAGAATAGGTCTTCAGCAACCCATGCTGGCCGTAAAAGGCGACTATGCTTGTCGTAAGAGGCGACTATCGGGACCAGGTGGTCAGGCTCGCTGACTTGGTTGATGCATGTCATAGGATCCCAATTGCGTGGATCGATGCTCATGATGACAGTCAATGGATTGTCTGGTCCAGACTTGATGAAGTATAGACAGCTGTCATATAGCTGGAATATGGCCGAGTGTAACCGCGGCGTTAACCAACAAACAAACAAACTACTACTACTACTACTACTACTACTACTACTACTACTAGTGCGGCGTTAAACAACAAACAAACAAACAAACTTGCCAGAGAGGCATCGGTGAGGTGGGTTATGCGCATGACGGAAGTAGGCGCTGATACACGGTTCTAGCCACCCATCTGGGTGCATGCCAGGTAGGTCTCATAACCGTGATGCCTACGTTCGGTCCCGTGAACGCTATGTCAGAGAACAAGCCAACGTTGCCTCATGTGGAATCTACCTGGGCCGCAGAGCTGGCTGCCTTGGTGGTGCATCGTGTGGGGCAGCATGATGGATGATTGATATCAGTAATTAGAATAAACTAACAATTTCAAATATAGGTAAACAACGTACATCCACAGCGTCCTGCTTGCTTATACGATCTGTGAAAAAATATGTCTAACTTGCATCCAGGAATCAGGGCACAGACATCTCAAGTTGAACGCTCACGTTGCACCAAATGCCGCCACCGTATTGGCATAGTCGAGGTGTCAGTTCAGTACACAAGTCCGTGTCTACACGTGTGTGCATGCGGTTTAATGGTGTACATGTGCGTGTAGGGCTTTTTAAGCACGATAAATGAGGAAAACTATAAAAAAGACAAAATGTGACGAAGTCAGCAGTTGGCAAAATGAAAGCCATTCCCCGATAGATCTGTTCCTCACCCAGATTAAGCGGTGCGAGGTGACACAACCAGCACTGTAACAATACGAACATTGTCCTGTTCTGTGACAGACAAGGGGCAGTGGGGATGTATTTTGCCCTCCAAAGGATACGAGTTAGTTCGCCCAGTGTCACCTGATGCATCCTCCAATTGTGTGTTTGTTTGTCAGATCTTCTCGCAGAGTTTATCCAAGGGATTAAAATATTTAATTATATATAAATCTTTAGGGTGAGGTGAGATGAAATGGGGTTTAACGTCGCGTCCAAGATTATTGCACTTATGCAATGTACATGTGTGTGTGGCTGCTTGTACTAGTCTAGAATGATGCCGATTTATAGTGCTAGCCCACTGAGATACCATGCCACAGTTTAACATGAATACCCGATACGATATAGAATCTAGTCTAGGTTTGGATGCACCTGCTGCAGACCCATGAAGATCCAGGGTAGATAGGTCTTCAGCAACCTATGCTTGTCGTAGAAGGCGACTATGCTTGTCGTAAGAGGCGACTAATAGGATCGGATGGTCAGGCTCGCCGAGTTGGTTGATGCATGTCATTGTATCCCAGTTGCGTGGATGGGTGCTCATGGTGTCAATCACTGGATTGTCTGGTCCAGACCACCGCCATATATTTGGAATATTACTGAGTGCGGCGTTAAACAACAAAAAAACAAATAAAGCATCTACTGCACGCTGCGGTGCAAAACTACATTCCATCGCTTACGCACACACACTTAACATATCTGCCAGAAAAAACAGCGTTTAAGGAGGTTTTTGATGAGCAGGCAGAGCTTCCTGTATCGTCATAGTTCAGCATGTTAGACATGATCAACCCCATGCGCTTCCTGCTTGGCATTAAGGTGTACGTGTGCATGTGTCGGTCTGACATTGTGTTACATACATGTTTATGCCGTGAGCGGAAGCAGCTAGTACATTCAGTAGTAGACAGGGTCGTCACGTCAGAGGCTAGATGTTCGCCACGCACACGGAGTGTACACTTCAAGTACCACCGTGTCTCATGGCTCGCATCAACTCCTACAGTCAGAACTGTTGGAAATGTTCTGGAACTCCTAGAGGGATATAAATAATGGCCTACTTGTATATTTCAAGTGTCCCAGTCTTATATCTACACATCTTTAACACGTTACTTTAAGTGAGCACTCTGTTGCATGGTGGACTGTAATTACGTTGATATTATGCAAAAATGATAAAAACTTCAGTGTCCATGTTGAGTCCAAAGTGTGAGTGTGGTTTACGCCGCTTGTAGCAATATTCCAGTAACATCACGGCGGGGACACCATAAATGGGCTTCATACATAGTACCCATGTGGGGAATCAAACCCTGTTCTTCAGCGTGACGAGCGAACGCTTTAATCACTAGACTACCACACCGTCCCGTGTCAGTATTGAAGTGCCTTTTTTTGGTTTATTTAAATAACCACAAACAATGAAATCATTTTCCGGATTGATTCAAATTATATTACTCCAACATAATCTGAAGAAATGACCAAGGAATGGCTTTGATTATTGATCATTCGTCCGACAAGTGATTTCCATGTATTGAATGTGTCTTGTGTGATAATAATGAGTACTGTCAGCCAAGTTGCAACCTAATGACAAAATATTAAATTGTAATAAAAGCGTCATTATTCAAATACACAGCATCACATATGTGTCACGTAGTTGTCATTGCATCTCCCCGAGGCAGGGGAGTGAGTGAGTATGGTTTTACGCCGCTTTTAGCAATATTCAAGCAATATCACGGCGGGGGACACCAGAAATGGGCTTCACACATTGTACCCATATCGGGAATCGAACCCGGGTCTTCGGGGTGACGAGCGAACGCTTTAACCACTAGGCTACCAGATAGCCCCCGGGGCAGGGGAGTCAACTGACTATAAAAGTCCTGTTTCCAGCCTTGCCGAACAATTTCTGGATTCTTACGTTGCGCCAGCAGTGTGTCCCTTCTATGTCAGTTAACACCCTTGCCTCGGGAAGATGTTGTCGTTAATGATATCCGACTGTGTTATGGATGCAATAATTGGAATGTATATCGTCCGTAACTATTCCTCAGCAATGTCTACAAAGAATATATCAATCAATGGTTTGTGCATGTGTTTGAAGTTTTGGAACTGTGTATAATTTTCTTTGGTCGAATTATCAGAGTAAGCACGGTATTTCTCAGTACATTTTATGTTGTCTTGCGTGTTTACAAACGTTGCAGCTACAATGATAAGAAAGCACATTTATTCCTGTTAAAGTGGTTGTTCAGCGAAGCTGTTTTGTTTTACAAACGTCAGTTTTCAAGACACGATGTTAACTTAAAAAGATGGACTCCGAAAAATGTTTGACGTTTGAAAAAAAGGACAGAAAAAATTATCTCAAGTTGTCGGCACGGATACGGCTAACATTAAATTCTTATCAAGTTATACGAAGATTGGTAGCCAGAACAAAAAGCGTTAGTTTGTAGGTTTCTAAGCCATCTTCCTGCACGTTTTTGCTGCATCAGCCTTTCCCTAGAACCAGAGTGCCAGTGTTACAACAATACAGTCGTCAGCATGTTCCCTTGATAACAGAAACTTGCACCCAATTCCATTGGGATACAAACGGGTACTAGTAAGAGTAAGCCAATATAGCGTCTCCGGGTTATCAACAAGCGACCACAAACGTTATAAAGGCCTCCCCGAGCCCCCTAGAAAATACCACAGCTAGGTGGATAGGTGCCATGACTGTTGCTTCTCGACAAACTATATCATCCCTGGGTATCGCGATCCGAGCTGAAGCAATGCATGGCACCGGTGTGTTTAATGATGTATATACCACGATGCTATTGATCACTGCTGCATGCTGCACATGTGCCAGTCTGATGCATCCCCTAGATAATTCCATGCGCTGCACTGACACATAGGCTGATACGGGTATTTTACACTGTCACGTGGTTTTAGCCAAGCGTCGATGTGTCTTATCTCGGAAGAGAATGGTATGGTAAATGGCAATGAGTGTGGTAGGGTAAATACCGTGTAAAAATGACAAAATGTGTCAAAGATGGGTTTACATAATTGTCCTAGAAACAATAGGAAACGGATAATTAGGTATGTGCTCTACTTGTCTTTGGCGTGTAGGTTTCAGCTCGTGTAGTGCGCACGTGAAGAATGTACTTTGTCTTAAACCCCGCGAGATAAGATATTTGTAAGGTAAGAATGGGGATCTGTCAAATGTTTTTTTCTACTTTTTTTAAGCCTGTGAGGCAGCGTATTTTATTTTATTTTTTTCTCAAAGCCAAATTTGTCATTATTTCACTGCTGAAAACGTTGTTTTTTTTAATTTCCATTGACTTTAACGCTAACCTATAAACCACTAAAAAAAGTTTTCACGTATATGATAATGACTTCACTTAACGTATCCTTATTACATATGGCGAGAAAATATCAAATCACTAGACCATGCTAGACAAAGACCATGATATGATATGAGTTTGAACGCAAAACGCATGAAAATAAACGTGTTGTCCTAATACTACAAATCCAGGTCAGAAAACCACACCCATATATAGCTGATCCGCTGTGGATGACAAGGCGATGTTCTTTCTCAAGTTTTCTTTATGAAATCGTCTTTCTACTGAGAACAAACATGCTAGGCGTCTACTGGTGCCATGGGAATATCTCACAGGGAATGTTCTACCAAGGGTTCTGGAAAATAACACGAAAAGGACAAAAGAATAACATAAAAACTATTTTTTTCCGGATTTAAAAAGAATGTTACCCAGATTACGCGCAAAACAAACCGGCCAGTGTTTTCCCGCGAGTCTCAAATGGCAGCTTAGCTTTAGGATTCGAACCTCGGAATATGCAACAAGCGTGCCAAACATGTCGGCCTAGCCCTTTGAGACCTGCCCTCTGCGTCCGCTTTTGACTCGGGGTCAAACTCAAGTTTACACGTTTATTGGATCACTCTTGTGGTGTTGTGTAAATTTCCTCAATTTTCTAAGGCCATGTGTTTCTATATGAAATCCACATGGTACACACATAGTTCGTGGAAATAAAACATTCCATGGTGTTGGCGATGCTTTTAAATCTCATCTCAGCTGTTTAGTGAATGGAAGCGTCCTCGTGAGCGTTGTAGTCGATGATTGTGTTATGGGCTATTTGGTGTGATGTACGTCACCTACAGTGGGCTGATTGTTTTGTTTGTTTGTTGTTTAACGCCGCACTCAGCATTATTCCAGCTATATGACGACGGTCTGGAAATAATCGAGCCTGGAACAGACAATCCAGTGATTAAAATGATAAGCATCGATCCACGCAATTGGGATCGATGACATGCATCAACCAAGTCAGCGAGCCTGGCCACCCGATTCCGTTAGTCGCCTCTTACGACAAGCATAGTCGCCTTTTACGGCAAGCAAGACCTAGTCTCCCCCGGATCTTCACGGGTCGCTCTCTGGCAAGATGCGTGCTCCTGTAGTAGTAGTAGTAGTAGTTGTTGTTGTTGTTGTAGTAGGCGGATGAAGTAGTAATATTGTACCAGTAGTAGAGAAGTAGAACTAATAGTAGTACACATTTTATTAGCGGGAGTAGTAGTGAGTGAGTGAGTTTGGTTTTACGCCGCTTTTAGCAATATTCCAGCAATATCGCGGCGGGGGACACCAGAAATGGGCTTCACACATTGTACCCATGTCGGGATTCGAACCCGGGTCTTCGGCGTGACGAGCGAACGCTTTAACCACTAGGCTATCCCACCGCCCGCGGGAGTAGTAGCAGTAGTAAAGTAGAACTTAATATGATCCTAATAATAGAAGAATAATATCGCTTATGCAAGAACAGGAAAGTATTCATTTGCAACATCCCAGGAGAGTCTGATATAATTGATAGAACTACATGTATCAGCCACCTCGTATTAACCTCTGATGTTATTTCATTCACGCTGAAATAAACCAACAGCAAACATATGCATGACTCTATCAAAAACCCATTTAAATATTTGATTTTGATTTTCCGCTCAGTAAATCGTCGTATTTTTACCCCCACGGAGGTAATTTTTTTAATACTCACCACGAGTTGGCATTGCAAACAATTACCGTAGCCATTACGACTCACATTAAATCAACATTTTCCCAGTTTAAGCAGGGTGTGTACCAGCAATGTATAACATGTTGCCACAGTGTGGACCTCTTCAGCTTGGCTTGTGCGTACAGAGGGGGCTGGTCTGACTTGGAGTGCAAACAAATTACAAATACCGTTAATTACCAAATAAACTTCGTATGGTTACACCGTAAACACCAAATGACTTAGTTATCATCTTCCAGAGGCAAGGGAGTTAACAGACTATAAAAACCCAGTTTCCCTTGCCGAACTAGGCTGGAATTATGGAGTTTATGCATGGACCAATCAAAGTCGCGTAACGAAATCAACACCAAGTTCGTAAACTGCCGTGCAGATTTCGGTCGATTGCAAGATTTGCAAAGCATCTGTACTTTCTTAATTTTTTCATGTTTTTAATCAAACTGCTGACGTAATTTGATGCACTTTGCGAAGTAAGACGGGTTTTATCAAAATATAGATCTTCATTACCGATCATATCGTCTCCACTGGGCGCCGCCATTTTGTTTGAAGCAAATGCAAGTGATATCAGAGGTGGAGTCTAATTGGTCAAAAGGAGGGAAATAGAAGGGACATAGAATAGCCACTGGTAGCACTATGATCGAACCTAGAAATTCCGGCCTGGTTCTGCAAGGGTGGAAACTGGACTGTTACAGTCAGTTAACTCCCTTGCTACAGGAAGATGCTTAATAATATGGATACATGTTTACATGCAAGGTGGTTTCTTGCCTCTGGTTTGTTTGTTTGTTTTTTTAACCCTCACTCAGCAATATTCCATGTATATGACCGCGGTCTGTAAATAATCGAGTCTGGACAGGACAATCCAGTGATTGATATCATGAGCATCGATTTACGCAATTGAGATACGATGACATGCATGATCAAAGTCAGCGAGCCTGACCACCCGATCCCGTTTGTCTTGGGTTGCTGAAAATCAAATCTTATCCGGATATTCATGAGAAGTTGCCTTTGCTATTTGGATGGGTTTGTAATATTGTAGTGACATGGTGTCTTGTCATGGGCATGATTTATGATATAGACTGCTTTGTGTCTGCAGCAGTGTGTGAGTGAGTATGGTTTTACGCCGACTTTAGCAATATTCCAGCAATATTACGGCGGGGGACACCAGAAATGGGCTTCACACATTCAGGGTTAGATTTCCTTGTGCTGAACTATTGCTGAAAGTGGTATTAAGCCTCACTCACTCACCCACTCACTCACTCACTCACTCACTCACTCACATACATGTCGGGAATCGAACCCTGGCCTTCGGCGTGACGAACGAACCACTAGGCTACCCGACCGCCCCGTGTCTGCAGCAGATTCGTCAGTTGATGAAATACCTGTGTAGAGTGAGGGTACGTCAAGTACAAGGTGTGTACTCCACATGCTATCAACAGATTGGGTTTGCGTCTGTCAGACGTGTTAGCATCAGTGACACGACGCACCCTGAATTATGTATTTAAACGCTCATTGAATGTATATACTATTAATGACATGCAAACTGTATTCGATCACGTTCCAAGGCGAGGTCAAAAGAAAATAGACAACAGATGATGCCTTGACATATTTTATTTCTTAAACAAAACCGTTATTTATTTGACGTTCAACGGTAACGATTCGATGTCAATCACAATGCCGATCTCATTCCCATAATGCATCATTTTGAGTAATCTTCCGTGTGTTCGGGAGATGTTCAGCATGGACTTGGGATAGACGTAGCGTTACTGTTTAAATTCCTATACTTAAAAGTAGACGTGCGATAGACGTAGTTTTACTGTATAAATGCCCATATTTGACTTGATAGATGCAGCATGACGATTGTTGTAACTCCAATACCTTAACGCAGACTTATGCTAGCAGTAATAGATCGCTAGGTTCTGGTATATAACCAACAGTTAAAAATCTCCCCAACTGTTTATGGCTATAAATAAATATCAGCTGCAAAAACTGGACATTTAAATCACCATATTTGAAGGATTCTGTGTTTGGTTGAGTCGACATACTTAATAGTGTTATATGTTTCCGGTACCATGACGGTACCTTGCGCTACAATGAAACCGAACTGGTATAGCATCCAGCAAACAGCAAACATGTCACGTTTTGTTCCATCTTATTGTTAGATTTATGTTGCTGCTGTTGCTGTTGCTGTTTATCGGAGTTATAAGAAATGAAAACCACCATACATCGTCAGGAAGAGAATATATGGATGTCAACTTCTTTAGTATGAGGAACAGTACGTTTCGGTTTATATGCTTACTCCTTCATCGTCATTCCTATATTTTATTTGTTTAATGCAATGGTTGTCATTCAAAGTCTGGGAACATTTGCTAACCATATTGTTCTGTAAAAGACTGTCCAACTTGTTCAATGAACGTTAATCGCACATTGATCCACCGTGCCATCAAGACATTGAGATTCCGAATCGAGTCGGTTGATCATTTCTTGAAGCCGTGTCTCTGTACAAAAAAAACATGAAGAAAACAAAACAGAAACTACAGAGGTAACAGCTGTGTTTGTTTAGGATTGCACTGCTAAGAATACTTGGTCTCCGAATTCTTGGCAGTGTCACACTGCTGTACGTATGCGTGGCCAATGAGATAGCTTAGAACTGTTACTATAAAACACTCCGCCGAGCAATGTGCATTACTCATCGTTTTCTTTTGTCACGTGAAACACGCTACCTCAAGCTGTAATGGTCAAATAAGGCGACAGAGGAGGGGATTGAATGGTCACAATGGCGGAGTGTCCATAGAGAACATCTGGGAAGCCCAGTCCAGTGGAGGATATTACCTGTCGTCTTACTCCAATACAGTTACATATACGCTTCACGTATTAAGAGAAAATGTCGTAGCTTTGAAATCGTTCGTCAAAATGGGATGAAAGTGATTGTATGTCCCACTTGTGATCGATGGCGGTCCCGCATTGCTGTTTGTTTGTTGTTCAACGCCCCACTCAGCAATATTCCAGCTATATGATGGCGGTCTGTAAATAATCGAGTCTGGACCAGACAATTCAGTGATTGACATCCTGAACATCGATCCACGTAATTGGGATACGATGACATGCATCAACCAAGTCAGCGAGCTTGACAACCCGATCTCGTTAGTCGCCTCTTACGACAAGCATAGTCGCCTTTTACGGCAACCATGGGTTGCCGAAGACCTATTCTACCCCGGATTGGTCTAGGCCTAACACTACGAACTCTACGTGCAAGTGTACCAAAGTTATTAATCAACTAAGTAAACGTTACGCTCAGACTAACACTTACAAATTTAAACATACGCCAGTGGTCTACACCGCCACAACCCGCTGTGCAGAGTTGCGCCCCCTGGTCGTGTCAGGATCTCATAATCGTAGATTTGAATCCCAGTGTCACCACCATTTATTTTAACAAAGCGGTTAATATCTACGACGTGCGTCACTTAAGGCTTTCTGTCTGACTTTAAGCTGCCACATCTGGCTAGAACCGAAATACAGTTCGATACAGCGTCAAACCCAACTCACTAACTCAAGTATCGGGATATACCCCAAACCATTCCTACATCCCCCTGATGCTACATTCTACTTCACAAACTCACAGACTCCTCAACACGTGTTCTGTTCAGCATGGTTAATGGTCTGTTTATCATAGGGAAATGACCCTGAGTGACCTTAAAAAATCGTAATGCTCTTTGTAGCGCATCATGTATACATTGACGTAGAAGGTAGAGTAGGGTCAGTGTTATGAAACTATTTTTTTACCACAACGAGAATTATAAAAAATAAGCGTCATCTTTGATGTAAGAACATCTTGTGTTCAAAAAGCTAACCTATGTGACAGCATGGAGTTGTTCCACCCTCGCCGTGTGTACAGAGACGAGACGCGATGTTTGGTAACAGCTTCTCAACACGAGCCCACAAAGCCTTAAACGCTTTTCTATGTTTTCTCGGAAAGTAAACGCACACGAAATGGTTTTTATTAAATTTACAGTCACTTTAATTACACACAGATATTATTTGGACTCGGAAAGTAACAAGTTCTGCCAAGACGTCGTGAAAATATTATTGCTGTGCCTCGCGTCAATATCCACATGCTGTTTGTATTAAACTAATTTCCGTCTTGCTGAATGATAATATTTGACGAAGGCTCGCTGACAAGCAGCGGCTTGTCCGTGGGATGCACATGCATGGGCGTGGCCGTGGAGACGGAATACAAGACTATTCGACAAGCACGTAGCACAATAGTCGTAAGGTCAATAGTTTAAACCAACCATGTAGCAATGTTTCCGTTGTTTAAGAGAGTAGTGTGGGAGCGTTGTTATTCTGGTTTTCGTTCTCGTCTTTAAGTCTCGTGACATCAATGTTACGGTGTGTTTACCTGTGTAACACTAATAAACCAGTTCATAGTCAACATGACAAACTGATATTATTTCACCCGAAGTACGAGCATCAGAACCCATTATTTACTTGAATCTTTATTATCTGAAACCAACCGTAGATGAGGTTACGAGACATTTTATGGGCGCTTTCATTAGTTTAACCTCGTTACTGATGTGGCCCGCCAGTTCATCAATGTTATATTCAAAATGTTTTGTTCTTTTGTTTGTTGTTGTATATACATATATGCATGTCATCGATCCCAATTACGTGGATCGATGCTCATGATTTCAATCACTGGATTGTCTGGTTCAGACTCGATTATTTACAGACCGCCGTCTAGCTGGAATATTGCTGAGTGCGGCGTTTAACAACAATTCAACCAATCAATCAATTTAATCTAAATGTAGTGTGTTGTAGGCATTAAGAATGACTAGGATTTTGAGATTTTGGACCCCTCTCTTTTAAAATTGCTGGATCCGACCTTGAGATGGTTCAATACATTATGCAGTATAACTGCAATTCTCATTCACTGTCGTTTATGTTATTGCTAATGTCGTTGAAGGTGAGGTGAGGTGAGGTGAAATGGGGCTTAACGTCGCGTCCAAGATTATTGCACTTATATAGCGACGTGCATGCACGTGTTTGCGTGGCTGCTTGTACTAGTCCGGACTGATGCGGATTTATAGTGCTAGCTCACTGAGATACCATGCCGCAGTTTAACATAAATACCCCACTAAGACACAGTATACTGACTCCGAGCCGACCAGTCCTTGTTTTAGCCCCTTAATGCCGAGCGCCAGACAGGGTAACAACAAGTACCATCTTTTAACGTCTTTTGGTATGACGCGGCCGGGGATCGAACCCCGGACCTTCCGCTCTCCGGGCGGACGCTCTACCTCTAGACCACGGGGGCGGCTCTTATGTTATTGAATGTGTATTGTAAGATGATTAACATTCTACGAGTCACCACCAACTAATTTGTCATCTCGTCTCAATTAGTCAACAACGCTTGAAGTATACTAGTACAACACCTGTGGCAAGGTGAATTTTAAACGATCTGTCATCTACACTGGCTACGAATCAAGGGGTTACTAATCTAGGATCATGAGTTATATGTAACAGAGTAACCTACCTTTGACCGAATTTGAATCTTTGTGGTACACGGCACATATATCTCACATCAATGCAATGCAAATATGTAACCGCTGATAAAACATTTCGTTTGCGTCATCACGTTTACTGAATGAAGTTAACAATGGTTCACATGACACAAATAGGAAACACGCAGTGTATGAAATAAGTGGATCTAGACATTAAAGCAAAAGGGTAAACGGCTTTATGTGTGTTTGTTTTGTTTGTTTGTTGTTTAACGCCGCACTTGGCAATATTCCAGTTATATGACGGCGGTCTGTAATTAATCGAGTCTGGACCAGACAATCCAGTGATTGATATCAAGAACATCGATCCACGCAATTAGGATCGATGACATGCGTCAACCAAGTCAGCGAGCCTGACCACCGGATCCCGTTAGTCGCCTCTTACGACAAGCATAGTCGCCTTTTACGGCCAGCATGGGTTACTGAAGACCTATTCTACCCCGGATCTTCACGGGCCTAAACGGCTTTACAGCTGGATTATCGAGGTAGGATGTGAAAAGGGAGCCTTGTGGCATGATAAAGTGCCATTAAATAGCAGTTGTCCTATTGTCATCCTAATTGCTGCTACAGGGAAGGAAGCCATACTAATATTAACTCAAAATAGAATCATATGCATTTATTGCTGGTTTTAATTAACGATACACTTGATCCAATTTTACGAGGATGTATTGTGCAATACATTCAGTTCATCCTCGAAAGGGGCGGTCGGTTCGCTCGTCACGCCGAAGACCCGGGTTCGATTCCCGACATGGGTACAATGTGTGAAGCCCATTTCTGGTGTCCCCCGCCGTAATATTGCTGGAATATTGCTAAAAGCGGCGTAAAACCATACTCACTCACTCATCCTCGAAAACAGGAACGCCAAGGTTTGTCGAATGCCAGGAAGTCTTGCATTCGTCACCACACGCCCCTTTCCGTAACCTGCAAGAAAAGCGGCTTGTCCCGGAATAACACGAGTTGGTCACGAATGGAAGTACTGCAACGGAAACGACCGATTCTTTGGTCGCTAGGACGTCACTAGGAGGTATTATGACGTCACGCTATTGTCTGTCATTGTCTCAGCTTTGCTGCAGCAGCATCAAGACACGGATCACGCCTCTTGAGTTTTGTACCGCTACGGATAGATACTACAGTCAATAAGCTTTACAAAGGTAGGAAAATGTAATGATTCGTTTCATTTCATATTCAATAATGATAGGATGAACGGACAAGTTCTGATCAAAGAGGATGCCTAACGTTGCATTGTCGTTCCTTGTTTCGCACAGGGAACGTATCTCTATTACTGTCGTAAGTCTATGTTGAGATGCGAGGTTTAGGTTTAGTTTTTTTTCGGATTTGTGGATTAAAAGGTAATATGCATCTTTTATTTCCACTATAAAAACCAGATGTTATTAATAGAGTAATACAATAATGCATATTTTCCAGTCATTCACTGAGACCAAGATGCCGGTCGTCAGACTCCTGTCGAAGTCTGAGTGTGAGGGGTTCGATCCCGAGGTGGCGGAATGTTTTGCTCCAACAGAACCAATAGGTAGGTGTACGATCTTATAAGTTCAAAAACATATTCGAACCAAAACTTACCTATAATAGTTGATTCCGAAATCAATTCCCTTCTATAATCAGGGTTGACAAAGACCACGTGTTTCACAACCGGTCAAAGAATATTAGTTTACAACATCAACATGATTTTGTCAGACAGTGTCAGGTATAAAATAGGAATATATTTATTAATATTTTTAGATTCAAATGACAGCTATTTGTACATATTTCAGAATTCCATGATTCGGCTCCAAAGTTTGCCACAATCAAGCCAACTCCCATCCGCCCCGAGCCACCATTCCAGTGGGACTGTGTTAAGGAGGACAAACAAGCCAAGGAGCACGAGCTCCACGTGCAGCTAATGGCTGTCCTGGCCGAGGTGAACACTCTCCGCGCTGACCTCCGAGATGCTGGACTCCGTTCTCAGTCTCTGGACCTGAAGAACCTTCATCTTCAGATGCAAGTCAGACAACTCTGGGACCAGAAAGTCTCCCTCAGGAAGCAGGTGCATCGCTTGGTGAAGGAGGTGGACATGGTGAAGGGACAGCGTGGGCACGGGGGAGAGGGTGAAGGATTTGTCCACAACGACAGGAACACATTCATGTCTCTAGAAAAGGACAATGTGTCAGCCAGACACCTCAGTGACCTCGCTCTAAGTGATCTGTCCTCTACAGCTGATGTGTCGCCAACAACAAACAACTCCTCAGAACTCTGCAACGAGGGACACCATGCAGTCAAATCTTTATCTGTGTTTGGTCGAATTAGGAAATTGTTCAGAAGAAGGAAATCATAATTCTATATTCACATATAATTCAAAATTGTATATATCGAACTGATTAACTGATTAAAACTGATAAGTTAGAACTATTCTGTCATCTTGTATATTTTCACGACACGTCAAGTTTTCTTCGGGTTTTATCTGATGCAACTTACGCTACAGTTTTGGTTGTCCAGTTAAAACCAAAACTTGTGAAAGAGGTGTTGTGTATACTAGATTATGATTGGTCATCGGGTTTCAAATCATAAAAATATATCCCCAATGCAAAAAGCTGGATTTACCATCTTGAGTGAGTGAGTGAGTGAGTATGGTTTTACGCCGCTTTTAGCAATATTCCAGCAATATCACGGCGGGGGACACCAGAAATGGGCTTCACACATTGTACCCATGTCGGGAATCGAACCCGGGTCTTCGGCGTGACGAGCGAACGCTCTAACCACTAGGCTACTCACTAGTGAGTGAGTGAGTGAGTGAGTGAGTGAGTGAGTGAGTGAGGCTAAATACCACTTTCAGCAATAGTTCAGCACTATCACGACAGGGGAAAACCCGAAATTGACTTCACACATTATTCCAAGGAAATCTAACCCTGAATCGTGACACACCAAAGCCATGCTACTAGCCTACCCCACCGCCTCAGGCTGTACGGGGTTCAACAGGTTGTTAATATGGACTCATCACATGTACTTTGTGATCATCTATGTAAATAGTTGTCGATAGAAAAGCAACCTTCGTGCAGTGGATACAAACAGGTCTATTTGGATACAAACAGTTCTATTACAAAGGTCTGTTAAGCACATAGAGTTACACCTCGTCCGACCAAATCAGTGACCAAAAGTATGAAACCGATATACAGTAAACTACGGTTATAACGAACTCAAAGGGACTACTATTTTTAGTTCTTTATAACCGTAGTTCGTTATAAGCATATATACAGCATAACTACAGCAACTAGTCGGGACTAAAAAGTTAGTTCGTTATATCCGTCAGTTCGTTATAAGCGTGTTCGTTATAACCGTAGTTTACTGTATGTGCATTCGGGGCATAGATACATCAGCAGATCTGATAGACTTGAAAACGGTGTCCAGAGTCGTGCCATGATCCTCAGGTCGTGTGTTCGAATCCAAGATTCTCCCCGATTTGTACATTTAGTGAAACCTTAGTCACACTAGAGACGGAATGTTTATTCCTGGATAGTCGAAATGCATTCTAAAACTTCTGACTGCATTCTGAGTGCATTCCAAATATTCGGGCCCATTCTTGTGGCCGGCCCGAATGTTTTGCTCATGCTCAAAACATTCGAGTTTCATTCGAAGTGGAGAAATATCGAACGGCATTCGAAGTGTATTCTAACTGTACTCTGACGGCATTCTAAATATTCTTACGGCATTCCAACAGCATTCGAAATATTTTGATCGCATTCGAGGAAGAAACGAAACGACAAGCCACTACAAATCCTGCCAGAATGTCCCGAATGCACCTCTAATGCATCTCGATTGCTGCCGGAATCTATTTCAATATTAAAAGAATTCAGCTGGAATGCACTTCGAATGCCGTTCAGAATATTCGATTGCCCCTCGAATGCGGCTCGAATGCACTCGGAACGTCCCGATTGGCCATCGAATGAGTGCGGACGTAATTCAGAACACCGCCGTATCGCATAAAAACGCGGCCAGCTACCGCTGGAACGTCAGTCTGCATTGACTTTAATTGATTTGAATGGAAACTGTAATATGTTTGTAGAAACACAGTTAGAATGTTATACAAAGAGGCTGCAACAAAGGGGGCGGTATGCTACACATACAGTTTAGTAAATGATTAAGACTACATTTTAACCACGGACTCTCTGTGGTGCCTTTTTCGTCCTAATAATCTTACGTTTGGTGCCTTTATTAGGCAGAGTTGACCCCAAAACACTTATCATTCATTAAACGTACAGTTACCACTGACAGTAATGGTCAACCAATACAGCATATTCCCTAGAAAAGTTTATGTAAAATATTGGTAATCGATTATAACTGGATTGATGGGATGGAACTAGCTAGTTCTAGTCAAAGAGTGACGATTAATACCCAACACTGTTTCTGAAAGAAATATTGACATCTTGAAACTTGATGCTGGTCACAGTCGTTGCCCAGTGATTCTATTGTACTTTATTTGATAGGCTTACAATGGTTAAAGAAGAATGACACATTTACACGCCGAATATGATGTATGAGGACTTTTATTTTCTATTCATGCTTCGACATTGTCCGAGGTTATAAATAAGTCAAGAAGCTGCAAATTTGGAGTTTTTTTATATGTTTTTCAGGCTAACACAAGCTATAATATAAGAAGCTTCAAACTTCTCACACAAAATATCAAAACAACGACGTTCCTTTTATCTTGACAAAAAATAACAACAGGCACAAGGCATATTTAGCTGAATAATGATTGTAATTTACACAAAATATGTCAATGGTCCAACAAGAATGACAAAGACCTTTCCCAGCACCACATATCGTAAAACAATTTAAATTTAAATTTTAAAACATATAAAGATCTTCACTTGTTTTAATTATTGATAAAAATTGCAAACTTTCTCTTATCGCCCCTGGTATCAAATTCACAATACACTTAAATAATTGCACTTGTTTTTTTAATCAGTCTTCAGTGTATTCTTGCTGAGATGACTTTGATAGTGATATCCGACGACTATTAAAGGCAGGTAACTCTCGATGACCTGATGTATCTCGCCTACCATATATAATCGTCGCCAATCACTCGAAAGATTCCGCTCGATTCCGAGTTGACCCGAGTGAACCTAGTGTGAATACAGTTACAATGACGTAGCTACTAGATATTGTGACGTCATGCTATTGTACGTCATTGTCAATCGCTACTGCTGCAGCATCACGACACAGCTCTCGTTCATCAAGAATGTCACGTCAAACATAGAACAGAGCCATCCTCTCCTCAAATGGCGGTAAGAACTAGGACAGCTTTTGATTTGAATCAAGGAGTTTTCGACACAAAGCATATGTTTCCAGAACGGGGTCAATGATTTTATATGAGTAAGATAATATAAAGTTTCCCCAAGTCTGAAATTATTAACTGCATTTATTTCAGTTAAACTTGCGAACACTGGATGCCTTGGTTCTGCCGAAATTCGAGGAATATGACCCTGAAGTGTGGGGTTTCTTTGTTCAAGGAGAACCAAAAGGTAACAGCTGTCTCTTCTGATAATTTTCTGTTTATAAGCGAGTATTTAGCTAAAACACAAACCAGTTGAAATTAATAACTGTCTCTTTCTTCTGATTATTTTCTTTTTATTAGCGTATATAGCTAAAACACAAACCAGTTGAAAATGAATATCTGTCTCTTCTGATAATTTTCTTTTTATAAGCGAGTAGTTAGCTAAAGCACAAACCAGTTGAATATGAACATACATGTATTCTGTTGACGGTCGGTATTTATTAACAAAGCAAACTTTTATCATCGAATTCTAAGCCTACGGTGTTGGTGATTTATAGATGTTGAATTTCAAAGTTATGGCTACTCGCATTTATTTCATGGCGCATTTTAGGCTAGTGGTCGACACTTTCATTAAGTTCATTGAGTGAGTGAGTGAGTGAGTATGGTTTTTACGCCGCTTTTAGCAATATTCCAGCAATATCGCGGCGGGGGACACCAGAAATGGGCTACACACATTGTACCCATGTCGGGAATCGAACCCGGGTGACGAGCGAACGCTTTAACAACTAGGCTACCCGACCGCCCCCATTAAGTTCAATGATTTGTCGTTAATTGTCATGCTGCGATGTCGTAATGCATTCTGAAACAGTCATCATTTCCCATCAGCTGAAACTGTACAGCTACGCACTCCTTATTTCAGAGTTCCACAGCACTCCCCCGACTGGTGTTATCAAACCAACCGCAATCCGTTCAGTGCCTCCTTTTTCCTGGGACTATGACGGGTCATACATTCCGGGTGTGGCAGCATCGAAACTAAACTCGGCCTTCTGTCCCGTTACTGCAGATACCTGGCATGGTGAGTATATTCCACAGTTAGCTTTACTGCGAAGGTTAACTGTTATAAACGAATGTACGCCCTTCAAATCGTAATGTGTGCAGACAAACCGCACCCGGAATAATGATTACATTGTTTTGATATTTGTGTCGTTACATTCATCAGGTGCGGGGGAAGTGTCATCTGCAGGTACGGATGTTAAGAAACTCCTCAAATCCATGAAGATGACGGAGAGACAACTGAAGTTTCAGTTGCTCCAAAGGTGAGAACACATCACTTCCTCCACAGGCTATTGTGTGTTGTAGTTTACATGCATGTACATTCAACTGTGTAATCGTGTCACGTTTTGAGTGGTAGAAGCATTGGCAACAATATCTTCCGACACGAACACATTAAGATGACAGAGTGTTTTGAGTCATGCATGTAATTAACTGTAATTAACGCCTCTTTGAAAGGTATTACTGTTATATCACGGCATGCCAGCTTGGTGTGGCAATGCCCAAGATTGGTGCAGTTTATTGACATTTATAAAACTCTGATGAAAGATACGAGGGGCGTTCAATAAGTTGTGCAACTTCAATATAACAAGTCGCAGAATAGCTTTTGCACTTTTATTTTTCAATATAATCTGCGGATTTCTATAAAAGTGGTATTAAAAGCTTGAAGGACAAATGGAAGAGTGTATTGAGGTGAATGGAGATTATATTGAAAAATAAAAGTGCAAAAGATATTCTGCGACTTGGTTTTATATTGAAGTTGCAAAACTTATTGAACGCCCCTCGTATACTGTTCAAAGCGGTGTTGAACCAAATTCACTCACTTACTCGCAAAACAAAACACGTAAACCCTTAACCAATCTCATTAAAATCAGATCTTCTTGTTCTTGCTGTGTGTAGCGTTAGAACTAAGATCTGATTTTAAAGAGATTGACTCTTAACTGGTCTTGTCAAGGAGATATTGCACTGTATTGAATTAGTTGATTCCAAAGGGGTAACTATTTTAACTAATTAACAAGAACTTGTGAACACTAGTGCATCAACAGAAAATAGCGTAGATGAGCGAGTTTTAACAGTATTGCAGTAATAACAAGGGCGGATCAAGCATTTTTTAAATGGGGGGTAGGGGGCGGTAAATCGTCTCTCACTCGGTAATTTTACTGCCTACAACACACTACATTTGATTTTCAAAATGGGGTCCTGACCCCCTCCCCCCCCCCCCCCCCCCCCCCCCCCCCCCCCCCCCCCCCCCCCCCCCCCCCCCCCTCTTGATCCACAGCGTGTAAGCATGTAGTTTGAGGAAAGTCTAAAGTGACGCCAGGTCCCTGGCGTTTACCTTTTGGTGAAACCATTGCATCGCAAGTCTTCTTATGCCAAATCGCCTCGTTTATCTACCAGTGTACGTTTCCTTACAGGGCTCAGATGTATGAGAGAGAAGATGAGCTCAGTCAAGACAGGATGGTTCTCGTTGCTGAACTCCGAGACATGACGGAGTATGCCGAGATTTTGGAGCAGAAGAACCGAGATCTGAACACACATTTGAGACGAGTCACAGAGGAGAACAAGTCTCTCAGCTCCCACGTGGACCGCTTGGTGCGGAACATTAAGATGGTGGTGGCAGGGGAACTGCGTCAACAGAGGGGGGAGGGGGAAGGCCCCGGGGGGCTTGCTCAGAGGGTACAGGTCAATGAGGAGACTGGGATTGACCAGCAGGAGAGTTGGACAGACCTGTCTCCTTACGATAGTGACGTAAATGTTAATGAATCGACCCATGAAGATATCGATGGGCGGTTCCATTCACCGACTCGCCACGGTGTTAGTAGTGAAGTTCGGCTCATCAACGAAGATACTCCTCCTCTCGTGTCTTCAAAACGCAGGACAAAGAAGTCACAGATACCGAAATCTCTGTTTGGACGTCTCAGGGGTGCGTTCGGGAGAATTCGGGGTCAGATTTAACCTGGGAGAAGTGTATTTCAGGATGGAAATTAAAATTGTTAAAGTTATTTAATTTATCTTTTTATTGCGATCTATTAATGAACCTGGGATGAACGGAATACTTTGATGAGTGAGTGAGTATGGTTTTACGCCGCTTTTTCGGTGTGGCGAGCGAACGCTTTAACCACTGGGCTACCCCTCCGTCCCTGTGATTATGAAGTGAAATGGGAGTACAAGGACAAGTTCACAAAGTACTGCCATCTTGTAATCTGAGTAAAACTCCCCCCTTGCGGTCTACTGAACCTGGAACATAGCGGACGTTTGTTTCTTTGTTTGTTGTTTTACGCCGCACTCAGCAATATTCAAGCTTTATGTAAAATTGCTATATTCGAGTCTGGTGCAGACAATCCAGTGATGGATAATTAGCAACGATCCACGCCATCCTGACCTGACCACATATAAGACCCCCACTTCACGAGCATATGCTTGTGGAGACCCATTTTAACCCGGTATCCCTATAGGTAAATGGGGTGGCGTTAACTTGCCATCATTATCCCAGTAAACCTGCACGTGGGGAGGCTGTGCTAGGTATAAACGTACTCATCCTTTTGCATGCAGGGTACATGCGGTTTTATGCGTTCCTCGTTAGGTTTTATACCTCTCGCCTCCTGCTCGGGGTGCATGCAGAGCACATGCGGTTTTATGCGTCCCTCGTTAGGTTTTATACCTCTCGCTTCCTGCTCGGGGTGCATGCAGAGCACATGCATGCGGTTTTATGCGCTCCTCGTTAGGTTTTATACCTCTCGCCTGCTGCTCGGGGTGCATGCAGAGCACATGCATGCGGTTTTATGCGTTCCTCGTTAGGTTTTATACCTCTCGCTTCCTGCTCGGGGTGCATGCATAGCACATGCTTGCGGTTTTATGCGCTCCTCGTTAGGTTTTATACCTCTCGCCTCCTGCTCGGGGTGCATGCAGAGCACATGCATGCGGTTTTATGCGCTCCTCGTTAGGTTTTATACCTCTCGCCTCCTGCTCGGGGTGCATGCAGAGCACATGCATGCGGTTTTATGCGTCCCTCGTTAGGTTTTATACCTCTCGCCTCCTGCTCGGGGTGCATGCAGAGCACATGCATGCGGTTTTATGCGTCCCTCGTTAGGTTTTATACCTCTCGCCTCCGTCTCGTGTATAAAACCTAACGTGGAACGCATAAAACCCCTTGTACCCCTCGTGATCCTGCTACAACAAATATTCCCGCTACAACGAAGTGAATATGCAATGTGAGTTGGCTGTGTAAACACTTCTGTCTGTCTGTCTGTCTGTCTGTCTGTCTGGACAGAGTACATGTTAGATGTTGTTATTTCAATGTTATCTCTTCCATGCTGTAAAGATTCCATATTGTTTAACCAATCTCATCAAATTACTTTACCTCTGTACACACCAGAAATAAAGTAAATAATATGAAGTTTTATGCAAAAGAATAATTTTACTCAAATTTTGACCACCTTTTAAATTATACGTATTATAAACAAGCCTTTGTACTTAGTCTTACGTCATGTTGTCCAAAGTTCTGGTAAACCAAACTCTGTCCCACACTTCTTTATAATTTAAGACGATGATCAACCAATCGTGTTCTCGGACACAGGGAAAGTTGAAATGTTAAACGAATAGTTTTGCTCTGTTTGCAATACAAATCCAGAGAAAGAAACTGTACCTTACTTTGAACCACGCACGTCTAGTTTCTCATGTACAATTAGTGTTACGGAAACAGACATATCTGATGTAATTAAGAGTCTCCATGTAAACAAGGCTCGAGGGACAGACATAATTAGCCACAAATTATTATATAAACGCTAATCATGTAAACATTTGGGGAGAGGATATCTAAGTTGTTAAAACGTGTGCCCAATTCTTTTCCTTGTGAATAAAATGAAAAACATGAATATATTTTTATCCTAATGAAGTTCTATAACTAATGTTACTAGTATGTATTTGTATATATGTATATGCTCACATATACTATGTATAATTCTTATATATTTGTAGTAGTAGTAGTAGTAGTAGTAGTAGTAGTAGTAGTAGTAGTTACGCATTCTCGCTGAACATATCTATGTCTGTATGTGTGTACATATGTATAAGCATCTTTTTTTCAATTCTCTGTATCACACGTTGTTATTTATGAGACTTGACTTGACTTGATTAATGATGAAATGAGGAAACTAAGGGGCCTCTGAGCAGGTCTAGATAAACCCCTGCAAGTGTAGTGTTTGTTTTAATACAAAATATGCGACACAACGATTGAGTTTTGTCGTCTATAATTTTAGGGCGGTGGGGTAGCCTAGTAGTTAAAGCGTTCGCTCGTCACGCCGAAGACCCGGGTTCGATTTCCCACATGGGTACAATGTGTGAAGCCCATTTCTAGTGTCCCCCGCCGTGATATTGCTGGAATATTGCTAAAAGCGGCGTAACACCATATATTTACGGCCACACGTAAAACTATAGAGTGAGTGAGTATACTCACTCTATAGTTTTACGTGTGGCCGTTTTGACTTTTGTTTGGTGGTCTTTTTGACTATGGGTTTTGACTTTACACTTTTAAGGCCGTTCTGACATAGGCCATTTAGACCTGCTCCCGCTCCGACTCGATTATTTACAGTCCGCCGTCGAACACATACCTGGACCATTGCTGAATGTAGTGTAAAGCAACTCACCCAACTAACTATTTGTAACCTTAACCTATATAGAAATTGGAATCACATTCAATTTGTACCATTTATATACATTCATATTCATGTATGTATGAATCATTTCAAACTAGTTTTCCAAGAAAAAAATAAATAAGCACGAGACTCGAACATGCCACTATAAAGATAGGATCGAAAAGAATGCCGTTCGACAAACTGCTGAATAATAAACGAGAGTTACTTCCCTTGCGCTGATGACTGTCGAGCCAACAATCACATCTAAACGATAGAAGGCGTCCTTGACATGTAAATTTGAGGGTATTAAATACTTTGAAGTGTATATTACAACTTTTATCGCACATACACTCGTAAGTCAAAAACACCTGTTGGTAAGTACCGATAATTAAAAGAGGTTATCGTGTCAGTCACTGGCCCAATCGTTATCAGTAATCAGCTGGTAATCAGCTGAGTGATCATTGAAATAACAACATTCCCCATCACACGATACTGTCTGTCATTGTACGTACGTATACAATGTACTATAGGGAGCCCAGGTCTGACGGATCTGGCATTAGTTTCTCTCCGATGCCTTTGTCAGTCGCCTGCTATTTTCCAAATACTACAAATATATCCAGTAGCGCCTATAAACAGTCATTCAATTTATGGATTATAAATCAGTCATTTTATGTTTTCACGCTAATATGTTAAACAGTGAACATGTTTTGTTTCTTTGTTGTTTAACGCTGCTCTCAGCAATATTTCAGCTATATGATGTTTGTAAAGAAACAAGTCTGGACCAGACAATCCAGTGATTGACATCCACGCAATTGGGATACGATGACATGCATCAACCAAAGTCAGCGAGCCTGATCACTCGATCCCGTTAGTCGCCTCTTATGCCAAGCATTGTCATCTTTATGCCAACATGGGTTGCTGAAGACCTATTCTACCCCGGATCTTCAATGGTGCAGTGAACATGTGAAAGTTAAGAATTAGAAATCATGTCCAAAGACATTGTTGTGCTACTACCAACTCTGCACATGTCTTTTACAAAAGCCCTGTCTGATCTTGAAATGGAATGTTCAAAGCGTTGTGTATATCAAATGGTTGATGTTATTATCATGATACACGTACCAGTGTGCATAGCTGACATGTTGCAGGCCAGTTTATACATGGACATTTGTGTAGTGTTTTAGGAGATATGTTGGAGAAATAACATATATCAAGGCATCATCTGAAGTCTATTAGATGATGGGCAGTGTCTTTGGTCCCACCTCGAACAATGATAGAATGCAGTTAAATTTGCATGTCATTAATAGTATGTATACATGTAATGACCATGACATTAAATACATCAAACCACATCTGTTTATAGCATATGTAGAGTACACATCCTGTATGTGGATGTGCCTCCACCCTATACAGCGATTTCATCAACTGACACATGTACTGTTGTGAATGGTCTGCATCTTAAATCCAATGTAGATCATGCCCATGACAAGACACCATGTCACTACAATACTACAAACCCATTCAAATAGCAAAGGCACTTACTACCTGTGAATATCCATGTTAGAACTGATTTTTAGCAACCCATGCTTTTCTGAGAGGCGACCAACAGGATCGGGGGGTCAGGCTTGCTGACTTGGTTAATATATGTCACGATATCCCAATTGCGTGGATTGATTCTCATGATGGTAAGCACTGGATTGTCTGGTTCAAACTCAAATATTTAGACCGGCGTCATCTAGCTGGAATATTGCAGAGTGCGGCGTCATACAACAAACAAACTGAACACCTGTAGTGACGAGGTCTTTGTGTGTTGCAGGTGGAGCGGAAGGATCAACAACGATGATGCTGGCCAGGGTCATTGGAATCTCAACAGCGAAATATGGTAGATATCACTTGATTAAATTTTAAAACACAGATGGTGAAGCTTATGTTAGAAGTGACAATTTTTCTCAGACTCTTCTCACACTAACCCACACCACACATCGATAGGCCAACAGTTTTAGTTCACTCGTCTTTATAATGACAAAATATTGGGCAAATTTCTACTAGTCCTTATTGTACTGTAACTATTGGGCAGTTAGGCAAGGACTACAGGACGAGTGCCAATTTCTAATGCTGCTACACACAACAACTGAAGTAATCACAGAATTAAACAGAAACTTTGTCCTCTTGCTGCTGTTCTGTTTCGAACATTCACCTTCAGCTAACTCAGTGAAACAGTTGCAGTTCATTTGAGGATTGACTGTGGATTTTTTTAGGTATGAATAAAAAAAATGATGTGCAAACTGTATGAAACCTTGTAGTTTATTTTAGACTGCTGTACGGTGGTGTGTACAGAAACCAGTGAAGTCATGTTATAATGTCACGGAAAGCGTGTTGCGCCAAAGCTTAGCACTTGAACAATAACACAATCCTTCCTTTTTTCTTTAAAATGGACAACTCCAATGCATAACGAACTAATAAACAATAATAGGAAGGAGTGGAAATGTGTCAACTTTAAAGATCAAATCTCTGTGGCTGGTGGATGGTGGGGAGGTTGGGGTGGACCATGTTGCTTAGCTTAGTTTTTCCTCAGAGGGGGCTGTGACATCGCCGTGTTTTTCAGGGATGACTCAGGCGTGGTGTACATAGCAGGCTGATTTAGGTGGGGAACTGCACTTTCCTTTATCAGACTCGAATTGTCTCTTTGAGGGGAAATGTCACAGACCTCGGCACTGATGAGGTGATCAATATGGACGTGCATGTCACAACCGCCAGAATCTACTATGTAGCTGACAGGACCATGTCTTTCTATCGCTATTTCCATGGTCCATCTATCTGGACCTTTAAATCTTCTCATGGCAACATCGCCTCCGCGATCAAAAAGTTCTTAACTTCTTTGAGCCTTGAGACAGTTGTTGCTTCTCAACAAAGTTGCACTGCATATTAGGTTGGAGCATGTTGAGTTTTATGTCACCCCTTCAAAACTGGTTGTATTTGTCAGGTGTTTAATGCTAAATTTGGTATGAAATTAGATCCTCCTCTGTTTCAAATATTGTTCCACAATGATGTTAATCGACAGATGGTTGAAAATGTTATTATCATGTCAAAACTCGTTGTGAGGCAAGGCTTAGCGTATGACATTACGATGATTTCTGTTGCCGCTATTTTTGGCAAATGGAATAAATCTCCAATCATCACTATTATTTCATATTTCAGGTGTGTACTCAAATCAAACAAGAGACACACTCCCCAGTAAGGCCTAGATCATGTTTACCCTACTGTTTCATGTATGAGAACACTAGAAAGTATGTATTTGTCAGAAATTAAAATCTAGGTCTCATCATAAGTTAATCATCAAAATCTGTTCTTAGTATTAGTAGTTCAGTGTTTTGCGGTCAACGTGTCGGTTGTCAGTTTTAGGTGCTTATTATGCACTTTAATGAATCCTTAGAGTCTGTGAACTTCAAAAACTTATGGGATGTAATGTTATTAATACAAAAATCAGAAGTAAAGCAGTGAAGCATATATTTTATTACCGGATGTGGGGCGGTCGGGTAGCCTAGTGTTTGAAGCGTTCGCTTGTCACGCCGAAGACCCAGGTTCGATTCCCGACATGGGTACAATGTGTGAAGCCAATTTCTGGTGTCCCCCGCCGTGATATTGCTGGAATATTGCTAAAAGCGGCGTTAAACCGTACTCACTCACTCACTCACTATTACCGGATGTTGCATGATCAAGGTCACAGGTCATCATGCATACTGTATGTGGCAAACCAGAAATAAGGTCAAGGTAATACTTTGATTACGTTACTCAGAACAGCTTTACGAAAAGATCATGTATCTAGGAACGCTTTATGTTTTTAGATTAATAATATTTTGGAACATTATAGGTTTGTATTTTTAGGTATGTATCAGTTCGAAATTTACAGTTTAACAGTACTAAATAATCCAATCTAAAGAAAGGCATTATTAAAGGAACATTGTAAATATTTCATTATTATATGATGTGAAATGGTTATTGTTTAAATTGTTCTGGTATCCTTTATTAGTTATGTTGTTACACACAGTCCTTGTACAATTTGGTAGGTGTAACCAGTATCCTTTCAGAAGGTAGTTGAGGTCCCACATTACAGTATTGTGCAGTATAAGTACACACATGTATTAGGCATACTAACAAAGAATTATATGCTGTATGTGTGGAAAGTGAGACTCTATTATCAAAATATCAAGTAAAGGGAGATAACTCTGTAAAGCTCATGTGGACCATGTGATCTAAGGGAGATAATCCAGTTCATCCATCTCTTGTACTTGTGTACTGTATGACAATGATTTCTGTTGCCGACATTTTGGGTAAATGGAAGTGGAACACTGGGGTTTCTTGTGGACTGTCGTTTGTTCCGGAGGGGTAGACTTGAGAGGAGATCAGCATTTGATGCTCTTCAGCATTCCTGAACTGGATGTCATATGAACAGGCTGCCAAAATTAATACCCATCTTTGCAACCTTGGACCTGCAGGTGTGGGCCAGGTGTCTGTGGTCCCAATATGGCCAACAATGGCTTGTGATCTGTGGCAAGTGTAAAATGTCTACTGAACAGGTACTTGTGAAACGTTTTTACACCAAAAATGAGGGAGAGTGCCTGCTTTTCAATCTGTGCGTAGTCCTGCTGGGTCTTAGTAAGTGTTCTCAGGGCATGCACTGCAGGTTTTTCTCAACCATCTGGCAACACATGGGATACGACAGGTCCAAGGCCCATAACATGAGGCGTCACAATCTAACTTCAAGGAAAGGTCAATATCAAAGGTTGTCAAGAAATCTGCAGATGGAAAAGCTTTCTTTGCCTTCTCGAATGCATGTCGACACGAATCATCCCAAATCCATTCTACTCTATCTTCAAGGTGGTTGTTGATATGATAAAGAGTTGTCAGCATATCAGGAATGAATTTTGAGTAGTACTTTAGCATATCCAGAAATTACCTTATCTGAGTTTTGTTTGTCAGAGGTGGAGTGTCAACTTACACAATTACAAAATTAACTAGGTTCACAAATCAATACAAATTACTGCACAGCAATAACAATGGCAGTATGCAATGAGTGGTAGTTCAATATTCAATGGCAGTGTCAAATACAAAATATGATGGCAGTGGTGATATCAAAAAGTTAAGTGATAATAATATTCACCTGTTCGCAACAGTGGTCAAGATTCCGGGATAGGCCTAGGCTGGGAAAGTGATCTTCACACAAAAGCTGGTCTTGATGTAATGTCAAATGAAATGTGAGATGAGAGAGTGATGCACCCGCTCAACTTATAAAGTCTAACCAGCTTTCAGCACTTTCCACACAGTGCTTGACAAGTCCAGTGTCACAAGAGCAGCCCAGACTATTCCACTTTTCGCATAACGCTTGACATCCATCCATGCTATTCCGGAAGTTTACAGATAATTTGAGCACTTTAATACGAGAACATCCTCACCACTGCTTACATTAAATAGTACTTCATTCCTGACAAGTAATCATTGTCCAAATACAATGCAATGAATTTCTACTGAATCTAAACAGAAACAATGCAATACAGTTGCAATCATTGTTTAATAATAAAGTACACTGACAAAAAGCAATGTCAATTAGAGGAAAATGTAGTGACTGTCACAAAACAGAAAAGGGGGAGAAATGTATAACTAGATAGTTTTCATTAATGGGGCATTAGAAGGACAGTATTAAATCGAAACAAAAGCAAAATTCCTTCAACGATTCAGGCTGAAAGTATGGGTTCTGTAAACATCTCCCATATAACACCGGTACTTGCCTTAATGAAGTTAGGATTCAAATACACTAGGTGCGCAGCATTAGAAATTGATTACCACAGAAAAATGAATGGAAAGATTTGTCTTGAATCATTGGAACATCAGCTCCTTCCTGGTCTGGACAGCCTAAGCATGATAGTGATAGATAACGCAGGTTACCATAACATCCGCCTACCCAAAACTATAACTAGAACTAGAGGCAGTTTGAAAGCCACAATACAAGAATACCTTCCAACTCGCAGTGTTCATTTGAAACTGTCTAAGACAAACCTGCAACTCATGGAGAAAATCAGAGTAAGAAAAACTCCTATACAGTATAAGACAGACAGCCTTGCCGACCTTCGTGGTCATATTGTTGTACGACTGTCCAATACCGTTAACTCCATTTGATCTGATCTGACCAAACTGCAAGGATTTTGTGGCCTGACACAACACGACATTCTAACTGTTCTTGGGCCAGGATTAAAGTTCACCAGTGCTGATAATCTCATTGTGTTATATATACAGGTTTCAAAGTGGTGTCAAATGAAACTTACAAATTACCCTAACAGAGGAGGATTTTCCTCTGTTAAAATTGTATCAATGGCCAAACTTGTCAGAACCAAATTGTTCGTTTGGCGATTTTGACTTAGGCATAAAGCAATTTTAGAGAATTTCACAAGGTCTAGCAGATGAAAAGCATGTCAACTACAAGCCGAATTTATGTCAAACCAATTATTTACAGGAAAAAATAAATACATCATCTCTGCCTAGGCCAAAATTTGTGAAAATGTTTGATACACATGTACACATCAAGCAAGTGCCTTTTAAATTTTTTATTTATATTTGTTGATTAAACTGCAATGTTGATAAGACTAGGCTCATCTTGCTACATTTTGTATTTGATTTAAGGAATTGTTTAAATTTGCATTTTATTTTATGGATTTATCGAAAATATAATAGAAAGTAGCATTGTCTCTTCTAAATGAAAAATAATGTTTATTGAAAGTACCATTACTAATTCACTTAGGAAGGTTCAGATAGCTTTTTTATAATCATATAGTGTCGTGTTACTATGGATAGTTGATCCTGCCACAGTTCATCATGATGGTAGCTGTACATAAACTTAAGAACAAACCACAGTTTCTATTGATACAATGAAAAATATATGACAGACATGGACTTGATTTTGTGATTTATAGACTTTCAAAAAGGCTTAAGAAACCAAGGACTTTTTGTTAGACCTGATTCTAATTCTAGGTGTGTCCAGGTTTGTCCGAATGTCCACTACTCCTCAGGCCCCAAACCTGGATGACATCAGAGATCTGCTGAAGAAGTACCCAGGGGGCAGTGTTGACCTTGACCTTGACTCCACGTCAGGCATAGCAGTCCTCTCTCTCAACCATGTGAACAAGATGAATGCTATGTCAGGTAGGTGCTCTCAAATATTATTTCCTTGGTTAAAGTGCTAAAATGAAAGGTTGAGAGACTGAAGGTCAGAAACAAATTATGTACTGAATTTACTACGTTCTTTTAAGATAACTATTGATGAGAAAGGTGTATTTTCTTCTGAATTAAAATTTTCAAGAGTAGGGTTGAAATAAGCATAATCACAATCATAAAATATTTTTTATCAATTTCACTTTATTACTAAGTCAAAAGTCATGCAAGAATCAGAAAATCCAGGGTTTGAATCCCAGATTCATCCTGACTTTACTCTTGGTTTTACTCACATGTAATCCTGCATGTGGATGTCACCAAAATAAACCTAGAATCTGCATCAGTTAGGGCTTTCATCTTCATATTGAGCTGTACTGATGGGATATAACTGAATTACTTTTGAAAGTGGCATAAAACCTCCCTCACTCACTCACTCACTCACTTTTGATGATTCAGACACTGCCCACATCATCATAAAGTTCATTGCACATTTTGTTTTTGTTTCCATTTTCAATTTTTTTTGTGCATTGTGTTTACATGGTTTAAGTATTAGGATTTTTATATACTTTTGAAAATGGAATTAAAAACAAAACGTGCGGCAGCTTTATGATGATGCGGATGGTGCCTGAGAACCAAGACTATTATTTTTTTTAGCCTAAGCTTGTATATTTGAAGTTAATGTACAAAACACCAATCGGCATCACTCACTCAAAGCTAAAAATAAAATTTGTAGTGCCTCACTGGGGGTCACATATGGTGAATCCTACACCAACACACATACCAATAGAAATTGTACTGACCTGAACTATAAGGATTCCAAGGAAGACTGGAGCCTATCTACCCTAAACATGTCATAAAGGGTATATAAAATGGAGATTTGAGTGGCAATATGATTGAAGGCTGTAAATAGTCACCGGATGAGTGATCAGGTTGAAAGACTGACAGTTTCACTTGAGCTGGTAGTGGTGATGTGTTATTGTGCCCTGTGAGGTACACCAGACCTGCAAGATGGCGTGCCCTCCACCACATCCCCTGAACACACATGGGTATCACGTGCCTGTGTTGCTGGTGAACACACATGGTGTCACCTGGCTGATGTGTTGCTGGTGAACACACATGGTGTCACCTGGCTGATGTGTTGCTGGTGAACACACATGGTGTCACCTGGCTGATGTGTTGCTGGTGAACACACATGGTGTCACCTGGCTGATGTGTTGCTGGTGAACACACATGGGTGTCATGTGGCTGTGTTGCTTGTGAACACACATGGTGTCACCTGGGTGATGTGTTGCTGGTGAACACACATGGTGTCATGTGGCTGTGTTGCTGGTGAACACACATGGTGTCACCTGGGTGATGTGTTGCTGGTGAACACACATGGGTGTCATGTGCCTGTGTTACTTGTGAACACACATGGGTGTCATGTGCCTGTGTTGCTTGTGAACACACATGGTGTCACCTGGGTGATGTGTTGCCTGTGAACACACATGGTGTCACCTGGGTGATGTGTTGCTTGTGAACACACATGGGTGTCATGTGCCTGTGTTGCTTGTGAACACACATGGTGTCACCTGGGTGATGTGTTGCCTGTGAACACACATGGTGTCACCTGGGTGATGTGTTACTTGTGAACACACATGGGTGTCATGTGGCTGATGTGTTGCTGGTGAACACACATAGGTGTCACATGGCTGATGTGTTGCTTGTGAACACACATGGGTGTCATGTGCCTGTGTTGCTTGTGAACACACATGGTGTCACCTGGGTGATGTGTTGCTGGTGAACACACATAGGTGTCACATGGCTGATGTGTTGCTGGTGAACACACATGGATGTCACCTGTCTGATGTGTTACTGGTGAACACACATGGATGTCACCTGTCTGATGTGTTGCTGGTGAACACACATGGGTGTCGTGTGCCTGTGTTGCTGGTTAACACACATGGTGTCACCTGGGTGATGTGTTGCTGGTGAACACACATGGGTGTCGTGTGCCTGTGTTGCTGGTGAACACACATGGTGTCACCTGGGTGATGTGTTGCTGGTGAACACACATGGATGTCACCTGTCTGATGTGTTGCTGGTGAACACACATGGGTGTCATGTGCCTGTGTTGCTTGTGAACACACATGGTGTCACCTGGGTGATGTGTTGCTGGTGAACACACATGATGTCACCTGTCTGATGTGTTGCTGGTGAACACACATGGGTGTCATGTGCCTGTGTTGCTTGTGAACACACATGGTGTCACCTGGGTGATGTGTTGCTGGTGAACACACATGGATGTCACCTGTCTGATGTGTTGCTGGTGAACACACATGGTGTCACCTGTCTGATGTGTTGCTGGTGAATACACATGGTGTCACCTGACTGATGTGTTGCTAGTGAACACACATGGTGTCACCTGTCTGATGTGTTGCTAGTGAACACACATAGGTGTCACCTGACTGATGTGTTGCTGGTGAACACACATGATGTCACCTGTCTGATGTGTTGCTAGTGAACACACATGGATGTCACCTGTCTGATGTGTTGCTGGTGAACACACATGGTGTCACCTGTCTGATGTGTTGCTGGTGAACACACATGGTGTCACCAGGGTGATGTGTTGCTGGTGAACACACATGGTGTCACCTGTCTGATGTGTTGCTTGTGAACACACATGGTGTCACCAGGGTGATGTGTTGCTGGTGAACACACATGGGTGTCACATGACTGATGTGTGGCTGGTGAACACACATGGGTGTCACATGGCTGATGTGTGGCTGGTGAACACACATGGGTGTCACATGACTGATGTGTTGCTTGTGAACACACATGGGTGTCACATGACTGATGTATTGCTTGTGAACACACATGGGTGTCACATTGCTGATGTGTGGCTGGTGAACACACATAGGTGTCACATGACTGATGTGTGGCTGGTGAACACACATAGGTGTCACATGACTGATGTGTGGCTGGTGAACACACATGGGTGTCACATGACTGATGTGTGGCTGGTGAACACACATGGGTGTCACATGACTGATGTATTGCTGGTGAACACACATGGGTGTCACATGACTGATGTATTGCTGGTGAACACACATGGGTGTCACATGACTGATGTGTGGCTGGTGAACACACATGGGTGTCACATGACTGATGTGTGGCTGGTGAACACACATAGGTGTCACATGACTGATGTGTGGCTGGTGAACACACATGGGTGTCACATGACTGATGTGTGGCTGGTGAACACACATGGGTGTCACATGACTGATGTGTGGCTGGTGAACACACATGGGTGTCACATGACTGATGTGTGGCTGGTGAACACACATGGGTGTCACATGACTGATGTATTGCTGGTGAACACACATGGGTGTCTCATATGACTGATGTGTTGCTTGTGAACACACATGGGTGTCATGTGGCTGATGTGTTGCTGGTGAACACACATGGGTGTCATCTGGCTGATGTGTTGCTGGTAAACACACATGGACGTCATCTGGCTAATGTGTTGCATGATGAACACACATGGGTGTCATCTGGTTGTGTTGCTGGTAAAACCCGCATGGGTGTCATCTGGTTGTCGCTGGTGAACACACATGGTGTCATCTGGTTGTGTTGCTGGTGAACACACATGGTGTCACCTGCCTGTGTTGCTAGTGACCACACATGGTGTCACCTGTCTGATGTGTTGCTGGTGAACACACATGGTTGTCACCTGTCTGATGTGTTGCTGGTGAACACACATGGTGTCACCTGTCTGATGTGTTGCTAGTGAACACACATGGTGTCACCTGTCTGATGTGTTGCTAGTGAACACACATGGTGTCACCTGTCTGATGTGTTGCTGGTGAACACACATGGTGTCACCTGTCTGATGTGTTGCTAGTGAACACACATGGTGTCACCTGTCTGATGTGTTGCTAGTGAACACACATGGTGTCACCTGTCTGATGTGTTGCTGGTGAACACACATGGTGTCACCTGTCTGATGTGTTGCTAGTGAACACACATGGATGTCACCTGTCTGATGTGTTGCTAGTGAACACACATGGTGTCACCTGTCTGATGTGTTGCTGGTGAACACACATGGTGTCACCTGTCTGATGTGTTGCTAGTGAACACACATGGTGTCACCTGTCTGATGTGTTGCTAGTGAACACACATGGTGTCACCTGTCTGATGTGTTGCTAGTGAATACACATGGTGTCACCTGTCTGATGTGTTGCTAGTGAACACACATGGATGTCACCTGTCTGATGTGTTACTGGTGAACACACATGGATGTCACCTGACTGATGTGTTACTGGTGAACACACATGGATGTCACCTGACTGATGTGTTACTGGTGAACACACATGGATGTCACCTGTCTGATGTGTTACTGGTGAACACACATGGATGTCACCTGACTGATGTGTTACTGGTGAACACACATGGATGTCACCTGACTGATGTGTTACTGGTGAACACACATGGATGTCACCTGACTGATGTGTTACTGGTGAACACACATGGTGTCACCTGTCTGATGTGTTACTGGTGAACACACATGGATGTCACCTGACTGATGTGTTACTGGTGAACACACATGGATGTCACCTGACTGATGTGTTGCTAGTGAACACACATGGTGTCACCTGACTGATGTGTTACTGGTGAACACACATGGTTGTCACCTGTCTGATGTGTTGCTGGTGAACACACATGGATGTCACCTGTCTGATGTGTTGCTAGTGAACACACATGGTGTCACCTGACTGATGTGTTACTGGTGAACACACATGGTTGTCACCTGTCTGATGTGTTACTGGTGAACACACATGGGTGACATCTTGGTCCCAGCCCCAACCTGTCCTCCTGCATCATTTTCAGTAGATTTCACTCTGTACATATAGGTTTAAGGTTTTTTAACAGACTGGAGACATTATTTTTTATGGAGACTGTGGAAATCAAGTCACAATTTCATTGATATGATGAAACCCTAAATCCACACTGGATCATACTTAAGTATCATATGATTTGTTGTTTCATAGACACTATACCTTATTTATCAACCAAACTGTGATATCTTAAAATTTAAGTTACTTTTCTGTTGTTAAATTTCCTATTGTGCAAAGTGCCTTGGTTGTGTTTTATGTCAATGTTATCTGTGCTGACAGATATACAGAATTGTTTTTTGGTCCCGGCCATTACTGTATATATGTTGTATATTACTACGGTAATAACAAACTAGGTTGTTTTACTGCATTGTGATATTTGTTACAACAAAACCTTTAAACATGTTAAACTTATTGTGGCTGCCAATAGTTCAGTGGTGTTTGTGATACTTTTGGCCCTCTACATAGCCAGTTATGCATGTACCATTGTCTGCCTGCACATGTGAGAATGTCTCTGGTTAGTGGAGATGTCTCTTCATTCTGCTTATCCTTCATTGCCCTTGTTAACCTTTGTGATCTTATATAGAATTCCCAGAGAATTTCAAGTGAGCTACTTCTTGATGTTATTGCATTTTTGTATTGCAGGTCAGATGATGGTAGAATTGACTGATAGAGTTACTGAACTTGAGTCATGGTCAGAAGGTAAAGCTGTAATCTTCACAGGAGCTGGCAACACATTCTGTTCTGGAGGAGACCTTTCCACTGTGAGAGGGATTTTTGATCCTGAAAATGGTAACCAAATGTGCTACTACATGCAGAACGCAACAACCCGTTTCTGGAACTTGCCTTTGTTGACCTTTGCCCTTATTAAAGGGAGAGCACTTGGTGGTGGTGCAGAATTGGCTACAGCATGTGACTTTCGACTGATGTCTTCATCAGCCAAACTGGGCTTTGTCCAAGCCAAAATGGGAGTGACTACTGGATGGGGAGGGGGTACTAGGCTTGTGAAGCTGCTTGGCAGAACCAAATCTCTTAGTTTACTGTGTAGTGGGCAAGTGCTAGATGCAAAGACAGCCCAAGAAATAGGCCTTGTGGACCATGTGTTGGAAGATGTGGAGTCTGAACTGACTGATGTCAAGAGACTGATAGCTAGCCAATATTGCAGTCCCGATAGAAGCATTGTTAGAGCGATGAAAAGTGTTGCTACTGCTGCAAGTGATAATAATGTTTGTGAAGCTTTGGAGATTGAAAGGAATATTTTCCAAACTAAATGGGGAGGCCCATTACATGTTGCTGCTATAAACAACAATGTTAAACACAAATAGTTGAATATTAGCAAGAATGTTTTTGGTGTGAGAGAGAATAGTGTGAGTGGAAAATATTAAATAAATTATCATGCATTGTTTCAGTGTTTGTCTTCTCTAAATTAAATGCTGAGAAAATAAAAGACTTTGCTTGGAAAATACATAAACACAACTCCAGCCCGAGTGAACAAGTTACAGCTCTGGGACAGCCATCAGTGAATCAAGTTGGACCAGATAAACCTGTGGGAATAGTGTGAGCATCATTCTGTGCAGTTGTGTACAATGACAGGTAGCAGCTCTGTGGTTCGTCTTCCTCCATTATCCAGTGACCTGGGTTAGAATAGGTATCCAGTACTATTGATTTTCAGAAGAGGCTACGAAATGGGTTGGTATGCCCAGTCCAGATTTACAGATCAATGTGTTGGTTTGTCGTTTAACACCACACTCTGCAATATTCCACCAATATGATGGCAGTCGGTAAATAATCAAGTCTTGACCAGAGAATCCAGTGACTGACAGGAGCATTCATCTACGCAATTGCGATATGATGACATGCATCAACCAAGTTAAGTGAGCCTGACCACCCGATCCCACTAGTCCGATCTTGTGACAAGCATGGCTGAAGTTGAAGACATATTCTCGACCCGTATCCTCACGGGTATTTGATCTATGTGTACAGATAGAACATTGCTGACTGTAACAGCAACAAACAACAGGTACGACCTGGGTAACAACCACTTAGAACAGTATTTCAGTAATATCATGGCCTGTCATCTTCTTGTAAAAGGAAAGTCCAAAGTGATGCAAATTAGGGCTGACTAAAAAGATTGATAACTAGAATTATCGTTGATGTGAAGAAATATTTACTATGATCGATATGAAATTGTGCCACTGATATCTTACATAATGTATTGTGATGAAATAAAGTTTTAATTTATCGAAGCAGACTTGTTATGTCCATTGCCAAAGATGGCAAGCAACTGATTTTGTTATATCATAAATGTTGACAAAGTAATCCATGCATATATGTGTCACCACTCAACAAAGATATGGATTTGCTCCCTTAAGCATATTTGCTCAAAATTACTTCTCCAATATATTTATTGTTAAGGCTACAAAAATAAATCTTGGTTCTCAGGCCAGCATCATCATAACACTGCACGTTTTCCATTTTATAAAACAAACAAAAAATCCTTAAATATACCAAGTCCAACAGTAGTCAAATACTGGATTCCGGTATTTTACTCATAAAGGAATACATTTATGTAGGGAGGCCCTTTCCCAGGTTGATTGTACACAATTGTTTATTTGGTAACATTAGTTCCCCCCCCCGCCCCCCCAAAAAAAAAACACACTTCCCACCCACACAATAGTTTCAAAAACATTGCCTGAGAACCAATTCTTTTATTTTTTTTATGTCTAATTGGTCGATATTTAGTTAACGATTATCAATCTCTAAGATCGATATCGATAGCCAGCCCCAACATGCCTAATGCAAATTTATAGATTTGCAAATTTGACAAAACCCACACACATGGGTAAGGAAATTACAATTGGGGTAGACCTAGGATAGATCAGGGAATCGCTCCAACCAAGGCACCAACACAGACTTTGTCCGGTCTAAGCCCCTGCAGCGACCAGTACCCTAAGGAACTGCACCAACATGGAATTTGGATGTCAAATAAACAAAGGAGATCCATATGTTACGACAACACTGTCAGGACATATTTATTAAGACACTCTATAGTTTGTAAATGTACCAACATTAGTTGAAGAGCTGGGATAATGAATACCCTTTACACCAAATACAGATTCTCGACAAGACTCTGATAAGGATTTTGGGTCAATTTGGATCAAATAACAAAACTTCAATAGAATAAATGTACAAAAACAAGTCACTGTTTCATACCCATTAAGTGACCTATAGATCAAGCATGGTAGTAGAATCTGTGCTAGGTAGTGTCGCAAGGAACGACTAAAACAAAAAATATTTTTTTCCGGTACAACAAGCGAAGTTCATGCTTTTAGGTTCATACTCTACGGATAACGCTTGATTACTTCACATCGACAGAGCGCCACAAAGGTGTCCTTATGTATAAAACCTATTTCCTTTCTGCAGTGAGCTTTGCCATACCCTGGGGGATGCTAAAGCAGAACGAAAGTACACATTTTTTTTAAAAACAAGTGTTCTCCATATGCAGGATTGGATATACATGTATTCGAGGGACTATGATATATCCTAGATGGTACAGTATGTAACATGTATTACGTTATTCTAGGTGACATCAAAGCATGTTATTACTTGCAATTTGAAAGGTTTCTGTGAGGTACTTGTGCAAGTATCCGGCTAGGAGTGTAATTACCACTGCTTCACTTTCTCATCTTTCACACATTCAGCTTCCTCGAAAAAGCCTTTCCTCTTCTCTTCCTCTCCATGCATTGGGAAACGTTCAATATTAATATTATCAATATATATAATCCATCTTCATAGCAAAAATGCCCCACTGCTTGCCTTCTTCCGAGAAGACGAAGCACTTTGCATAACGCTCGAACTGGGAGCAGTTGAAAGCCAAGATACACGTATGAAAAACTAAAACACTTTCCAGTTAAACACCAAATAGTTTCCTCTAGCACAATGAGAATAATAATTAATATGTAATGATTATTGAAAAAAAAATTGGCAAATTTCTATGGAAAACAAAAGTTCAACAGTCGAGGAAATTGGCAGCCATGAGTAGCTCAAGTGCTATTTCCGGTGCAATGGGGAACTCGGGGATCTCTGTCGAGCTGTTGGTGTACCGGACTTTGTAGGTGAAGTACATACACACTTTCTGTAGGACATGTGACCTGAAAGCAAAGAAACAAGTCAATCAACACCTCATCTTCAGTTTATTGTAACATCAATTGAGTTTTGTCAGACCAAGTTTGAATTAACTTGACGTTTCTCAATGTATGCTTAAACCTGAGTTCAAGATTAAAGAGTCTAAACGATCAGAAGCAACACTTTTTTGTGCATTCCTGCAAGGGAATTCCCAGGGGCAGTGTTCCTGTTTACCGGTAATTACCAGTCTTTCACCGGTACAATTAGACTTGGACTAGTAATTCATGTGACTGCCAGTCCCTGTGGACCGGCAAATAAAATACCTTAGAAAGCTTTGTGGTTAAACAAAACATCGGCGATATTCATATTCATATTTCGAACGAAGTCAGCTTGTCTCTTACCATCTGGGTTTCCCCATGTTTATAAGGAAATAACATTTCGCTTTGCTTCAAGGTTAACAATATATTTGTGGTGAAATATTAAAAAAGAAGAAGAGAAAACTGTGACTGAACTTGCGTGAATGATGTGTAGGTCTAACTATGCCACGTCGGAGATGATGTCATTGCATTTAACATGATGTTGAAAGAACTAATACCAGGTAATTTTCATACTTTTTTTTATTTGTTGAAAGTTTGAACTGACAAAAATTAGGGGGGGACTTGTAATTTTTAATGATGACAGTCCACCAGGACTGGCAGTTTCAAAAGCAAGCGGGAACACTGCAGGGGTTTTCCCCCCTTATATATGCTTATGAACGTCAGTTTCGCTTCCATGTGAACATAACCAGCAACACAACTACAATACTATATCATATTTAGAGCTATGATTCATATACTAATGTCAATATTCCCGATTGTCCCTTCTACAGCATCATGTCAAAATTGCTGGACAAAACTGTGAAGCAAGGGAGGTAACACAGCTCAACCTTTGAATGGGTAAGCCTGGAGAAATCAGGGACAGGGTCACCCAGTGTATGGTTGTATGGAGTGGCTGATAGTGTAAGCAGCAATCAATGTGCTTGGTTATACACTGCTTGAATTCTTTATAATATTACTATATATTTGAGCCACAAATCTGGTTTATTCGTTTCAGTTTCTTTTATTCTAAGATTTTTCATTTCTTTAATTGTTCATGCTTGTCATTCATATTAAACATGACCATTTTGCGATGTCATTACAGCCAGTGAGCTGTACGTAGTGATTGCAGACACAGGGAAAGTCAATACTTACGGTATTTCTCTACAATTAATCTCATTATTACTCCCTTTTTCGTGTAGATACCACAGGACTCAGAAACGACAGGATGTATTGTTAATTGTTTTGAGATACTGAAATCTGATATGCAGGTTCAAGTGCTCACTCATCCCAAGAATTTATAGGGATTAGAAAGTTCACCTGATAAGACATTCAATGGAGGTATCCTACGACCTCAACATGCTTAATGCCGAGAAGTGATAGTAGACACAAGGAAAGTCAATACTTACGGTATTTCTCTAAAATTAATCTCATTCGTCTCATTTTCTGAAAACTGACCTGAAAGAAAATGAAATCATTATTAGCAGAGTTATAAAACAGAAGAGTGATATAAATCTAATAAACAAGAAACAAAACATGATTTACAAGTAAAGTGCTTTTAATAATGAAGCCAGGGAAAAACCACCATGTCATGTGTCCTCACATTTGCGTCCTACTGAGTATCTTGGTGTGGAAGAATTTCCCATTACACTAACAATGTTGACAATGCAGGGGTAGATATCTTTAGTCATATCCAAAGAGTCTGTAGCTCAGTTCACCTCGTGGCTTATGCAAAACTAGATTTTGGGGAGAAAGCAACATGTCCCTCCAGTGGCCGTGTCTATCCTCGTTTTGTGTTTCAAATTTTCAAGTCAGACACTAAATATCTACAACATCCATAAATTTCAGCAGATGCAGTGACGTTGAACATTGTAAAACCATGGCTGACACAATCAATCTGAACAAAAGTTCTGAAATATTATTTTGGACAATAAAATTAAAGGCTCCATAGTCCATAGATATTATTGCCGAGTGCCGTAATCTCTTCCCATGTGACTGTGGAAACTATTTGTACATGGCATATGTTATGTTTGAACTTAAATCTAACAGATAAGCAACTACATTAAAATAACATATTGACACTGATATGATACCTATCTCCATGGAGATCTGAGGACACCTCAATAGAAGATCTTAAACAATTCAGCTTAATTTTTGTAATACATTGATTCAGATATTTTGATTTTAACAAGTGAAATCCCACAGAGAACATAAATATTCCTTTAGTGGTACTCCCTTTTGGTGTAGATACCACAGGACTCAGAAACGACAGGATGTATGAAATATCCACAACAATATAAAGGTGTGGCAATAATTTCTAATCCTGATACTTGTCTTAATTGTTTTTGAGATACAGAAATCTGATATGCAGGTTCAAATGCTGCACTCACTCGTCCCAAGAATTTAGAGGGATTAGAAAGTTCACCTGATAAGACAATCAATGGAGGTGTCCTCCGATCTCAACATGCTTAACACAGAGAAGTATCATATTGGGGTAAAAAAAATTAGGTCATTGTCATAACACAAAGGTTATAAAATAATTATTAAAGGGGTCCCTAATTTTAAACAGTTCAGCAGTAAACCTTAGGCTCTCAGGACCCCCATTATTTTTCCAACGATGAAATGCCAGGGTGTGAAGAGGAGCAAAGAAGATTTGGGGTTTCAAATCCCCTTAATAGCATTGCTTAACCATGTATTTACAATATGAATTCTGCTTAATTAATACAAAGAATATCCTTACAATTAGCATATTAAGAAACAGTATAACAAAACTGACCCATGGTCAAATCATGTGTAACTTACCAGGTCCGCTTAACATAGCCTTGATCGTTCCGGATGTGAGGGCGTGATCCCTCTTGACGATGAATTCATGCCCATCCGATGAGATTAACTTGACATACATGGCATCGGGCCCCTCGCATCCCCCATACACCTTCTCATCATCCCCCTTGTCTTCCTTTGTGTCAGACATGGCTGTCAGCTACTGGGGGAGGGGACGACGACGCCCACCTACAGAATCCTAGAACAGATATATGTGAATTAAAATCATATGATCATAGCAGGCACACATCACTTCAGCTGTCTGTTTGAGCGTGTGTGTATTGATAAACATCGCACTCAGCAATATTCCAGCTTTATGGCGACAGCCTGTAAATAATCTTGAGTTTGGACCAGACAACCCAGTGACTGATATTTTGAGCAACGATCAACACCACCAGGGTACGATGACACATCATTTACTTAAACGTACAATTTGTCTCAAAATACAGTATCAACAAAACAACCACCAACTGGTACTATCAATACAAATATAACCATAATTCCTTGCACTACATTGGTCACTGTTGGTCACAGTTGTATTTTGTTGTTGTTGTTTTACACCGCACTCAGCAATATTCCAGCTACATGACAGCAGTCTGTAAATAATCGAGTCTGGACCAGATAATCCAGTGATTGACATCATGAACATCGATCCTCGCAATTGGGATATGATGACATGAATCAACCAAGTCAGCGAGCCTGACCACCCGATCCCGTGAGTCGCCTCTTACGACAAGCATAGGCGCCTTTTACAACAAGCACGGGTTGCTGAAGACATATTCTACCTCGGACCTTCACGACAGTTGTATTTTAACAATACCAGTTTTAATGATGGACTAAAACAGATATTGTGTGATTATGATTACATCAGCATGATTAGTTGATAATATATCATAATCATCAACAATGAATATAATCACCTGTGTACAAGCATAGATCTTATCCTGCTTATCATTGACTCCGAGTGAGTGAGTGAGTATGGTTTTACACCGCTTTTAACAATATTCCAGCAATATCACGACAGGGGACACCAGAAATGGGCTTCACACATTGTACCCATGTTGGGAATCGAAACCGGGCGGGGCGTGCGAACGCTTTAACCACTAGGCTACCCGACCGCCCCTCATTGACTTGGAACCTATGTCTAACGTTTTGTGAGGGATTATAAGGCTGGAAATTACTTGGGTTTGTGTATTTCTTAGTCTTGGGGACTCTCATTAATAGTTTTAGGATGTGCTAGGCATGAAAATGGAGGTGACCATTGAAATTCTTGATTCCCAGCTTTAAGGATTTAATAATGGAGACATCAGAGGTCTTGAAGCCTTACACTAGTCATAGATGGAGATTTCATAGTTTAATGTACAAATTTGTGATTGAATAAAGAAATTCAGACGTGGGGTTTAGATCTTAAGAATGTATTTCTTATCAGAATAGAACTGTCACCAGTAAAATTGAACGTGAAAGCTCGAAAATGGGTAACATCATGTTTTTTTATGATTCAAACAAATACTTTTTCTCATCATATGATGCTCAAAGTCACACTGTGCCAACAGGCACAGGCATAAAATTTGCATCCGTTCATTTTTATTCATATACAATACAAAAATTTAGTCACTATTACTTGAATCAAAGATATGCTTATTGCAAATTTTGGTTTTTTTGTTTTCAGGGACATAATCTTCCTTTCATCTTTAAACTTAATTGAACTTATATTATAGGAAAGGATGCCCGATTTTGAAGGAATATTGCCCATGATTTGTGTACATACAACATAACCATTGCCTCAGTCACTTTTGTGTTTTTTCTGCTGCATATAATTTTACTTTGAGTCTGTGAGTGAGTGAATGAGTATTGTTTTACGCCGCTTTTAGCAATATTCCAGCAATATCACGGTGGGGACACCAGAAATGGGTTTCACACATTTTACCCATGTCAGGAATCAAACCCGGGTCTTCGGCGTGACTAGCGAACGCTTTAACCACAAGGCTACCCGACCGCCCTCTTTGAGTCTGTGCCATATAACAATTGAGTCTACACTAGACCAAACTAGTCACTTTACTAATATAATATAGGGATGTTTGTTATCTAAGCATACCAAAGAAATGCTTCCAGATCAGGTTCTGCTAGCACACGATATTTTAATCCATCTTGCCTCTCAATGCAGTGTTCAAACAGAATATATCAAACAAGTCTAAAATGCCAAGAACTACTTTTGACAATGATAAAGTAAGTGAATGAGTTGTATTTTACACTGCTTTTAGCAATATTCCAGCAATATCACGACAGGGGGCACAAGAAATGGGATCCACACACTGTACCCATGTGGGGAATCAAAACCGGGTCTTAGGCGTAACAAGCAAACACTTTAACCATTAGGCTACCCCACCATCACAACAATGATAAAGGAAACAAGAACACAAAATTAATACGATGTAGGTATACACTTTCATCTTTATTTGCAGGGAAAATAACTGTTATGTTTTCTACTAAGAACACATATTAATATGCTGTACTACATGTCTACACTAAATCAGTTTCTATATTATGTTTTTTTGGCAGGGAACATAATTTTGCAATGAGATTTGTTTGTTGTTTAGAGCAATATTTCAGCTATATGACAGCGGTTTGGAAATACTCAAGTCTGCACCAGATAATCCAGTGATGAGCATCGATAGACGCACTTGGGATGCGATGACATGCATCAACTAAGTCAGCCAGCCTGACCACCCAGCCTGTTAGTCGCCTCTTATGACAAGCATAGTCACTTTTAGCAGCAAGCATGAGTTGCTGAAAATCTATTATATCCATGATCTTTGTAATGAGAATACATAATTTATGACAAATAATCATTTGATCGTGGCAAAGCCCTAATGAAACACTGGTTGAGAGACAATTCCTACTTGATATTACTAATTAGCATATACATAATGAAGAGTCTGAGTATGACGGTCTAAGGGAATGACACATAGTTTTTCCATGATTCACTTCTTTCATACAATGAAAAACAGTCGAAATAACCGCCAGTCCCTGCAGTCACTCTGACACAAATATACCTAAATTCATTAGCCTAACCAAAATGTATCAAATTCCAATATACTGTGTTATATAACTAATGACAAGTCTGAAATAGGATGAGTTGCATACACTTTGATTGTCATAGTCACAGACACTATGCATTTCCAAAGGAATTTTCAAAAGCTTAAATCAACCAAACATTAAGTTATGGTGGAGAGTGAAAGGGGTGTCTGGGTAGGCTGTGCAACACATGACATTGTTGATAAAACGCACTCCCAACGTGGTAGAATTGCTTTAGGCCCTATATGTCTCTCAAACACCACGCCTATTAACCGGATGAGATTATGGTTTCACATATTACTAACAATCGAAAGCCTTGATTTCAAAGATCGTCACAGGTATACTTTGTGTAAAAGAGTCATTCCCGATTCATTGACTGCTCTACTAAATATAACTGCCTACACGCGTGGGTTGGTCTGGATTCGATCGACTGTACAGTTTCGTAAACATCCCATCATACTTGAAAACAAGCTTTTTATACGATCAATTCAAAATCGGAATGTGAAATAACTAATGACACACGATAACATGGTACTTTTGAGTGCCCCAATTACGCCATAAGCATTGTTTTAAATTCGAAGCGGTCACCTATTTTCGTCATAAAAATGGCTGAAAACACGTTTCCTTGTTCAAAATTACACGCAATTTGCCAATACATGGTGCATAATCAAACAGAACAATTGGTTGTATATTGGTGCTAAAGTAATCACTTCGGCATATTATTGTTCATGAATGTTCATAATTCATACTCACCGAAATAAAGGTAAAAGTCTCAGGGTTAACCCCTGATATTGACAAAGCAAAACAAGTATTCACAACTCGACTGTCCTTACCAACAAGTGACCCGGATGTAGATCACATGACCAACGGGTCACTACGTCACATCCGCTTTTGATAGGCGCGCGAATATTCGAGGATTATTAATATCACTAGCCGGATTATTCAACGAAGTCAATCAAGAATACCGTACATTCAAATCCATCTCTTCTGGTATTCATTATACAGAATACAACATAATTAATTACTTTGGACAAAAAAGCTTAAATAACAGCTTATTCAAACTTGTTATTGCTAAATGATAAAAATATAAATGGTAGATCTAATATTTTACTGCTAAGAAAAGCAAACCGTATAGTTTACGAAGTCACTTGAAAAAAAATAAGCTAACATCAACGTTTTATTTCAACTTCATCTAATCAGATACAGATCATAACAAAGATAATAACAAAGAAAAGTGTGTTACTTAAAAAGAAAGCCTAAGTAAATATCCATAATATTACTCATAAAAAATTATTTTTAAAAACCCATTAAATCTCCAATATTAAGCAAAATAGCCCAACTGCATTGCGTTGGTATAACAACACCGTTACCATGGTCACCCTTAACAAGCCGTGACAGGTGTGACATATCGCAGTATAGCTTGAAGGTTAGGTGTGCATAGAAACATAATCTGGCCGCGCTGTTCTTCAACAAATCAACGGATATCTTAAGTACACAGTGTGTTACCGAACGAGTTAAATAAAACCACTTAGCAATGTTCAAACACAATACAACGATCCCCCACCCACCACAGCGAACTCGACAATTGACCAGCCTAACCGGCAATATTTACCTCGTACATTTTCAGTTATCTTTACCGCTAACTGCAACACAGTGGTGTGGCCCGAGATTATAAAAGAAAATATCAACTTTGCATTATATTTTCTAATAATTTGAAAGCTTCAAATAACAGAGGGGATAAATTGAACACTGAATGTATACATTAAAAAATAGAAGGCAAACTTCAAAATAGCACGAAAAGTTAATGTTGATTCTTGTAATGAGTGAATCCGCTTACCTGTTCATTACATTCATAGGCATTAACTCTCTTTCATTCATTAATTTCATAAGTTACACATGTCTATCGCTATGGTTTGTTTTGTTACGCGTTTGTTTATATATCGCAATTTATTATATCCTTAATGATCGTGTATTGTACGCGGTGACTAATCCCTTGAGCACTCCGCTACCGTAACCCCATTATCATTGTAATATTTGTTAATATATAGCAACGTTATTTTACGGTCATATTGACATATGTGATGAATTTATGTACAACAGTTACACTAACGTCTATAAATTATTCAACATATTTCATGCACGTATTCAGCTTGCTATAACTGTGTAACCATAGCAAGGACAGCTGTTACAATTGACTATTAACCTACCTGCGCGCATGCGCAATAGACAACACCATTTTAATTGTACACACAGTAAATTAAAAAGTATTGTCCCAGCTACATGGGAAAACATGAGATGTGTGTGTGTGTGTGTGTGAGAGAGAGAGAGAGAGAGTGTGTGTGCGCGCGCGTGCGTGCGTGCGTGCGTGTGTGTGTGTGTGGGTGTGTGTGTGTGTGTATGTGTGTAACTCAAAACAAGTTCAAGAACACCCACAATTGGAAGGGTGCAGCCTTGATAGATACAATGGTCTTATGAAAAATCAGCTGTTCTTTAACCTCTCTTGGGTAATTTATAATACTTAGATAATAGATATGAAAGTGAACTTTAAGACAATTTTTCTTCTTAATAAGATACCACTTACATAATCCATCTTGGATTATCGCTACCTCCTTTCTGTTAATCCGCCCAGCAGAATCTGCCTGGTGCCGGTGAATACTGATACTCTGCATTGATTTCAGCAGTTAGCGAACACATGGTCTCTATATGTGTCGGGGAATGCTACAACTACATATTCCCATCAAGATCATTAAAAGGGGTTAAAAGCGTGTCGCACGTTGATGGTCGCTGGCATGAGAAATTATGATAATGATCATGACGACCATTTTTTGTTAATTTGTCTTTTTTTAAAAGTAGAAGAGGACATTTAAGTCCAAAATATTACCATGTACAACCATCTGTCCCAAAATTTATCAGTATTCTATCTACCAGAAATGATTGTGTTATTAAAAACCTGTCCATATATTTAAAAAGACATTTACCTATGTAAATAGAAATGTCAAAAATGATGAACGTTTGTCGTAAGAAAATTTGTGCATGGGCATAGTATATATTATTCCTGTAAATGAAATCTGGGCCATGGGGCCTTCATTCATGAATAAACTTATAATAATAATAATAATAATAATAATAATAATAATAATAATAATAACAACGACGACGATTATTAGTAAAAATGCCATTGATATTGCACTATATTTCCAAAGAGAGTCATGCTCAAAGCGCTACATTATTATGACCCAGGTCAATGGATCAGTGTGCACTCGAATTTCTTTCTCAGCTTCCTAGGGAGTATACAACCCAGGCTTCCTGAGAGGTGCTAGAAGGTTAACAGTCACATTACCATCTCACCCTACCGGGTACCCATTCGCCGCTGAGCGACCAGCAGGCAGGGCATGTCGTCCATGCCGTAGGTCACCTAAATTCCACAGGCTGCTCGATTCAGCGCCATCAAACAGTAGGTCACGTTGCATCCGCAGGCTGCTCGGTGGAGCATTATCACACAGTAGGGCGGGCCTCCGCACTCTGCATGTAAATGTTGCTATGAATAGAGCGGTGACTGTTGATCTCTATTTCACTTACAGAGGGTGTGTCCGATATAACTCAAACAACATCTTTGAATGTTCACGAGAAGCTACCGACTGTTTCAGTGGGAGATACAACAAAAATTATATAAATATAACATTCATTTAACAATCGGTGATAATCATGAGGACTTTCTAGGGTGAGGTAATTAAAATTATGAATTTCCACTCAACATGTTATTTCGTAGTTCCATCCCATGTTTTACAAATAAAGACAGTTTAAACATTACATCGGCATCATTCGATGACAAAATAGAAACAAAAGCTATTCTACTCGTCTTAGATAAGAAACATTCTGGTATATATTTAGTACGTAATTCTGCATAATAAAGACATTCAAAGGTAAAATGTATTTCGTCTTCTATTGCAGAGTTACAGAATGGACAAATTCTTTGTATTCTTTCAAGTGATATATTCCGTCCATAGTTAATCTCCCAATCTGTAAATTCTCACCCACTGTATTTATCTGAACTTGTATATGGGCCGATGGCCTTTGATACAATAAACATCTTTGACTTTGACTTTGACTTTGACTGTTTCAGTGTTTATTGCGATTCTAAGGTACTACTGACTACACTTTTAATATTTGTTTTATATAATTCAACTTTATGAAAAATTTATTTGTTTGTTTGTGCATTTTGTGTGTAATCCTGCTTAGAAACTTCACAACTAAGTAACGTTGAAAACATACACAATGTGTTGAGAGGTATTTCATGTTATGTGTCAGCTATTTCCTGGAGTGAGTGAATAGGTGAGTATTGTTTTACACCGCTTTTAGCAACATTCCAGCAATATCACGGCGGCGGACACCATAAATGTATTTCCTTGAAATAAAATACGAAATAAGACGTACGTTTAGTATTTGTTTTAAGAAAATAGAAGGAATATCATTTTCAAAATCATTATTTTGAATGTTTTTTTAAAAACATTTTTTAGTCTTATTCCATTGAGTTTGTTGATACATTTCATTAATGGAAAAGCAAGCTCATATCTTGTAACATGTCATTTCCTTTCACTTGTATTTTTACCTTCATTTTAGTTAAACGTATTTAATCAACAAATCAAAGTCAAACGGAGTGGCTATTTCCTCCGCCCTCATCGCACTTACACATGCGTGAGGTTACAAGTTGATACACATTTCATGTTAATAACATACGATTTCATACAAGTAAAGAGTGCCCATGTACAAGACAGCTCGAAATGTGCATTGCCTTCTTATAAACCTCGGTACAACCATGTTAACCTTCTTCATGAATTCAACCTCTGTACAAAATATTACTTTTAAATGAATGCTTTACAATGTTATTTTTGTAAAATTCCGACCACTTTTAAATAAAATCCTTAAACCAGGTAATATAATAGGCGATGGCGATTAAATAGTGTGATATAACTTAACATTATTTTCCCTATCATAAGTATACTACTAATATACAGAAAGATAGGGTTGTCCTTAACTTGTTTTGAGTAGTATGAGACGGCAGAGGTTTCTGGAGTATGCGTCATGGTATCCCAGTGGGCTAGCACTATAAATCGGCATCAGCCCGGACTAGTACAAGCACACACACACACACACACACACACACACACACACGTCGCTATATAAGTGCAATGATCTTGGACGCGACGTTAAACCTAATTTCACCTCACTTCTTGACAAGCGGGTTTAACACTTAATATCAACAATTTTGATAACAACAGAATTATACCAACACCACTTATTGTTATTGCTAATGTTGATGAGGGTGACAGTGAACGTGATTGTTTATCATCATGAACAGAATAACTGTTTTTATTGTCTTATACTGTCTGAAAAACACCACACGCGATCAACCCAGGAGAGGGGTTTCCCCGTGCCTGGCACTTGTTCTAAATATAGCAATTAAAGGAATTCCACCGCCGAGCTCACAGCGCCTTGGACAAGGAGCGAATAGCGACAACGTGGGTTCATCGGAGTCGGCAAACAGGCATCTCCCTCCGAACCATGTGGCAGAGACTAGTCAGCCAGCAGTTCAGGAAACAATTACAGGTAAATCGGGGCATTTAGTAAGTTTGAGACGTTTTAGTACATCGACGATTGGCCAGGTATCACAATTGCGTTAAGTGATTGTACTGACAGTACGAATCTCACCATTACACACTTTGAACTTCCGGGTTACTTGTTGAGTGCTGTGTGACGTATACTTGTCGTACTGGGTACACTGTTTCATGTGTCGGTGAACATGTACATGGTCTTTGAAGTTGGACGTTTGATTTAGAATGGTTATAAATTAACGCCCTATTTTCTAAGGTAAAGTATGCTATTTCTGTTACTATCCACAACTCTTAACCCGACAATTGATGAAACGTGGCTTTATTTTGTTTCTATTTATTTAACCCATGCAGTTAATTTACATGAGAAGTTGAACATAGTCTGATGGTATTCCACTGGGCGTTGCATATGCAAAGGGACCCGTGAAGATCCGGGGTAGAATAGGTCTTCAGCAACCCATGCTTGCCGTAAAAGGTGACTGTGCTTGTCGTAAGAGGCGATTAATGAGATCGGGTTGTCAGGCTCGCTGACTTGGTTGATGCATGTCATCGTATCCTATAATTGCGTGGATCGATGCTCATGATGTAAATCACTGGTTTGTCTAGTCAAGACTCGATCATTTACAGACCGCCGTTATGTTGCAGGAAAATTAGTGAGTGCGGCATTAAATAACAAACAAAATATATTTTTAAAAAGCAAAAAAAAAGCTTAGGGACAGATATATCATAAAATATACATCCAGTTTACATGGATACACACCAGTCATACGAAGTACATATGCAATGTGTATGGCTGTAAGACGGTTTTCTAACATCGCTTCTGTATAGCAAGTGAGCGTATTTAAAGGGGGTAAGGTTAAGCTCTGATATTCAATATGCCAGTTTTCATTAATTTATTATTACAGGAATATAACATTGATGATACATGATTTCGGATTTATTATTTCAGCTCCACACATATGTTTTATTGTTGCATTTGCATGGTTAAGATTACGCCATTTTCATACAATGCAGGATAGTATAGGAATATATAGAAAGTGATGGTTGTTTATCGTGGCTATGTGTTATCCTGTTCGTTCTAAATTGCCTATAATGTAAGGAACAAAACCAAAGAAAACTGTATTTATAAGGTGAATTCTTCAATCTAAACACATAATACATTGTTGAACTATATATCAAGAGCACTCAGGCGTTTGGGAAATATAGATATATTTCAAACCATTAATCAGCAAATTAATACTCGAAACCTGTTAAACACTTCGCAACCGAGGATTGGAAATGCTCACTCAGCTCAAATCACTGTCCGTCGGATTAGCTCGGGAATGCGATCTGTGCAGGGCCCGAATACACCTGTATCTCTGATATTATACGTGCGCATTCAGGGACCGTATACACTTTGTGGTATACTGACTATGTAAACAAATATGCGCGAGTATTCTGTATGGTCGAGAGAATGGCACTGTAGGCCCGCGTTAAACCCTACAGTGTGAGACAGCGGACACCTTCAGCTGTTCAAACATTGATACGTGACTTGTTCTGCCACGCACCTGTCCCGTGTGGCCTTGACCTACTTTTATGTCAACTGGGCCACGACAATTTTAAGATTTCACACCTGTGAAAATCAATATCTTACATCGCGAACATACTCAAATTTCATTATATATGCATAAATGATATTTACATGCTTAGGGTCTCCGTAAAATAAGCCGCAGGCTCGGAAAGATTTGCAGAAATGGCAGTGCAAGAAAATTTGATTCAAATCATTCAAAAGATAGTTTGATTTTTTCATGGACCCAAAATATATATCGTATTAAGTGGCCATGATTGTATGCCGACTCAAACTGTATGGTGTAGATCAGTCTAACAGTAAACGGCTATTCTAACCACACAAAGACAATGTCTATTTAAGACAGTGTGCTGGGGGCACGGGTAGTCCAGTTGTTTAAGGCACAGCAATTCGTTATGCAGAGTTGCGTCCCTTTGCCGTGTCAGAAACCTATATTCGTTGGTTCAAACCCTAGGGTCGTCCTTATTATGTTTCAAGGCCTTATCAGCACCAAAGTGGTAAACGTCTAAGACATGCGCGCGCATCACTTCAGGCATTTCCCCTTCATAAAGCAAACACGTGGTGATGTAACTGTAATACTGTTCAATGTAGCGAGACCCGTGAAGATCCGGGGTAGAATAGGTCTTCAGCAAACCATGCTTGCCGTAAAAGGCGACCATGCTTGTCGTAAGAGGCGACTAACGGGATCGGGTTGTCAGGCTCGCTGACTTGTTTGATGCATGTCATCGTATCCCAATTGCGTGGATCGATGTTCATGATATCAATCACTGGATTGTCTGGGCCAGACTCTATTATTTACAGACCGCCGTCACATAGCTGGAATATTGGTGAGTGCGGCGTTAAACAACAAACAAACAAATCAGTGTGGCTTAAACCTCACTCACTCTCAGCATGGGCGCTATTATTACAAGAAAACTTTGATGCGAGTCAACTCGGCGGCAAACTCTTTGTTCGTCTGATCATATTTACAATAAAATAATAGTCCCTAACTGTTTAATCAACACAGGCATGTTGAAAACAATATGGACGATAATGGTTTCAGTTCATTTCCTGTTTTAGTTCATACACCATACTTTGACTACTATTCGATTACCTCCCTTGTATACTGAATTTGGTAAATGAGCGCAGCCTATTCAGGCCGAAACGAGATAACAAGCATTCCGCTCGTGATAAACTAGCAATTCTCTTTCTCGTTGTTGCGGTAAACTATCAAACAAATGACATGCATTTCAGGGTTAAAATTTTATAATATACCGACAGCATATCGAGAATTTTAAGAACTATAGTACAGTTAACTACGGTTATAACGAACACGCTTATAACGAACTGACAGATATAACGAACTTACTTTTTTGGTCCCGACTATTTGCTGTAGTTACGCTGTATATATGCTTATAACGAACTATGGTTATAACGAACTATAATTAGTAGTTCCCTTGTGTTCGTTATAACCGTACTTTACTGTAGACCAAATGTGACATGTATATACACTTGTTTAAGACAACATGCATGTATTTTCTCTTCAATTACCCATTCGTTCTATATTCAGGGCTTAAACCATGTAAACGATGTCCTGTAGATGGATTGAATCTTATTACATTTTTGTAAGATCTTTAATAACACTTTTGGTTTCATAAGAAAACAAGAAAACAGCGTTATCAATATCCCCCACCGTAGGGCACACTAGGATTGTGTTTGTTCATATAGTAGTGAATATAGGCTACAAAATAGAGTTCTATAATTTTACAAAGCGTTGAGAAGTGATAGGCACTAGAGTCACTTTCATCATAAAAAAATGATTAAATGTGAAAATTATACACACACAAGGCCCTTTCTCTCAAAAAATAATTTATGGCACCAATTCTCGAATTCCGTCTTGATAAATATCTTTTAGATAAGCTAACTTCAGTAGTCTCTGTGAACAATTGTCCTTTTTGCAGACACTATGTATTTGTAAAATAACATGGATCAAGGCCCATAACTGTGCATGCTCAAAATCTAAAAAAAGATGCAGAAGGGAAGTAACTCTGGAAAAAAATTCGAATTCAGTCTTGACAAGTATCTCACTGATAACGTCATAGTAACGACTATGTAACGTCATAGTGACGACTACGTAACGTCATAGTCATAACGTCCTCATTGCTCACAATGCACTTAGTTGAAAAGCACGGAGCAAGGGCCATAACTCTGTAAAATGATACGGCACCAATTTTCTAACACATCTAAGATCATGACCAGTAATATCAGTGTGTCAAATCTCATTTCTCCAACTAAAATAGACCCGTGAAGGTCCGGGGTAGAATAGGTCTTCAGCAACGGTACCTCAGCAACCCATGCTTGCCGTAAAAAGGCGACTATGCTTGTCGTAAGTGCCGACTAACGGGATCGGGTGGTCAGACTCGCTGACTTGTTTGATGCATGTCATCGATCCCAATTGTGTGGATCGATGCTCATGATGTCAATCACTAGATTGTCTGGTCCAGACTCGATTATTGACAGACCGCTGTCATATAGCTGGAATATTGCTGAGTGCGGCGTTAAACAACAAACCAACCAACCAACCACGTGCGGCGTTAAACAACAAACCAACCAACAAACTTAAATAGTTTTTGAGAAAGCGGACCTACGGTAGGACGGACAGACGGACGAACGTATCCGTTCCTATACCTCCCGCCCCACTTTGTGGCGGCAGATAATACACTAGCTACCTCCTCATGTGAATTTATGTAACGTAGGCTTAATAAGGAAGCCTTTAAGGGCCAATTGTTTATCAAGATACTAAGTTGAAATTTCAAGAAACTAAGTTGAAATTTCAAGATACAGAAGTTGAAATTTCAAGATACATACTGAGTTGAAATTTCAAGATAATGATCTTGAAATTTCAACTTATGTATCTTGAAACTTCAACATAGCATCTTGGAACTTCAACATAGCATCTTGAAACTTCAACTTAGCATCTTGAAATTTCAATAAAAAAATAAATAAACAAATGGCCCTAAAAGGCTTCCGTAGCTTAATGTACCAATCTATGAATATCGGATGACACGTCAGTTAATTCAGCTTTGTTCCTCACTCATGAAAGATTGACATCCACTGCACTTCGCACTGGCCGTTCATGGTCATTGAGGGCGGTCGGGTAGCCTAGTGGTTTAAGCGTTCGCTCGTCACGCCGAAGACCCGGGTTCCATTCCCGACATGGGTACAATGTGTGAAGCCCATTTCTGGTGTCCCCCGCCGTGATATTGTTGGAATATTGCTAAAAGCGGCGTAAAACCATACTCACTCACTCATGGTCATTGAAATGATCAGTGTTGAATTTTACGACGTTTCATTCAGTTTGCGCTACTAGTGCCATATGTTAAAATGATATTGACGCATACTTTACATCGACTATTGTTTTTTAGGATTTGGTACAAGTCTTAGACACGTGTATGTTATCAATATCATTAAAATCAGATTTGAATATGATCAGATTTGAATGAGATTGGTATATTATTAGACTAAAGGGATCGGGTGGTCAGGCTTGGTGACTTGGTTGATAGCGTGTCATTGTACTCGTAGATAGGATAGTCTTTAGTTAGGGCTCACCTTTGGAAAAAATACCATATATGCGCCATATTTTGCGTATGGTATGTGTTTTACTGGAGTGCAAATACCGATGCGGTACATCCTATTCTATGGACCAACATCTAGTCTCTGAAATGAGAATTTTTGACTGAAAAATAGTTGTAAAATTATCTTAATAAAATACTATAAAAAGGTCCGGCGAAAATTTGTGAACCTTCAGCAACCGTGCTTGTTGGTTTCGCTGAAGTGATACACATCTAAAACCTCATAACTTTGAGACCCGTGAAGATCCGGGGTAGAATAGGTCTTCAGCAACCCATCTTTGTCGTAAAAGGCGACTATGCTTGTCGTAAGAGGCCACTAACGGGATCGAGTTGTCAGGCTCGCTGACTTGTTTGATGCATGTCATCGTATCCCAATTGCGTAATCAATGCACATGATGTCAGTCACTGGATTGCCAGGTCCAGACTCGATTATTTACAGACCGCGGTCATATAGCTGGAGCTGGAGTGCGGCTTTGAATAACTTTCCTTACTCTCTCTTTATCGCCAAGTAGGCGTGGCGGTCAACAATAGTGCCCTTTGAGCTCTTCCGACCGAGAGGGATGAGGACACAGCTAGTACAGTAGCCAAGTGGCAACAAAGCGTCATAACTATTACCTGATGTTACAGTAGCCTACACAAACAATGCTTTTTCTTGTTTTGACTATTATTATTAATACACCGGATTATATCGCGAATGTATCCAACTGTCCCCATGTCATTAAAGCATCACCTTCACCGGAGGATATCAGTTCAGTTTCGACACGGTTTTATAATCAATAAATGTTTGGCTCGTTTTATAGCTCTGAGTAGCGGTCCTTGAGCAAAACCGCTGACACTTTCCCTGGCGTTGTTATTGTGTTTACAGAGTCTTAATACCAGGTACATTGCCCTATTAGGTTACCTGCAAACTTTTCAGTGCGCATAAAAATTTTCGTTTTTTCATCCTGTACAAATTTTCATGGAAAGCCGCCTCTGTTTGAAGACAAACAATGGGAGTAGGATGCAAAGCCGCTTGCACACTCTAGACTTCCGATATGCCGCTACAGTACAAAGCAAAAATAAGTTTTCTTTGTCACACTAAAACACCAAGACCAAACTCAGTTAAACCCAGTGACACAATGAGAGTGAACCTCTACAATTCCGTCCGACTTGAATGACATGCCTTTTTATCACTAAAACTACAGTCAAACATGTGGTGGGGCGGTCGGGTAGCCTAGTGGTTAAAGCGTTCGCTCGTCACGCCGAAGACCCGGGTTCGATTCCCACATGGGTACAATTTGTGAAGCCCATTTCTGGTGTCCCCCGCCGTGATATTGCTGGAATATTACTAAAAGCGGCATAAAACCATACTCACTCACTCACTCAAACATGTGGTTAAACTCTGTGTCCGAGACCGCCTCTGTGGTTTGGTGGTAGAGCGTCTGCCCGGAGAGCGGAAGGTCCGGGGTTCTATCCCCGGCCGCGTCATACCAAAAGGCGTTAAAAGATGGTACTTGTTGTTACCCTGTCTGGCGCTCGGCATTTTGGGGAAAACCAAGAACTGGTTGTCCTGGAGTCAGTATACTCTGTCTGAGTGGGGTATTCATGTTAAACTGCTGCATGGTCACGGCAAGTATGCAGTAACTAGATTACATATACACATTTCTATGTTATTGAGTGAGTGAGTATGGTTTTACGCCGCTTTCTTTTAGCTATTTTCCAGCTATATCACGGCGGGGGACACCATGTCGGGAATCGAACCCGGGTCTTCGGCGTGACGAGCGAACGCTTTAACCACTAGGCTACCCGACCGCCCCTATGTTATTGAACACACGTTAGTTTTCGTAGGCATATCTTCATTGTATTCGGCTGTTACGACTAGAAAGGAGTAGTGGAGACTTACTCGGCCCCAGATATGTATTGACACATGAAGTATACGAAAGCCAAATGATGCAAGTTTGGTAGCATTAATGTATTTATTAAATCGAAATTTCTCTTATTTCAATTATTTGTTTAGTTTTTCAAAATCTTAATTTTTTTTCGTTGCTTCGATTATTTCTCGTTATTTCAATTTCATTTAAAAAACTCGAAATTTCGAGAAAATAATTGAAAAAACGAGAAAATAATGGAGAAAAAATTCCAAATTTCGAGAAAATAATTGAAATAACGAGAGAAAAAACTCGATATTTCGACAAAGTTAACAAATACTTAAACTAGCGAAAACATTCGAAAATAACATCAATGTATGCTTCCAAAGTGGCACCATTAAGTTTTCGTAATGAAGCGGAATTCAGTGATATCCACACTTGCCCGGTACTGTAGAACGGAATAAAAATAGCGTTCTAGGTCAGGTCGCTCGGAGGCGCTCGGGTGGAAGTGAATAGGGCAAGTGGAAGTATATATACCTCAGCATCATAATGACAACAAGTGACGTGTTAAAGGTATGTTCAGTCCCCTACGTGTTTGTCCGACAGTTCGTACGAAATACCCATGCAAAAGAATATTTCGGGTTGTTTTATGTTATAATGAATTGCAGCTTATTAAACAACCACATAGGACGCATGATGTGTGATTGTGAAACAGCAGTGTCAATGGGCACGTTACCTACATACAGTGTGATATAATCTTCATACTTGTACAATGTCAGTTATTGCTTGTTGTATTGTTGTAACACACTGATGTATATGCAGTTTACTTTATCATTCAGCCGTGACGACACACACTATGGCGCTAGACATAATATATCCAACCTATATAGGTCAAGTAAATACAGTTCGTGATACGAATACAGTGGTGTACATGGTAAGGTTGACACTGAATGAAAGATGTCGCTTCAGATTTTATATGAATAAAGCCGCACTGTGTTTAATAAAGATATGGTTTATTCTTCTTCTTTCTTTCATTTTTTTTGTGGGGGAGGGGCGATTATAACAAAATATGTGACGATGTTCAGCTGTTTGGTTTTTATGTTCTTGCATAAAATACCACATACAACGTTGTAAGCCAACAGCAGCTGTTAACAGTTTTAGGATATCTCTAGCCACACTTATTTATCTGATAGTAAATGCAATATACAATGCGTCTGTTAGTGTGTCATTGGGATAATAGTATATATAAACGACCACGGCGATGCGGATATTTCTCTTTCATCTTAAGTAGAATATGCTTCAAATTGATGGTGCACATTCCTAAATCTATTTAAATCAATATGATTAGCTTGTGATACAGGGTGAACGCGGTAGAGAATGCTGTATTTTGCCTGAGTCCTCGAGCTCGGTGGCTTTGATATTGAGCTTAACCCTTACAGTGAGTGAGTCTTGTTTAACGCCGCAGTCAGCAATAATCCCACCCAGGCATGTAATAAGTACGAAAGCCTATTGGTGCCACTTTGGTAGCACAAGCGTATTTTTTATATCGAAATTTCTCGTTATTTAAATTATTTGTTTAGTTTTTCGCGGTTTTGAATTTTTTCTAGTTGCTTCGATTATTTCTCCTCATTTCAAGTGTATTTAAAAAAAATCGAAACTTTAGAGAAAGTTATCGAAATAACGAGAAATTATTCGAAGTAACGAAAAAAATCTCGAAATTTCGAGAAAATAACCGAAATAACGAGCAGATAATCGAGAAAATTTTCAAAATTTCGAGATAATAATTGAAATAACGAAAATAAAATCGACATTTCGAAAAACTTAAGGCATATTTTAAATAACGAAATATTGCGATTTAAAAAACCATTTTTGCTACCACAGTGGCACCATTAAGTTTTCGGAATTCAGTGATATGCACACTTTCCCGGTACTGTAGAACGGAATAAAAATAGCGTTCTAGGTCAGGTCGCTCGGAGTCGCTCGGGTGGAAGTGAATAGGGCAAGTGGAAGTACATGTATCTCGGTTCGCACTTTGTGAAAGATGAGCAATAATCCCGCCCAGGCATGTAATAACAGAGTCCTGACCAGGAGAAAGCAAGTCGTGAGCAATGATGGACGCCATCGGACCACGATGACACACAAACTGATTAAACCATCCAATTTATTTCCTTTTGAATCACGCAATAGAGTGCTGCATGCGGAGTTATTAATACATTTGTTAAAACACACCTTTCGCTGGAAGGTGACTGTTCCACAAAACCTTCTTTGGGCTACGACTGGCTGAAATCCAAATTTTCAACATTGACTTACGAATGATCTTTTTGTTGAACAGGACTCACACGTATTAACCATCTGTTCCCATATAGTCGAATCGTACGATAATCAAGGAATGCAACGAAGTATTGCCTCATGAATAGTCGAACGAGTTCGCTTATGACGCCGAAGAGCTGGGTTCGATTCCCCTCATTGAAAGACTCTCAAAGCCTAATTTACGTATCGCCTTCGTGATCTAGCTGAGAGGGAGAGTGCCCGGAGAGCGGAAGGGTTCTAAGGACGTTAGAAATGGTACTTGTTGTTACCCTGCCAGGTGCTCGGCATGAGAGGCTGAGGAGTCCGTATATAATTGGATATCCAGCTGCGGTTTGGTATCTCAGTGGGCCAGCACTGTAAAAGAGTCCGAATTAGTACAAGCAGCCACACCCACACTCGCACGCACGCACGCACGCACGCACGCATATAGCTGGAATATTGCTAAGTGCTGCAGTAAAGAACAACAAACAAACAACAAGCGACGTTAAACCCCATTTTACCCCACCTTACCCGATGTACGTCTGTCCGCCCTTATGCGATGTTATGGAAAGCAAAGTGTTGATAGTTACCAACTGTCTTGTTTCACTCGTCTATACATTCGTTTTGCAGAATGTGTCCATTCCGACGATTGGCCGGCGGTCAGTCAGCGGTTTCAAGATTGAACGCCTTGACCACTTCGTCATCACCGTCGCCGACATCAACACATCCGTCGATTTCTACACGCAAGTTCTGGGCATGGAGGTCGCTACATTTAAAGTAAGAGCGACCGCCTCCGTGGTCTTATGGTAGAGCGTCCGCCCGGAGAGCGGAAGGTCCAGGGTTCGATCCCGGGCCGCGTCATACAAAAAGACGTTAAAAGATTGTACTTGTTGTTACCCTGTCTGGCGCTCGGCATTAAGGGGCTAAAACAAAGACTGGTCGGCTCGGAGTCAGTATACTGTGTCAGAGTGGGGTATCCATGTTAAACTGCGGCATGGTATCTCAGTGAGCTAGCACTATAAATCGGCATCAGTCCGGACTAGTACAAGCAGCCACACATACACGTGCATGCACGTCGCTATATAAGTGCAATAATCTTGGACGCGACGTTAAACCCAATTTCACCTCACCACCTCACCTAAAGTAAGAGCAGCATATTGATCCGCTTACTGATAACATGCTACCTAGCAACTGGTGACATGCCACTCAAAAACTGATGACATGATACTCAACAACTGATGACATGCTACTCAACAACTGATGGCATTCTACTCATCAACTGATAACATACTACTCATCAACTGATAACATACTACTCAACAACTGGTGGCATGCTACTCAACAACTGATGACATGCTACTCAACAACTGGTGGCAGGCTAATCAACAACTGGTGGCAGGCTACTCAACAACTGGTGGCAGGCTAATCAACAACTGATGACATGCTACTCAACAACTGGTGGCAGGCTAATCAACAACTGATGACATGCTACTCAACAACTGATGACATGCTACTCAACAACTGTTAACATGCTACTCAACAACTGTTGACATGCTACTCAACAACTGTTGACATGCTACTCAACAACTGTTAACATGCTACTCAACAACTGGTGGCATGCTACTCAACAACTGATGACATGCTACTCAACAACTGATGACATGCTACTCAACAACTGGTGACATACTACTCAACAACTGATGACATGCTACTCAACAACTGATGGCAGGCTAATCAACAACTGATGACATGCTGTTCAACAACTGTTGGCATGCTACTCAACAACTGATGACATGCTACTCAACAACTGGTGACATGCTACTCAACAACTGATGACATTCTATTCAACAACTGATGACATGTTACTCAAAAACTGATGGCAGGCTAATCAACAACTAATGACATGCTGTTCAACAACTGATGACATGCTACTCAACAACTGATGACATGCTACTCAACAACTGATGACATTCTATTCAACAACTGATGACATGCTACTCAACAACTGATGGCAGGCTAATCAACAACTGATGACATGCTGTTCAACAACAGATGACATGCTACTCGTCAACTCATAAGACGCGACTCAACAAATGATAAAACAACTCAGGTGTACTTACTCGTGCACCGTCTCTGTGGTGTAGTATATACATCGTCTGTCCGGAGAGCAGAGGGTCGGTGTTTCGATCCCTTGGCCGCGTCATACCAAACGGCACACGTTAAAAGGTGGTACTTGTTGTCACCCTGCCTGGCGCTTGGCATTTACGAATAAAACAAGGACTGACGGTTCAGAGTCAGCATAATTTGTCTGAGTGGGGTATCATGTTAAACTGCGGCATGGTATCTCAGTGGGCCAGGACCAACCGGAATAAGTCCGGACTTGTACAAGTAGTCACACATACACGTCCACGCAGCTCGTGTAATAATAATCATGTGTTTTGTATATAAATTGAAGAACTCAAATTTGAAATATCGTTTGAATATGAAAACAATAGCCCCGGTCACCAGTAATAGGTAAACGTTTTGTTCCAGGGTCGCAAGGCGCTCAATTTCGGCCTCTCTAAGATTAATCTCCACGAGCGTGGCAAGGAGTTTGAACCCAAGGCCAGTTCCCCGACCCCAGGGTCTGCTGATGTCTGTTTCATCACCCACACGAAGCTGAGCGAGGTCATAGAGCATCTCAAGGTACTGAACCGCTATGGCATTCTGAACACACAGACACACGGGGGGCACGTGTGGCCCAGTCGTCTAGGGCGCCGCGATTCGCTGTGCAGAGTTGCGTCCCTTGGGCGCGCCAGAAACCTATGATTGTTGGTTCGAATCCCGGTTCGCCCCGATTATGTTTCAATGTTTGTCAGAACCATACCCGTGCAAAGGGGTTCACCGAAGTGGTAAACGTCTGTGACCTGCATCACTTCCGGCTTTCCACGGCTGACACGCCGTGATATAACTGGAATAATGTTAAAAGCGGCGTGAAACCCAACTCACTCACTCACATACACACATCATGATGACAATCCAACAGTAAACGGAACGACTAAAATATAAAGGACAAAACAGAGAGAAAAAAAGTCTGCTCAAATATGATTGATAATTAAGAAGAAGCAGCATTCCCAGTTGATGTACTTTGCAATGTATACTTAGGCTTATTAAACCTTACGAGTGTTACCCTTGAATAGATACGTAGTGTTTAAAAATTGGGGTCTCTTTTGTTGACCCTTTTTTCTCCTAGAGGTTGTTTTGTAACTGGAGGCGCCCATCTTAAAACACAATCGGTTTTTATGTAGATGGCACAGACTATTTGCCCAGTGACTGATTGTGGGTTCGAATCCCGGTTCGCCCCGATTATGTTTTTAGGTTTGTCAGTACCATACCCCGAAGTGGTAAACGTCTGAAACCTGCATCACTTCGGGCTTTCCTCCCACATTAAGCTGACACGCCGCGATATGACTGGAATACTGTTAAAAGCGGCGTAAAACCCAACTCACTCACTCATTTTAATATTTATGATCACCTCCTGAGGTTACATGTACATTGACTAAATATCACGACATGAAAATCAAGTTGAAAAATATATTTCCTTTCAGCTAAAACATATTTTCTCTATGTGGCACTGATTTGAAACAGTTTGAATTTGAATTTCCATGAGCCTGAATATTTTTAGGACCCCACATGACAATTCATTACGAACTCAGGGTATGATATATAGTCAATTAACGTTTTATGATTCAATGGTCCAAAGGGCCGCTTCGCAGAGTTGCGTCCCTTAACAATGCCAGGATCCACTGGCTATTGGTTCAAATTCTTCACGTGTGCCGAATAGGATCCTTGGTTTGTCCGCACCAGACATGCGCCGCTTGGGTTTTCCTCCCACATTAACCCTTGCCGTCGTGGTATTAGGGAACTGTTCATCTTACATCGCAACTAACTCAATCACTTTTTATTTTAGAGCTGCAACGTCACTATCATGGAGGGACCAGTAGAACGGACTGGAGCTGTTGGACCAATCAGCTCCGTCTACTTCCGAGACCCGGATGACAACCTGATCGAAGTGTCCAACTATCCCGACAACATCAAATCATGAAAACAGCTGTCAGTAACACGTGACGCTCGTATTGCTGTTACCGTGGTGTCGTGCTTCCGATTTATCAAAGGTGCTTTTCCGAATGAGAAGAATATATCCAAGTAATTCATGGCTGAAATATCCGTTGATCTACTTTGATGACAGGTAACATTCCAATGGTCAAGTGACACTGCACAATATTAGCAGGCAAAATGTTTGACTCTTAAGGATTCAGCTGCCTTGCTTAGAGGAAGCCATGTCATCATGGCGCACCGTTGCTTGCTTGGCATCATGGTTGCACTGCTTGCTACGACAATGTTTGAACTGTCCACTTACCGGGTTTAATTAGCAGGCAAAGTTTAATTATGATTATTGCATGCGTCACTTGTTTTTCGTCAGTTGTTTACATATAATTATTGTGTATATCTCATTTAACCAGGTGGGGGCAGTGGTTAAGCTTTCGCTCGTCACGCCGAAATACCGGGTTCGATTCCCACATGGGTATATTGTGTGAAGCCCAGTTCTAGTGTCCCCCGCCGTGATATTGCTGGAATATTGCTAAAAGCGGCGTAAAGCCATACTCACTCACTCACCAGGTATGGTGAAGTTTAACCAGGAGCCGATGCTCTGGATATAGATGTTGTGTGTCATAAACAGAATAAATGTATCGCCATATCAAACATGACTTGTGTTTTCTATTGTTTAGACTATAGACTATAGTTTAGAACTTTATAGACAAACTAATTAAACATACAATCTCATTAATCAGATCATTTTCTCCGATACGATACCTCTCTACCTTCAAGAGTCTGATTTGAATGAGATTGTTAAACATTGACACATACGAATCGTCCGATCATCGATTCGGACGGCCATGATTATCGCGATTTCTCACGATATCACAGGCGCTGTAGATGGTTTGTTGTTTGTTTTTTGTTGTTGACGGGGGTCTGTAAATAATCGAGTCTGGACCAGACAATCCAGTGATTCCCATCATGAGCATCGATCCACGCACGCATCAACCAAGTCAGCGTTAGTCCGTTATAAATACTCGGATGATGGCTTGTTTATAAGAATGATACAATAGGTGACTGGTATGTTTTTCAGTTGTTCATGTGAAAAATATATAATATATTATTATATACTATGCCCCAGGGGAGAACATTATCTTGCGATCTCCTCACAGAGTTATTCCTCTAAACCCTTCACCCTGATGTCCTGATGGGTGGGGGAGTCGTGTAGACCTGCTGTCGGTTCATTATCACTGCGTACCCGGATGTAATGCTAACGAGACCCATGTTGGAACAAGACCGGCTCCATGGCCTAGTGGTCGAGTGTCCCCACGGAGTGCGGAAGATCCGGTGTTCGATCCCCTATCCGTTATACCAAAATACGTTAAAATATGATACTTGTTGTTACCCTGTTTTGCGCTCGGCATTAAGGGGCTAAAACAAGGACTGGTCAGCTCGAAGTCAGTATACTGTGTCTGAGTGGGGTATTCATGTTAAACTGCGGCATGGTATCTCAGTGAGCTAGCACTATAAATCGGCATCAGTCCGGACGAGTACAAGCAGCCACACACACGTGCATGCACGTCGCTATATAAGTGCAATAGTCTTGAAAGCGACGTTGAACCCTATTTCACCTCACCTATGTTGGAACATAAAGCATGTTCTTCCTGATCAAGAGAACAGAAACTTAAAAATGTCTGTATGTTTTTAAAAACATGTTGATGCCCGCCACGATTAAATTTTCATGAGTATTTTATCAACTGGAACTGCGGGAGTCGTCGCCGGGCTGTCTAATCAGGGAGGCAGTAGTTACAACCGTCTCGTGCCAGGTGAGGTCAACGTGTCCACCATTCAATGGGGTCGTCAAGTGTGGCAGGTATCGATGGCTTAACCAACCTCAAACGACTGCGTAATGGCACTTAGGTGGAGATGCGGGATTTGAAAACCTCAATGCAGTTGGGAATGTTTAGCTAAATGATTTCATCTATGATGCGAGATATCAAATACAGTAAACTACGGTTATAACGAACACGCTTATAACGAACTAACGGATATAACGAACTAACTTTTTAGTCCCGACTATATGCTGTAGTTATGCTGTATATATGCTTATAACGAATTTCGGTTATAACGAACTAAAATTAGTAGTCCCTTTGAGTTCGTTATAACCGTAGTTTACTGTACCACCATACACTCGGACCGTTGTGACCGTGTTATACATTAAGATGATTGTTTCCATAAATCCAATGACCCGATCCACATGAAAGTGGGGAATATGTAATTATATCATTTTATTTATGATCAGATATATCAAAAAAAAACCTACTCTTGACAGTGAGGGCCGTGTTGTATCGTTAAGGCGATAAATCGAATGACCCGAAAAAAATGACAATAGGGATTATCATAATAAAATATCATTTTAATTATTATTCAAAATATTTAATATAACGATACATGCTGTAGCACCGAAAACTTGCCAACCAGCGTTACGTATACAGCATGATAGCAAGAGTGAGTGAGTGAGTTGGGTTTACAGCCGCTTTGAACAGTATTCTAGTTATATGACGGCGTGTCAGCTTAATTTTTCAAAGAAAGCCCGAAGTGATGCGGAAAGTGACTTTGGTGAAACCAACAAGGACGGGTATGATGGTAACAAACCTGGACACATAATCCGGGCGAACCGGGATTCGAACCCACAATCATAGGTTTCTGGTGTGCCCAAGGGACGCAACTCTGCATAGACGACTGGGCCACCCCTGCCCCCTGATAGCAAGACTGTGATGGGGAACAGTTGCTGATGCGACAATAATTTCAACTGATCTTATCCTCATCATAATACTTTAACGTGATGAACTGAATGCTGTTGAAAGCGACATTAAACTCAACTCTCACTTACATTGTCTCTCTTTACATGGACTGTATATGGAAATGACGATTGTAACTTACGAAATGTGAAGTGTGCATTATCACCGAAGTACTGAATTCAAATAGTAAAGCGTAAGTACATGTACATGCGTTCATTTTACGTGAGATGTTCCCGCCCACGACGCTAGGCACTTACACATCAACTAGACTTCTTACTGCTACGGGGCAGTAGGGTAGCCTAGTGGTTAAAGCGTTTGCTGGAATATTGCTAAAATCGGCATGAAACAATACTCACTCACTCTGACCTGCCGTCATAACACACGCTCAACATACGGCGAGGCTGGATTCGTTCAAGTTATATTTGAATGCGGCCCGCTCACACAACAGCTGTATATGTGTACGTTCACTACACATACTTGCTAAGAATGTATACATTTGTTGTTTAAGGATATCGAAGAGCCCTTAATGCTATCAGGACATCCATTAAACCATGGGGGCGGTCGGGTAGCCTAGTGGTTAAAGCGTTCGCTCGTTACGACGAAGACCCGGGTTCGATTCCCGACATGGGTATAATGTGTGAAGCCCATTTCTGGTGTCCCCCGCCGTGATATTGCTGGAATATTGCTAAAAGCGGCGTAAAACCGTACTCATACTCACTCATTAAACCATGCTTGCTTGTTCATATCAGTCTTCAGTGACGATAAAGACAGAACATTCGCACAGGAAATCTTATATCGTTTCTGTTTATCCATCAATTAAATGGATACCAATTCGGCAAAAGAGATATAGCTCTATCTACAAGCCTTTCTTAAGAAATATCATGTCAGTCCAAAGAACTCCCCTTTCGCGTCGTCACTTTTGAGGAAATCTACTGAATACTTAATCAGCTGTGGTCTCAATAAATCAGTTGACAGGATGACATCCTGTTAATACAATGTCTCAATAGTTGCTTCGAGTTTTAGTGAGTAGCTTTATAGTCCGCCTTTTGCAATAACCCAGCCACAATAACGGCGGGGACAACAGAAATGGGCTTCACTATGGAATACTGTAAGGGACATTCTCGCGATCTCGACCTTTGGAAACGAGGTAAATATGCCCAAAACACGAGAATGCGAGATCGCGAGATCGCGAGATCGCGAGAACTCGAGATTTTTTCGCATTCTCGTGTTTTGGGCATATTTACCTCGTTTCCAAAGGTCGAGATCGCGAGAATGCGAGATCGCGAGAATGTCCCTTACAGTAATCCATACTTCACACATGAGAAAATCAAACCCTGGAGTTGAGGTCGTGACGAGCTAACGTTAACGAGTAGGCTAACCAGTTAATAGCAAAGACTCCGTTGCCAAGAGAGTTAACAAATTATGAACGTTAACACTGTTGATAGGGTTAAATATTATGGAGCTCGAAACAGTTATCTTAATTCATTCTTCTTACTTGATTACTTATTGAAACTACATACATGCATTCAAACACTGTTAACATCATTCGCTGACAGACTTTCATTAAATTCTGCACAAAACGCCGATATATCCATACTGATAATATAAACTGCCGGACAAAATAAAGTATACACTCATATGTTTGATGGTGGCTTTATAATGAAACAAGAAATGGTTATTCCATGGTGATGTATTTGAAACGGATATCATATGCATAGTTATGTTTTTGGAATGTTTAAGTTTGGAGTGTTTCGGCGACTGTTTTCGGCCTGGTAACGTTTTGATAAAGTTTGATTTGTTTTTGTCGAATTCAATTTTCAAGTGTATACTTCCTTTTGCCAGACAGTTTATGTTATTTTTTTTATATAGACGTAATATTTCTCCAAAGCCTGACCTCCATTGAAAATCGTTACTTATGTGATCTCCAGTGAAGGTATTCCCTAACATATGTCGTAGCTCAGTCACCTGCATCAATAGCTTTAAGGTAATACTCACTGATTTGCGACCGTCACTGTCGCGTCGGTCTTGATGAACAGTGTAGCCCAGAAACAAACAAGAGCACTTCCTTGTTCGTCAGTGTATTGTCGGCAGACTTGCTTTTGTTATATTATGCATCCTTCAACACTGTCTTTCTTAAATGAGTCCAGAAAACAGGCCAAAAACGTGACTTTTAAAATACTTTTAACCGATTAAGATGCACGGGGGGGGGGGTACCTCATCTAGATACGTATGAGCGTCCTTTGACCCCAGTGACGACATCACGGGTATACTCTTTTGGTCTCACGTGCATTGCTTATGCGTATTATGCACTCTACGTTTGGTTATATTACCGTTACAATTTATGTGTACTACGTCACGGTCTCACGTGCATTGCTTATGCGTATTATGCACTCCACGTTTGGTTATATTACCTTTACAATTTATGTATACTACGTCACGTTCAAAACGTTTTCGAATGGTGTCTATTAATGTCAATCACGGTGGCTGTTGTCAGCGATGTTGCTGTCATTGAGTCACGTGTCCCATGAACCCAGTCATTGCAACGATGATGCAAGTTTGAAGTAGAAGCCTTAAAAGTAGATATGACAATGTTTTGGGTTGAAATGTCTTATAATGTTGCGTTTCTACATTCTGTTACGATAGATGGCTAAAGCAAGCCATGGGCCCGGTGACAGAAGCGTTGGCTGTAGGTGTTACATTGAAGACCCAGGTCCAGGTTTTCACATCTTAACACGGTTTCAGGTGCTCAACACCCCCTCACATATTTCAAACTGATGAAAACCTCACTCTTAAAATGACTGTAGTAAGAATTAAAATGATATTCCTATTACTTCAACTGCAGGTTAAACGTAAAATAATAATGATAATAATAATGAATAACAGGGATCATTATCAGGGTGAACCTGGGACTCAAACCACTATCATCGTGTCCTGGCACGACTAAGGGACGTAACCCACACGTACATTGATATAGTTAATGAATAAACATATGTCTACTGTCATAGAAAGGAATAATAAAAACCGCCAATGCCAGAATATAATCAGTCTCGATTATCCGCCGAAATCGATTCCAATGGCCGTAAAAGTGAGTGAGTGAGTGAGTATGGTTTTACGCCGCTTTCAGCAATATTCCAGCAATATCACGGCGGGGGACACCAGAAATGGGCTTCACACATTGTACCCATGTCGGGAATTGAACCCGGGCCTACGGTGTGCCGAGCGAACGCTTTAACCACTAGGCTACCCGACCGCCCCCCAATGGCCGTAAAAGGCAAAATAGCGTTGAAAACTGTACGAATGGATCACTGTAATTCAGTGATGACGCGACGTGTTCGCAAACCCATGTTGAGATCCCGGGACCAAATACGTCACCAAATACCCAACTAAAACGGGGATCTGGTAGTCAGGCTCATTGACTTGTCTGATAGAGTCACCCTACCCCTAAAGACCGTTTGCCATGCTTTCACTCACTTGTTACGCGGGACAGCTGCAGTATTGCTAACTGCGGCGTTAGACAACATTCACCCAATCACTCATATACCGTTATCATATATCTTTTGTATAAATGTTTCAAACATTCTACAGTTCCGCCTCCAAGATGTTATTCTGCAATTTCCTTCATTGTAGCCGTATGCGAACAATGCATCTGTTAAAGGAAAAATATACGATTATTGGAAAAACGTTTCTAGTCGAAGAGGTACAGTGTTTTCCGCAAATATTTTTGTCTATCAGCATTTTTTTTTGGTGAGGTTTCGTGTAAAACTATGGAGAGTTTTATCATCCGACACGACTGTGAAACTGAAACGCCCTGTCTTGTCATGGAGAGATTTAGGTAGACAACAGTGTTCAACACGTGTGTTTTAAATCGTTACGTCACCAGCCCATGTTAAAATACACCGGATTTTACAATACGTGACGGGCCACCTTTTCCTCGTGTTCGATGTATTTGACGAAAGTGAAAAACACAAAAGGGGACTAAACACTGGTTGTTACAATTTAAAAAAAAACTATTCTAAAATATAAAAGGTGTTGCCCTCCGTTTAACTTGAACATGTGCATATTGACATGTAGACTTTTTCTTTGAAGTTAGAAAAACATAGATACATATATTTGACATGTTTGAACGATATCCCTTACAAAAAGGGCGTTGTATAATTTTATCATTATAAAAACATCATCCTGAATGCAATTGTAATATATCTGAATGTTTAAAAAAAACGAAAACAAAAGTGTAGATGTTGTCCAAGCATTGTCCCTTTGCTTGTTTTCGTTCTCTATCAAAATATTAAAATATTAGGGATTATGAATATTTTGAGGTAGGGGCGGGGTGTGGGGGCAGGGGTTGTTTTGGTAGTGAAGACTAAGGAGTCAATTTTATAACAATATCCCCAAAACTATTTATGATTTCTAACGTTTTTGTTTCAGTACATATTGTGACATATTTATCAAATTGAGTTTTTGATCATTTAGAATATAAAGAAACGGACGCATCTATGAATGAAAATAGAGCTTGATTGAAGTGGTCATTTTGATCGGTTAACCCAGTGGTCAACTAACCTTGTGCACTGGTCAGTTCGGACACGCGTCAATACTTTAAAGGGTCGCGTGCGACTGTAACGTTAAAGAAAGCACTAGCCACGGAAGCAAGCTTTAAAAAGGTTACGCCCGGGGCGGGGAAGCGAGCGAACGGACATTAACAACGTAGGCAATATGCTTGGATGACGTTTTTCTAGAAACCTGAACGAGCTGAAACAAGGTTTAGAAAACACCACACCCCATCTTGTCCAATGTCACTCGTGACATGTTTGTGTTTTCAACCCCCAAGTCCAGAGTTCCGTTTAAATGTTTCGAGGGATTAAACTTTTTTTTGATTGCATGTTTTCCGATTTTGCGGTTTTCTAAACGCTAATGAATTACGCAGCACACAATGACACACCCTCACGCTTAACTGTGTGGGGATTAAGTATGTAGAACTAACCTGTTATCTTGTAATGATGGATTTTTGTGGTTAACACTGCCGGCTGACATGCATCCGTTTACAAGGCGTGAAATTCATAAAAATATGACAGCGCTTAATATAGCGTTAACCAGTTGTTGGTTTTGCTTTGAAGTTCACATCAAATAGATATTAAATCCTAATTATGGATATATCCGAATTAAACCACATGATATATTTATGGTTTTGTGTTATATTAAGAATAAATATATGATACAGAAATAGACCAGATGACCGGTGATTTTTTTGATTTTTTGAAATCATGAATCAACTTGGATTAATGTGTTATTCTGTACAACCCTATCCTGTTTTGTTTCATCGGTTGAATCCACGCACGAGTAGAACTATTATTGCTTTTATTATCATCATTATTATATATGTCATAATTATTGAAATTCCCCATGAAAAAAAATATTTTAAAAGAAGCATAGGTCAATAGCCTTTAGGTCACAATATTTATACATATATGATATATCTGTACGTTTATGATGAATATGAAAATGCAAGTATGTTTTACCTATGTATTTGAAGTTGTACGTATATCAATATATACATAAATATTGATAATATTTACACCAGTTGACACCTATTACGTGTCATAATTTCAAAATTGGATAAATATTTCGACCTTTTGCCCGGACCCCCTAAAGTAATAAACGAAAAAAATACACCCAATAATAACAAGCTAGGTACCCCCCGCGTTGCTTTGTTGAGCCAACACAGCGATCAGCTGCTGAGATATTGACTGAAATTGACCCGTGTCGCTACACCTTCACAGTTTCTCTCTATGACCATTTCCTCAATGTCAACGCACGCCACGTGACATCAGCTTCTCCGTACCGCGTCTGCAAAACGCAGCATGCGTCAATAGACAGCCAGCTGTTATTGAATATATATTCCCCGATCCACGGGATAGCTAGAGCTGTTACTAAAAATGAAACCTACACATGCCGTGATCAAAGATGGCCGCCAATGTTGTCCCTCCTTAAGTCCAAATGTGGTGTTTGAAACAAGTAGCCACGCCTCCCTGTCAATGACGAATCGGCTGACCGCACTCACAAGCCGGGACCACTGTTGAGTATATATATATTCGACCGATGGCCGTTAGTGTTATCAGAGCTCTCTTTGAGATCGGAGGAGACGAGTTGGAATTGAAAGATAGCGTTTGACAAACGATTTTCTTTATATTTCCAACGTCGTTAAAAAGCTTGTGCAAATACGGGATTTGAGAACTAAGCACTGGAATTCTTGGAGTTTGGAGATAGCGTTTTCAACGAGTTTTCTTCTATTTTCCAAGTGTGTTTACATTTCTCGTTACCCTCGGAGGCCTCAGTTTCGACTTTCGGTACCTACCCGTGAACCTGGATATAACATCAACTGTTGTTAGCTAAGGATTTACACGACAAGCGTTATCTATTCACTTTGGTCATTTTGAAAGAGTTCAAGAACACATCGGTGCGAACACCAGACACAAAGTACGTATATTCTTATATTCTTGTATCTATCTATGTTCATTCTGATGTTGTTACTCATTTATGTAAGTGATATAACTAAGTGGTATTATTATATTTAATGAACAAATTGCAAAATCGGAAAATGAATAAATATCATAATAGTGCTTTCATTAAAATTATTAGAGACAGTTGTTTACAAAATAATAGTCGTTGGAGAAAGTAATAATTGAATATCAGTATTAAATCGCGAATGTTTACATGACATTCATGCACAATGCGGCCATAAACCCAAAACCTAGTGTCAGAAAACATAATCTCCCACAACCATTTCAGTTGAACAAAGAGTGAGTGAGTATGGTTTTACGCCGCTTAAGCAATATTCAAGCAATAACACGGCGGGGGATACCAGAAATGGGCTTCACACATTGTAATCATGTTGGGAATCGAAGCCGGGTCTTCGGCGTGACGAGCGAACGTTTAAACCACTAGGCTACCCGACCGTCCCGTTGAACAAAGATCGATTGATAAAGTAAATTATATTGCGTTTCAGAAATCACCATGGTTATTGGGATAATTCGACGCCCTCCGGTGGTTACCCCCAGTGACATAAGGAGGAACACAAAGGTATTTCTTGCTTTGAAACTTTCTTCTGTAATGACTTACAAGGTATTCAGTATAAACATAATACCTTGTCCATGCTGTGTGAACACAATTATTGATCTGAAAACAGGTGACAAACCCCTTTCAACAATCAAAAGAAATATATGTATGTTAAAAGCTCAGCAACCGTTATATTTCATTCTAGCATTCCCAACCGAAGGACAGATTGACAATTCCATGTCAACTATTCAACTCTCGAAAAGCATCCGCCTTGCGAAAGGTGGGTCGAATCTTGGCACAAGGTGGAATAATAGGAACTCCCACAGATACCGTGTATGCCATAGGAGCCTCCTGCAAACATCCCGAGTCCATCCGAAGACTCTACACAGTCAAGGAACGTCCTGCAACAAAACCCATCTGTCTGTGTCTGTCCAATCTGGATCAGTTGAAAGCAGCCAAGCCCGACTTCAGTCCTCTCCTTTGGAACTTCATGGAAAGATGCTACCCAGGTGGTATCAGCTGTGTTGTACCGAAAGGAGAATGGATGTACAATCTTGGTGTCGGTGATGCCTACGATATCGTTGGAACAAAGGACAACATATGCATCCGTGTTCCTGACAGTTCCGTCTTGGCCTACCTCGTGTCTGTGTCTGGTCCAATTGCCATCACATCGGGCAATCCCAGTGGAGGAGCTGACAGCATTCACCATGACATGCTTATCAATTCACTGGGTAGGTTCACGTTGTCAAATCAGGCTACTACATGGTGCATCATTCTACACTTTAGATGATCGCTTCAATAAATAGCCAACTTAAATGGGAATAATGTTAACAGCATAAAAAGTCACGGTGACTCTTGAAGCACTTATCTGGATACAATATATTGAAAGCGCAAGGAAATAGAATTTACTGAAGTGGATATGATTCCAATGATGTTATTACTTAAGATGAGAATCATTTGCAATTTCACTTTCTTTTGATACAATACGGGATTTCTTTTGCAGGCCATAAACTTGATGGCATGATCTGTGATGGCGATTCAAGAGAGCTGAGCGCATCAACAGTTGTCAACTGTATGAACATCGACCAAGGTATGTGTGACTCATGAGAAAAAACTTCTTTGCCACTCTGAATACATGAGGATGTCATTTGGAGTCCCAACCAAACTATTCGAGTGCTTTCTTTATGAGTACATTTTGTCAAATTGTAGCATTTCCTGGATACTTTACATAAGAGTGTAAGCGTTTTGCCAAGATATTTCTCAGCTGAGGCAAAGTCTAGTCGTTTGTAAGACTGAAATACTCTTTCTGTAAAACGAAAGCCACCCTGCTTGCATATTCTCTTCACATCAAATCCCCCCGTTTTTTTGCAGGTGAGATCACCTATTTTCGAGTTGGGTGCACACCACAGGAAATTGTGGACAAGCATTTGGAGGACGCCAAAGCAGAAATTGAAGGCAAAACAAGCTACCCTCCATGCACACTGTACGAGTCACGTAAATCCTCCGATCTAAGAGCTGCCGCTGCTATCCTGAGTGATGGTGGTGTGGTTGGAACTCCCACAGACACCGTGTATGCCATAGGAGCCTCCTGCAAACATCCTGAGTCCATCCGAAGACTCTACACAGTCAAGGAACGTCCTGCAACAAAACCCATCTGTCTGTGTCTGTCCAATCTGGATCAGTTGAAAGCAGCCAAGCCCGACTTCAGTCCTCTCCTTTGGAACTTCATGGAAAGATGCTACCCAGGTGGTATCAGCTGTGTTGTACCCAAAGGAGAATGGATGTACAATCTTGGTGTCGGTGATGCCTACGATATCGTTGGAACAAAGGACAACATATGCATCCGTGTTCCTGACAGTTCCGTCTTGGCCTACCTCGTGTCTGTGTCTGGTCCAATTGCCATCACATCGGGCAATCCCAGTGGAGGAGCTGACAGCATTCACCATGACATGCTTATCAATTCACTGGGTAGGTTCACGTTGTCAAATCAGGCTTCTACATGGTGCATCATTCTACACTTTAGATGATCGCTTCAATAAATAGCCAACTTAAATGGGAATAATGTTAACAGCATAAAAAGTCACGGTGACTCTTGAAGCACTTATCTGGATACAATATATTGAAAGCGCAAGGAAATAGAATTTACTGAAGTGGATATGATTCCAATGATGTTATTACTTAAGATGAGAATCATTTGCAATTTCACTTTCTTTTGATACAATACGGGATTTCTTTTGCAGGCCATAAACTTGATGGCATGATCTGTGATGGCGATTCAAGAGAGCTGAGCGCATCAACAGTTGTCAACTGTATGAACATCGACCAAGGTATGTGTGACTCATGAGAAAAAACTTCTTTGCCACTCTGAATACATGAGGATGTCATTTGGAGTCCCAACCAAACTATTCGAGTGCTTTCTTTATGAGTACATTTTGTCAAATTGTAGCATTTCCTGGATACTTTACATAAGAGTGTAAGCGTTTTGCCAAGATATTTCTCAGCTGAGGCAAAGTCTAGTCGTTTGTAAGACTGAAATACTCTTTCTGTAAAACGAAAGCCACCCTGCTTGCATATTCTCTTCACATCAAATCCCCCCGTTTTTTTGCAGGTGAGATCACCTATTTTCGAGTTGGGTGCACACCACAGGAAATTGTGGACAAGCATTTGGAGGACGCCAAAGCAGAAATTGAAGGCAAAACAAGCTACCCTCCATGCACACTGTACGAGTCACGTAAATCCTCCGATCTAAGAGCTGCCGCTGCTATCCTGAGTGATGGTGGTGTGGTTGGAACTCCCACAGACACCGTGTATGCCATAGGAGCCTCCTGCAAACATCCCGAGTCCATCCGAAGACTCTACACAGTCAAGGAACGTCCTGCAACAAAACCCATCTGTCTGTGTCTGTCCAATCTGGATCAGTTGAAAGCAGCCAAGCCCGACTTCAGTCCTCTCCTTTGGAACTTCATGGAAAGATGCTACCCAGGTGGTATCAGCTGTGTTGTACCCAAAGGAGAATGGATGTACAATCTTGGTGTCGGTGATGCCTACGATATCGTTGGAACAAAGGACAACATATGCATCCGTGTTCCTGACAGTTCCGTCTTGGCCTACCTCGTGTCTGTGTCTGGTCCAATTGCCATCACATCGGGCAATCCCAGTGGAGGAGCTGACAGCATTCACCATGACATGCTTATCAATTCACTGGGTAGGTTCACGTTGTCAAATCAGGCTACTACATGGTGCATCATTCTACACTTTAGATGATCGCTTCAATAAATAGCCAACTTAAATGGGAATAATGTTAACAGCATAAAAAGTCACGGTGACTCTTGAAGCACTTATCTGGATACAATATCTTGAAAGCGCAAGGAAATAGAATTTACTGAAGTGGATATGATTCCAATGATGTTATTACTTAAGATGAGAAACATGTGCAATTTCACTTTCTTTTGATACAATACGGGATTTCTTTTGCAGGCCATAAACTTGATGGCATGATCTGTGATGGCGATTCAAGAGAGCTGAGCGCATCAACAGTTGTCAACTGTATGAACATCGACCAAGGTATGTGTGACTCATGAGAAAAACTTCTTTGCCACTCTGAATACATGAGGATGTCATTTGGAGTCCCAACCAAACTATTCGAGTGCTGTTATTATGAGTACATTTTGTCAAACTGTAGCATTTCCTGGATATTTTACATAAGAATGTAAGCGTTTTGCCAAGATATTTCTCAGCTGAGGCAAAGTCCAGTCGTTTGTAAGACTGAAATACTCTTTCTGTAAAACGAAAGCCACCCTGCTTGCATATTCTCTTCACATCAAATCCCCCCGTTTTTTTGCAGGTGAGATCACCTATTTTCGAGTTGGGTGCACACCACAGGAAATTGTGGACAAGCATTTGGAGGACGCCAAAGCAGAAATTGAAGGCAAAACAAGCTACCCTCCATGCACACTGTACGAGTCACGTAAATCCTCCGATCTAAGAGCTGCCGCTGCTATCCTGAGTGATGGTGGTGTGGTTGGAACTCCCACAGACACCGTGTATGCCATAGGAGCCTCCTGCAAACATCCCGAGTCCATCCGAAGACTCTACACAGTCAAGGAACGTCCTGCAACAAAACCCATCTGTCTGTGTCTGTCCAATCTGGATCAGTTGAAAGCAGCCAAGCCCGACTTCAGTCCTCTCCTTTGGAACTTCATGGAAAGATGCTACCCAGGTGGTATCAGCTGTGTTGTACCCAAAGGAGAATGGATGTACAATCTTGGTGTCGGTGATGCCTACGATATCGTTGGAACAAAGGACAACATATGCATCCGTGTTCCTGACAGTTCCGTCTTGGCCTACCTCGTGTCTGTGTCTGGTCCAATTGCCATCACATCGGGCAATCCCAGTGGAGGAGCTGACAGCATTCACCATGACATGCTTATCAATTCACTGGGTAGGTTCACGTTGTCAAATCAGGCTTCTACATGGTGCATCATTCTACACTTTAGATGATCGCTTCAATAAATAGCCAACTTAAATGGGAATAATGTTAACAGCATAAAAAGTCACGGTGACTCTTGAAGCACTTATCTGGATAGAATATATTGAAAGCGCAAGGAAATAGAATTTACTGAAGTGGATATGATTCCAATGATGTTATTACTTAAGATGAGAATCATTTGCAATTTCACTTTCTTTTGATACAATACGGGATTTCTTTTGCAGGCCATAAACTTGATGGCATGATCTGTGATGGCGATTCAAGAGAGCTGAGCGCATCAACAGTTGTCAACTGTATGAACATCGACCAAGGTATGTGTGACTCATGAGAAAAAACTTCTTTGCCACTCTGAATACATGAGGATGTCATTTGGAGTCCCAACCAAACTATTCGAGTGCTTTCTTTATGAGTACATTTTGTCAAATTGTAGCATTTCCTGGATATTTTACATAAGAGTGTAAGCGTTTTGCCAAGATATTTCTCAGCTGAGGCAAAGTCCAGTCGTTTGTAAGACTGAATACTCTTTCTGTAAAACGAAAGCCACCCTGCTTGCATATTCTCTTCACATCAAATCCCCCCGTTTTTTTGCAGGTGAGATCACCTATTTTCGAGTTGGGTGCACACCACAGGAAATTGTGGACAAGCATTTGGAGGACGCCAAAGCAGAAATTGAAGGCAAAACAAGCTACCCTCCATGCACACTGTACGAGTCACGTAAATCCTCCGATCTAAGAGCTGCCGCTGCTATCCTGAGTGATGGTGGTGTGGTTGGAACTCCCACAGACACCGTGTATGCCATAGGAGCCTCCTGCAAACATCCTGAGTCCATCCGAAGACTCTACACAGTCAAGGAACGTCCTGCAACAAAACCCATCTGTCTGTGTCTGTCCAATCTGGATCAGTTGAAAGCAGCCAAGCCCGACTTCAGTCCTCTCCTTTGGAACTTCATGGAAAGATGCTACCCAGGTGGTATCAGCTGTGTTGTACCCAAAGGAGAATGGATGTACAATCTTGGTGTCGGTGATGCCTACGATATCGTTGGAACAAAGGACAACATATGCATCCGTGTTCCTGACAGTTCCGTCTTGGCCTACCTCGTGTCTGTGTCTGGTCCAATTGCCATCACATCGGGCAATCCCAGTGGAGGAGCTGACAGCATTCACCATGACATGCTTATCAATTCACTGGGTAGGTTCACGTTGTCAAATCAGGCTACCACTTGTTGCATCATTCTACACTTTAGATGATCGCTTCAATAAATAGCCAACTTAAATGGGAATAATGTTAACAGCATAAAAAGTCATGGTGACTCTTGAAGCACTTATCTGGCTACAATATCTTGAAAGCGCAAGGGAATAGAATTGACTGAAGTGGATATGATCCCAATGATGTTATTACTTAAGATGAGAAGCATGTGCAATTTCACTTTCTTTTGATACAATACGGGATTTCTTTTGCAGGCCATAAGCTTGATGGCATGATCTGTGATGGCGATTCAAGAGAGCTGAGCGCATCAACAGTTGTCAACTGTATGAACATCGACCAAGGTATGTGTGACTCATGAGAAAAACTTCTTTGCCACTCTGAATACATGAGGATGTCATTTGGAGTCCCAACCAAACTATTCGAGTGCTTTCATTATGAGTACATTTTGTCAAATTGTAGCATTTCCTGGATACTTTACATAAGAATGTAAGCGTTTTGCCAAGATATTTCTCAGCTGAGGCAAAGTCCAGTCGTTTGTAAGACTGAATACTCTTTCTGTAAAACGAAAGCCACCCTGCTTGCATATTCTCTTCACATCAAATCCCCCCGTTTTTTTGCAGGTGAGATCACCTATTTTCGAGTTGGGTGCACACCACAGGAAATTGTGGACAAGCATTTGGAGGACGCCAAAGCAGAAATTGAAGGCAAAACAAGCTACCCTCCATGCACACTGTACGAGTCAAATAAATCCTCCGATCTAAGAGCTGCCGCTGCTATCCTGAGTGATGGTGGTGTGGTTGGAACTCCCACAGACACCGTGTATGCCATAGGAGCCTCCTGCAAACATCCCGAGTCCATCCGAAGACTCTACACAGTCAAGGAACGTCCTGCAACAAAACCCATCTGTCTGTGTCTGTCCAATCTGGATCAGTTGAAAGCAGCCAAGCCCGACTTCAGTCCTCTCCTTTGGAACTTCATGGAAAGATGCTACCCAGGTGGTATCAGCTGTGTTGTACCCAAAGGAGAATGGATGTACAATCTTGGTGTCGGTGATGCCTACGATATCGTTGGAACAAAGGACAACATATGCATCCGTGTTCCTGACAGTTCCGTCTTGGCCTACCTCGTGTCTGTGTCTGGTCCAATTGCCATCACATCGGGCAATCCCAGTGGAGGAGCTGACAGCATTCACCATGACATGCTTATCAATTCACTGGGTAGGTTCACGTTGTCAAATCAGGCTTCTACATGGTGCATCATTCTACACTTTAGATGATCGCTTCAATAAATAGCCAACTTAAATGGGAATAATGTTAACAGCATAAAAAGTCATGGTGACTCTTGAAGCACTTATCTGGATACAATATATTGAAAGCGCAAGGAAATAGAATTTACTGAAGTGGATATGATTCCAATGATGTTATTACTTAAGATGAGAATCATTTGCAATTTCACTTTCTTTTGATACAATACGGGATTTCTTTTGCAGGCCATAAACTTGATGGCATGATCTGTGATGGCGATTCAAGAGAGCTGAGCGCATCAACAGTTGTCAACTGTATGAACATCGACCAAGGTATGTGTGACTCATGAGAAAAAACTTCTTTGCCACTCTGAATACATGAGGATGTCATTTGGAGTCCCAACCAAACTATTCGAGTGCTTTCTTTATGAGTACATTTTGTCAAATTGTAGCATTTCCTGGATACTTTACATAAGAGTGTAAGCGTTTTGCCAAGATATTTCTCAGCTGAGGCAAAGTCTAGTCGTTTGTAAGACTGAAATACTCTTTCTGTAAAACGAAAGCCACCCTGCTTGCATATTCTCTTCACATCAAATCCCCCCGTTTTTTTGCAGGTGAGATCACCTATTTTCGAGTTGGGTGCACACCACAGGAAATTGTGGACAAGCATTTGGAGGACGCCAAAGCAGAAATTGAAGGCAAAACAAGCTACCCTCCATGCACACTGTACGAGTCACGTAAATCCTCCGATCTAAGAGCCGCAGCTGCTATCCTGAGTGATGGTGGTGTGGTTGGAACTCCCACAGACACCGTGTATGCCATAGGAGCCTCCTGCAAACATCCCGAGTCCATCCGAAGACTCTACACAGTCAAGGAACGTCCTGCAACAAAACCCATCTGTCTGTGTCTGTCCAATCTGGATCAGTTGAAAGCAGCCAAGCCCGACTTCAGTCCTCTCCTTTGGAACTTCATGGAAAGATGCTACCCAGGTGGTATCAGCTGTGTTGTACCCAAAGGAGAATGGATGTACAATCTTGGTGTCGGTGATGCCTACGATATCGTTGGAACAAAGGACAACATCTGCATCCGTGTTCCTGACAGTTCCGTCTTGGCCTACCTCGTGTCTGTGTCTGGTCCAATTGCCATCACATCGGGCAATCCCAGTGGAGGAGCTGACAGCATTCACCATGACATGCTTATCAATTCACTGGGTAGGTTCACGTTGTCAAATCAGGCTACTACATGGTGCATCATTCTACACTTTAGATGATCGCTTCAATAAATAGCCAACTTAAATGGGAATAATGTTAACAGCATAAAAAGTCATGGTGACTCTTGAAGCACTTATCTGGATACAATATCTTGAAAGCGCAAGGAAATATAATTTACTGAAGTGGATATGATTCCAATGATGTTATTACTTAAGATGAGAAACATGTGCAATTTCACTTTCTTTTGATACAATACGGGATTTCTTTTGCAGGCCATAAACTTGATGGCATGATCTGTGATGGCGATTCAAGAGAGCTGAGCGCATCAACAGTTGTCAACTGTATGAACATCGACCAAGGTATGTGTGACTCATGAGAAAAACTTCTTTGCCACTCTGAATACATGAGGATGTCATTTGGAGTCCCAACCAAACTATTCGAGTGCTGTTATTATGAGTACATTTTGTCAAACTGTAGCATTTCCTGGATATTTTACATAAGAATGTAAGCGTTTTGCCAAGATATTTCTCAGCTGAGGCAAAGTCCAGTCGTTTGTAAGACTGAAATACTCTTTCTGTAAAACGAAAGCCACCCTGCTTGCATATTCTCTTCACATCAAATCCCCCCGTTTTTTTGCAGGTGAGATCACCTATTTTCGAGTTGGGTGCACACCACAGGAAATTGTGGACAAGCATTTGGAGGACGCCAAAGCAGAAATTGAAGGCAAAACAAGCTACCCTCCATGCACACTGTACGAGTCACGTAAATCCTCCGATCTAAGAGCTGCCGCTGCTATCCTGAGTGATGGTGGTGTGGTTGGAACTCCCACAGACACCGTGTATGCCATAGGAGCCTCCTGCAAACATCCTGAGTCCATCCGAAGACTCTACACAGTCAAGGAACGTCCTGCAACAAAACCCATCTGTCTGTGTCTGTCCAATCTGGATCAGTTGAAAGCAGCCAAGCCCGACTTCAGTCCTCTCCTTTGGAACTTCATGGAAAGATGCTACCCAGGTGGTATCAGCTGTGTTGTACCGAAAGGAGAATGGATGTACAATCTTGGTGTCGGTGATGCCTACGATATCGTTGGAACAAAGGACAACATATGCATCCGTGTTCCTGACAGTTCCGTCTTGGCCTACCTCGTGTCTGTGTCTGGTCCAATTGCCATCACATCGGGCAATCCCAGTGGAGGAGCTGACAGCATTCACCATGACATGCTTATCAATTCACTGGGTAGGTTCACGTTGTCAAATCAGGCTTCTACATGGTGCATCATTCTACACTTTAGATGATCGCTTCAATAAATAGCCAACTTAAATGGGAATAATGTTAACAGCATAAAAAGTCACGGTGACTCTTGAAGCACTTATCTGGATAGAATATATTGAAAGCGCAAGGAAATAGAATTTACTGAAGTGGATATGATTCCAATGATGTTATTACTTAAGATGAGAATCATTTGCAATTTCACTTTCTTTTGATACAATACGGGATTTCTTTTGCAGGCCATAAACTTGATGGCATGATCTGTGATGGCGATTCAAGAGAGCTGAGCGCATCAACAGTTGTCAACTGTATGAACATCGACCAAGGTATGTGTGACTCATGAGAAAAAACTTCTTTGCCACTCTGAATACATGAGGATGTCATTTGGAGTCCCAACCAAACTATTCGAGTGCTTTCTTTATGAGTACATTTTGTCAAATTGTAGCATTTCCTGGATACTTTACATAAGAGTGTAAGCGTTTTGCCAAGATATTTCTCAGCTGAGGCAAAGTCCAGTCGTTTGTAAGACTGAAATACTCTTTCTGTAAAACGAAAGCCACCCTGCTTGCATATTCTCTTCACATCAAATCCCCCCGTTTTTTTGCAGGTGAGATCACCTATTTTCGAGTTGGGTGCACACCACAGGAAATTGTGGACAAGCATTTGGAGGACGCCAAAGCAGAAATTGAAGGCAAAACAAGCTACCCTCCATGCACACTGTACGAGTCAAATAAATCCTCCGATCTAAGAGCTGCCGCTGCTATCCTGAGTGATGGTGGTGTGGTTGGAACTCCCACAGACACCGTGTATGCCATAGGAGCCTCCTGCAAACATCCCGAGTCCATCCGAAGACTCTACACAGTCAAGGAACGTCCTGCAACAAAACCCATCTGTCTGTGTCTGTCCAATCTGGATCAGTTGAAAGCAGCCAAGCCCGACTTCAGTCCTCTCCTTTGGAACTTCATGGAAAGATGCTACCCAGGTGGTATCAGCTGTGTTGTACCCAAAGGAGAATGGATGTACAATCTTGGTGTCGGTGATGCCTACGATATCGTTGGAACAAAGGACAACATATGCATCCGTGTTCCTGACAGTTCCGTCTTGGCCTACCTCGTGTCTGTGTCTGGTCCAATTGCCATCACATCGGGCAATCCCAGTGGAGGAGCTGACAGCATTCACCATGACATGCTTATCAATTCACTGGGTAGGTTCACGTTGTCAAATCAGGCTACCACTTGTTGCAGCATTCTACACTTTAGATGATCGCTTCAATAAATAGCCAACTTAAATGGGAATAATGTTAACAGCATAAAAAGTCATGGTGACTCTTGAAGCACTTATCTGGCTACAATATCTTGAAAGCGCAAGGGAATAGAATTGACTGAAGTGGATATGATCCCAATGATGTTATTACTTAAGATGAGAAGCATGTGCAATTTCATATTCTTTTGATACAATACGGGATTTCTTTTGCAGGCCATAAGCTTGATGGCATGATCTGTGATGGCGATTCAAGAGAGCTGAGCGCATCAACAGTTGTCAACTGTATGAACATCGACCAAGGTATGTGTGACTCATGAGAAAAACTTCTTTGCCACTCTGAATACATGAGGATGTCATTTGGAGTCCCAACCAAACTATTCGAGTGCTTTCATTATGAGTACATTTTGTCAAATTGTAGCATTTCCTGGATACTTTACATAAGAATGTAAGCGTTTTGCCAAGATATTTCTCAGCTGAGGCAAAGTCCAGTCGTTTGTAAGACTGAATACTCTTTCTGTAAAACGAAAGCCACCCTGCTTGCATATTCTCTTCACATCAAATCCCCCCGTTTTTTTGCAGGTGAGATCACCTATTTTCGAGTTGGGTGCACACCACAGGAAATTGTGGACAAGCATTTGGAGGACGCCAAAGCAGAAATTGAAGGCAAAACAAGCTACCCTCCATGCACACTGTACGAGTCAAATAAATCCTCCGATCTAAGAGCTGCCGCTGCTATCCTGAGTGATGGTGGTGTGGTTGGAACTCCCACAGACACCGTGTATGCCATAGGAGCCTCCTGCAAACATCCCGAGTCCATCCGAAGACTCTACACAGTCAAGGAACGTCCTGCAACAAAACCCATCTGTCTGTGTCTGTCCAATCTGGATCAGTTGAAAGCAGCCAAGCCCGACTTCAGTCCTCTCCTTTGGAACTTCATGGAAAGATGCTACCCAGGTGGTATCAGCTGTGTTGTACCCAAAGGAGAATGGATGTACAATCTTGGTGTCGGTGATGCCTACGATATCGTTGGAACAAAGGACAACATATGCATCCGTGTTCCTGACAGTTCCGTCTTGGCCTACCTCGTGTCTGTGTCTGGTCCAATTGCCATCACATCGGGCAATCCCAGTGGAGGAGCTGACAGCATTCACCATGACATGCTTATCAATTCACTGGGTAGGTTCACGTTGTCAAATCAGGCTTCTACATGGTGCATCATTCTACACTTTAGATGATCGCTTCAATAAATAGCCAACTTAAATGGGAATAATGTTAACAGCATAAAAAGTCATGGTGACTCTTGAAGCACTTATCTGGATAGAATATATTGAAAGCGCAAGGAAATAGAATTTACTGAAGTGGATATGATTCCAATGATGTTATTACTTAAGATGAGAATCATTTGCAATTTCACTTTCTTTTGATACAATACGGGATTTCTTTTGCAGGCCATAAACTTGATGGCATGATCTGTGATGGCGATTCAAGAGAGCTGAGCGCATCAACAGTTGTCAACTGTATGAACATCGACCAAGGTATGTGTGACTCATGAGAAAAAACTTCTTTGCCACTCTGAATACATGAGGATGTCATTTGGAGTCCCAACCAAACTATTCGAGTGCTTTCTTTATGAGTACATTTTGTCAAATTGTAGCATTTCCTGGATACTTTACATAAGAGTGTAAGCGTTTTGCCAAGATATTTCTCAGCTGAGGCAAAGTCTAGTCGTTTGTAAGACTGAAATACTCTTTCTGTAAAACGAAAGCCACCCTGCTTGCATATTCTCTTCACATCAAATCCCCCCGTTTTTTTGCAGGTGAGATCACCTATTTTCGAGTTGGGTGCACACCACAGGAAATTGTGGACAAGCATTTGGAGGACGCCAAAGCAGAAATTGAAGGCAAAACAAGCTACCCTCCATGCACACTGTACGAGTCACGTAAATCCTCCGATCTAAGAGCTGCCGCTGCTATCCTGAGTGATGGTGGTGTGGTTGGAACTCCCACAGACACCGTGTATGCCATAGGAGCCTCCTGCAAACATCCCGAGTCCATCCGAAGACTCTACACAGTCAAGGAACGTCCTGCAACAAAACCCATCTGTCTGTGTCTGTCCAATCTGGATCAGTTGAAAGCAGCCAAGCCCGACTTCAGTCCTCTCCTTTGGAACTTCATGGAAAGATGCTACCCAGGTGGTATCAGCTGTGTTGTACCCAAAGGAGAATGGATGTACAATCTTGGTGTCGGTGATGCCTACGATATCGTTGGAACAAAGGACAACATCTGCATCCGTGTTCCTGACAGTTCCGTCTTGGCCTACCTCGTGTCTGTGTCTGGTCCAATTGCCATCACATCGGGCAATCCCAGTGGAGGAGCTGACAGCATTCACCATGACATGCTTATCAATTCACTGGGTAGGTTCACGTTGTCAAATCAGGCTACTACATGGTGCATCATTCTACACTTTAGATGATCTCTTCAATAAATAGCCAACCTAAATGGGAATAATGTTAACAGCATAAAAAGTCATGGTGACTCTTGAAGCACTTATCTGGATACAATATCTTGAAAGCGCAAGGAAATAGAATTTACTGAAGTGGATATGATTCCAATGATGTTATTACTTAAGATGAGAAACATGTGCAATTTCACTTTCTTTTGATACAATACGGGATTTCTTTTGCAGGCCATAAACTTGATGGCATGATCTGTGATGGCGATTCAAGAGAGCTGAGCGCATCAACAGTTGTCAACTGTATGAACATCGACCAAGGTATGTGTGACTCATGAGAAAAACTTCTTTGCCACTCTGAATACATGAGGATGTCATTTGGAGTCCCAACCAAACTATTCGAGTGCTTTCTTTATGAGTACATTTTGTCAAATTGTAGCATTTCCTGGATACTTTACATAAGAGTGTAAGCGTTTTGCCAAGATATTTCTCAGCTGAGGCAAAGTCTAGTCATTTGTAAGACTGAATACTCTTTCTGTAAAACGAAAGCCACCCTGCTTGCATATTCTCTTCACATCAAATCCCCCCGTTTTTTTGCAGGTGAGATCACCTATTTTCGAGTTGGGTGCACACCACAGGAAATTGTGGACAAGCATTTGGAGGACGCCAAAGCAGAAATTGAAGGCAAAACAAGCTACCCTCCATGCACACTGTACGAGTCAAATAAATCCTCCGATCTAAGAGCTGCCGCTGCTATCCTGAGTGATGGTGGTGTGGTTGGAACTCCCACAGACACCGTGTATGCCATAGGAGCCTCCTGCAAACATCCCGAGTCCATCCGAAGACTCTACACAGTCAAGGAACGTCCTGCAACAAAACCCATCTGTCTGTGTCTGTCCAATCTGGATCAGTTGAAAGCAGCCAAGCCCGACTTCAGTCCTCTCCTTTGGAACTTCATGGAAAGATGCTACCCAGGTGGTATCAGCTGTGTTGTACCCAAAGGAGAATGGATGTACAATCTTGGGGTCGGTGATGCCTACGATATCGTTGGAACAAAGGACAACATATGCATCCGTGTTCCTGACAGTTCCGTCTTGGCCTACCTCGTGTCTGTGTCTGGTCCAATTGCCATCACATCGGGCAATCCCAGTGGAGGAGCTGACAGCATTCACCATGACATGCTTATCAATTCACTAGGTAGGTTCACGTTCTCAAATCAGGCTACCACTTGTTGCAGCATTCTACACTTTAGATGATCGCTTCAATAAATAGCCAAATTAAATGGGAATAATGTTAACAGCATAAAAAGTCATGGTGACTCTTGAAGCACTTATCTGGCTACAATATCTTGAAAGCGCAAGGGAATAGAATTGACTGAAGTGGATATGATCCCAATGATGTTATTACTTAAGATGAGAAGCATGTGCAATTTCACTTTCTTTTGATACAATACGGGATTTCTTTTGCAGGCCATAAGCTTGATGGCATGATCTGTGATGGCGATTCAAGAGAGCTGAGCGCATCAACAGTTGTCAACTGTATGAACATCGACCAAGGTATGTGTGACTCATGAGAAAGACTTCTTTGCCACTCTGAATACATGAGGATGTCATTTGGAGTCCCAACCAAACTATTCGAGTGTTGTCATTATGAGTACATTTTGTCAAATTGTAGCATGTCCTGGATGTGTAATAAAGAAAGTAAGCGTTTTGCCAAGATATTTCTAAGCTGAGGCAAAGTCCAGTCGTTTGTAATACCGAATCACTCTTTCTGTAAAACGAAAGCCACCCTGCTTGCATTTTCTCTTCACATCAAATGCCCCCTTGCTTTTGCAGGTGAGATCACCTATTTTCGAGTTGGGTGCACACCACAGGAAATTGTGGACAAACATTTGGAGGACGCCAAAGCAGAAATTGAAGGCAAAACAAGCTACCCTCCATGCACACTGTACGAGTCACGTAAATCCTCCGATCTAAGAGCTGCCGCTGCTATCCTGAGTGATGGTGGCGTGGTTGGAACTCCCACAGACACCGTGTATGCCATAGGAGCCTCCTGCAAACATCCCGAGTCCATCCGAAGACTCTACACAGTCAAGGAACGTCCTGCAACAAAACCCATCTGTCTGTGTCTGTCCAATCTGGATCAGTTGAAAGCAGCCAAGCCCGACTTCAGTCCTCTCCTTTGGAACTTCATGGAAAGATGCTACCCAGGTGGTATCAGCTGTGTTGTACCCAAAGGAGAATGGATGTACAATCTTGGTGTCGGTGATGCCTACGATATCGTTGGAACAAAGGACAACATCTGCATCCGTGTTCCTGACAGTTCCGTCTTGGCCTACCTCGTGTCTGTGTCTGGTCCAATTGCCATCACATCGGGCAATCCCAGTGGAGGAGCTGACAGCATTCACCATGACATGCTTATCAATTCACTAGGTAGGTTCACGTTCTCAAATCAGGCTACTACATGGTGCAGCATTCTACACCTTAGATGATCGCTTCAATAAAAAGCCAACTTAAATGGGAATAATGGTAACAGCATCAAAAGTCATGGTGACTCTTGAAGCACTTATCTGGCTACAATATCTTGAAAGCGCAAGGGAATAGAATTGACTGAAGTGGATATGATCCCAATGATGTTATTACTTAAGATGAGAAGCATGTGCAATTTCACTTTCTTTTGATACAATACGGGATTTCTTTTGCAGGCCATAAGCTTGATGGCATGATCTGTGATGGCGATTCAAGAGAGCTGAGCGCATCAACAGTTGTCAACTGTATGAACATCGACCAAGGTATGTGTGACTCATGAGAAAGACTTCTTTGCCACTCTGAATACATGAGGATGTCATTTGGAGTCCCAACCAAACTATTCGAGTGTTGTCATTATGAGTACATTTTGTCAAATTGTAGCATGTCCTGGATGTGTAATAAAGAAAGTAAGCGTTTTGCCAAGATATTTCTCAGCTGAGGCAAAGTCCAGTCGTTTGTAATACTGAATCACTCTTTCTGTAAAACGAAAGCCACCCTGCTTGCATTTTCTCTTCACATCAAATCCCCCCTTGCTTTTGCAGGTGAGATCACCTATTTTCGAGTTGGGTGCACACCACAGGAAATTGTGGACAAACATTTGGAGGACGCCAGAGCAGAAATTGAAGGCAAAACAAGCTACCCTCCATGCACACTGTACGAGTCACGTAAATCCTCCGATCTAAGAGCTGCCGCTGCTATCCTGAGTGATGGTGGCGTGGTTGGAACTCCCACAGACACCGTGTATGCCATAGGAGCCTCCTGCAAACATCCCGAGTCCATCCGAAGACTCTACACAGTCAAGGAACGTCCTGCAACAAAACCCATCTGTCTGTGTCTGTCCAATCTGGATCAGTTGAAAGCAGCCAAGCCCGACTTCAGTCCTCTCCTTTGGAACTTCATGGAAAGATGCTACCCAGGTGGTATCAGCTGTGTTGTACCCAAAGGAGAATGGATGTACAATCTTGGGGTCGGTGATGCTTACGATATCGTTGGAACAAAGGACAACATATGCATCCGTGTTCCTGACAGTTCCGTCTTGGCCTACCTCGTGTCTGTGTCTGGTCCAATTGCCATCACATCGGGCAATCCCAGTGGAGGAGCTGACAGCATTCACCATGACATGCTTATCAATTCACTAGGTAGGTTCACGTTCTCAAATCAGGCTACTACATGGTGCAGCATTCTACACCTTAGATGATCGCTTCAATAAAAAGCCAACTTAAATGGGAATAATGGTAACAGCATCAAAAGTCATGGTGACTCTTGAAGCACTTATCTGGCTACAATATCTTGAAAGCGGAAGGAAATAGAATTGACTGAAGTGGATATGATCCCAATGATGTTATTACTTAAGATGAGAAGCATGTGCAATTTCATATTCTTTTGATACAATACGGGATTTCTTTTGCAGGCCATAAGCTTGATGGCATGATCTGTGATGGCGATTCAAGAGAGCTGAGCGCATCAACAGTTGTCAACTGTATGAACATCGACCAAGGTATGTGTGACTCATGAGAAAAACTTCTTTGCCACTCTGAATACATGAGGATGTCATTTGGAGTCCCAACCAAACTATTCGAGTGTTGTCATTATGAGTACATTTTGTCAAATTGTAGCATTTCCTGGATGTGTAATAAAGAAAGTAAGCGTTTTGCCAAGATATTTCTAAGCTGAGGCAAAGTCCAGTCGTCTGTAATACCGAATCACTCTTTCTGTAAAACGAAAGCCACCCTGCTTGCATTTTCTCTTCACATCAAATCCCCCCTTGCTTTAGCAGGTGAGATCACCTATTTTCGAGTTGGGTGCACACCACAGGAAATTGTGGACAGACATTTGGAGGACGCCAAAGCAGAAATTGAAGGCAAAACAAGCTACCCTCCATGCACACTGTACGAGTCACGTAAATCCTCCGATCTAAGAGCTGCCGCTGCTATCCTGAGTGATGGTGGCGTGGTTGGAACTCCCACAGACACCGTGTATGCCATAGGAGCCTCCTGCAAACATCCCGAGTCCATCCGAAGACTCTACACAGTCAAGGAACGTCCTGCAACAAAACCCATCTGTCTGTGTCTGTCCAATCTGGATCAGTTGAAAGCAGCCAAGCCCGACTTCAGTCCTCTCCTTTGGAACTTCATGGAAAGATGCTACCCAGGTGGTATCAGCTGTGTTGTACCGAAAGGAGAATGGATGTACAATCTTGGGGTCGGTGATGCTTACGATATCGTTGGAACAAAGGACAACATATGCATCCGTGTTCCTGACAGTTCCGTCTTGGCCTACCTCGTGTCTGTGTCTGGTCCAATTGCCATCACATCGGGCAATCCCAGTGGAGGAGCTGACAGCATTCACCATGACATGCTTATCAATTCACTAGGTAGGTTCACGTTCTCAAATCAGGCTACTACATGGTGCAGCATTCTACACCTTAGATGATCGCTTCAATAAAAAGCCAACTTAAATGGGAATAATGTTAACAGCATCAAAAGTCATGGTGACTCTTGAAGCACTTATCTGGGTACAATATATTGAAAGCGGAAGGAAACAGAATTGACTGAAGTGAATATGATCCCAATGATGTTATTACTTAAGATGAGAAGCATGTGCAATTTCATATTCTTTTGATACAATACGGGATTTCTTTTGCAGGCCATAAACTTGATGGCATGATCTGTGATGGCGATTCAAGAGAGCTGAGCGCATCAACAGTTGTCAACTGTATGAACATCGACCAAGGTATGTGTGACTCATGAGAAAAACTTCTTTGCCACTCTGAATACATGAGGATGTCATTTGGAGTCCCAACCAAACTATTCGAGTGTTGTCATTATGAATACATTTTGTCAAATTGTAGCATGTCCTGGATGTGTAATAAAGAATGTAAGCGTTTTGCCAAGATATTTCTCAGCTAAGGCAAAGTCCAGTCGGTTGTAATACCGAATCACTCTTTCTGTAAAACGAAAGCCACCCTGCTTGCATTTTCTCTTCACATCAAATCCCCCCTTGCTTTTGCAGGTGAGATCACCTATTTTCGAGTTGGGTGCACACCACAGGAAATTGTGGACAAACATTTGGAGGACGCCAGAGCAGAAATTGAAGGCAAAACAAGCTACCCTCCATGCACACTGTACGAGTCACGTAAATCCTCCGATCTAAGAGCTGCCGCTGCTATCCTGAGTGATGGTGGCGTGGTTGGAACTCCCACAGACACCGTGTATGCCATAGGAGCCTCCTGCAAACATCCCCAGTCCATCCGAAGACTCTACACAGTCAAGGAACGTCCTGCAACAAAACCCATCTGTCTGTGTCTGTCCAATCTGGATCAGTTGAAAGCAGCCAAGCCCGACTTCAGTCCTCTCCTTTGGAACTTCATGGAAAGATGCTACCCAGGTGGTATCAGCTGTGTTGTACCCAAAGGAGAATGGATGTACAATCTTGGGGTCGGTGATGCTTACGATATCGTTGGAACAAAGGACAACATATGCATCCGTGTTCCTGACAGTTCCGTCTTGGCCTACCTCGTGTCTGTGTCTGGTCCAATTGCCATCACATCGGGCAATCCCAGTGGAGGAGCTGACAGCATTCACCATGACATGCTTATCAATTCACTAGGTAGGTTCACGTTCTCAAATCAGGCTGCTACATGGTGCAGCATTTTATACCTTAGATGATCGCTTCAATAAAAAGCCAACTTAAATGGGAATAATGTTAACAGCATCAAAAGTCATGGTGACTCTTGAAGCACTTATCTGGCTACAATATCTTGAAAGTGCAAGGAAATAGAATTTACTGAAGTGGATATGATCCCAATGATGTTATTACTTAAGATGAGAAGCATGTGCAATTTCACTTTCTTTTGATACAATACGGGATTTCTTTTGCAGGCCATAAGCTTGATGGCATGATCTGTGATGGCGATTCAAGAGAGCTGAGCGCATCAACAGTTGTCAACTGTATGAACATCGACCAAGGTATGTGTGACTCATGAGAAAGACTTCTTTGCCACTCTGAATACATGAGGATGTCATTTGGAGTCCCAACCAAACTATTCGAGTGTTGTCATTATGAGTACATTTTGTCAAATTGTAGCATGTCCTGGATGTGTAATAAAGAATGTAAGCGTTTTGCCAAGATATTTCTCAGCTAAGGCAAAGTCCAGTCGTTTGTAATACCGAATCACTCTTTCTGTAAAACGAAAGCCACCCTGCTTGCATTTTCTCTTCACATCAAATCCCCCCTTGCTTTTGCAGGTGAGATCACCTATTTTCGAGTTGGGTGCACACCACAGGAAATTGTGGACAAACATTTGGAGGACGCCAAAGCAGAAATTGAAGGCAAAACAAGCTACCCTCCATGCACACTGTACGAGTCAAATAAATCCTCCGATCTGAGAGCCGCAGCTGCTATCCTGAGTGATGGTGGCGTGGTTGGAACTCCCACAGACACCGTGTATGCCATAGGAGCCTCCTGCAAACATCCCGAGTCCATCCGAAGACTCTACACAGTCAAGGAACGTCCTGCAACAAAACCCATCTGTCTGTGTCTGTCCAATCTGGATCAGTTGAAAGCAGCCAAGCCCGACTTCAGTCCTCTCCTTTGGAACTTCATGGAAAGATGCTACCCAGGTGGTATCAGCTGTGTTGTACCCAAAGGAGAATGGATGTACAATCTTGGGGTCGGTGATGCTTACGATATCGTTGGAACAAAGGACAACATCTGCATCCGTGTTCCTGACAGTTCCGTCTTGGCCTACCTCGTGTCTGTGTCTGGTCCAATTGCCATCACATCGGGCAATCCCAGTGGAGGAGCTGACAGCATTCACCATGACATGCTTATCAATTCACTAGGTAGGTTCACGTTCTCAAATCAGGCTGCTACATGGTGCAGCATTTTATACCTTAGATGATCGCTTCAATAAAAAGCCAACTTAAATGGGAATAATGTTAACAGCATCAAAAGTCATGGTGACTCTTGAAGCACTTATCTGGCTACAATATCTTGAAAGTGCAAGGAAATAGAATTTACTGAAGTGGATATGATCCCAATGATGTTATTACTTAAGATGAGAAGCATGTGCAATTTCATATTCTTTTGATACAATACGGGATTTCTTTTGCAGGCCATAAACTTGATGGCATGATCTGTGATGGCGATTCAAGAGAGCTGAGCGCATCAACAGTTGTCAACTGTATGAACATCGACCAAGGTATGTGTGACTCATGAGAAAGACTTCTTTGCCACTCTGAATACATGAGGATGTCATTTGGAGTCCCAACCAAACTATTCGAGTGTTGTCATTATGAGTACATTTTGTCAAATTGTAGCATGTCCTGGATGTGTAATAAAGAATGGAAGCGTTTTGCCAAGATATTTCTCAGCTAAGGCAAAGTCCAGTCGTTTGTAATACCGAATCACTCTTTCTGTAAAACGAAAGCCACCCTGCTTGCATTTTCTCTTCACATCAAATCCCCCCTTGCTTTTGCAGGTGAGATCACCTATTTTCGAGTTGGGTGCACACCACAGGAAATTGTGGACAAACATTTGGAGGACGCCAAAGCAGAAATTGAAGGCAAAACAAGCTACCCTCCATGCACACTGTACGAGTCAAATAAATCCTCCGATCTGAGAGCCGCAGCTGCTATCCTGAGTGATGGTGGCGTGGTTGGAACTCCCACAGACACCGTGTATGCCATAGGAGCCTCCTGCAAACATCCCGAGTCCATCCGAAGACTCTACACAGTCAAGGAACGTCCTGCAACAAAACCCATCTGTCTGTGTCTGTCCAATCTGGATCAGTTGAAAGCAGCCAAGCCCGACTTCAGTCCTCTCCTTTGGAACTTCATGGAAAGATGCTACCCAGGTGGTATCAGCTGTGTTGTACCCAAAGGAGAATGGATGTACAATCTTGGGGTCGGTGATGCTTACGATATCGTTGGAACAAAGGACAACATATGCATCCGTGTTCCTGACAGTTCCGTCTTGGCCTACCTCGTGTCTGTGTCTGGTCCAATTGCCATCACATCGGGCAATCCCAGTGGAGGAGCTGACAGCATTCACCATGACATGCTTATCAATTCACTAGGTAGGTTCACGTTCTCAAATCAGGCTGCTACATGGTGCAGCATTTTATACCTTAGATGATCGCTTCAATAAAAAGCCAACTTAAATGGGAATAATGTTAACAGCATCAAAAGTCATGGTGACTCTTGAAGCACTTATCTGGCTACAATATCTTGAAAGTGCAAGGAAATAGAATTTACTGAAGTGGATATGATCCCAATGATGTTATTACTTAAGATGAGAAGCATGTGCAATTTCACTTTCTTTTGATACAATACGGGATTTCTTTTGCAGGCCATAAGCTTGATGGCATGATCTGTGATGGCGATTCAAGAGAGCTGAGCGCATCAACAGTTGTCAACTGTATGAACATCGACCAAGGTATGTGTGACTCATGAGAAAGACTTCTTTGCCACTCTGAATACATGAGGATGTCATTTGGAGTCCCAACCAAACTATTCGAGTGTTGTCATTATGAGTACATTTTGTCAAATTGTAGCATGTCCTGGATGTGTAATAAAGAATGTAAGCGTTTTGCCAAGATATTTCTCAGCTAAGGCAAAGTCCAGTCGTTTGTAATACCGAATCACTCTTTCTGTAAAACGAAAGCCACCCTGCTTGCATTTTCTCTTCACATCAAATCCCCCCTTGCTTTTGCAGGTGAGATCACCTATTTTCGAGTTGGGTGCACACCACAGGAAATTGTGGACAAACATTTGGAGGACGCCAAAGCAGAAATTGAAGGCAAAACAAGCTACCCTCCATGCACACTGTACGAGTCAAATAAATCCTCCGATCTGAGAGCCGCAGCTGCTATCCTGAGTGATGGTGGCGTGGTTGGAACTCCCACAGACACCGTGTATGCCATAGGAGCCTCCTGCAAACATCCCGAGTCCATCCGAAGACTCTACACAGTCAAGGAACGTCCTGCAACAAAACCCATCTGTCTGTGTCTGTCCAATCTGGATCAGTTGAAAGCAGCCAAGCCCGACTTCAGTCCTCTCCTTTGGAACTTCATGGAAAGATGCTACCCAGGTGGTATCAGCTGTGTTGTACCCAAAGGAGAATGGATGTACAATCTTGGGGTCGGTGATGCTTACGATATCGTTGGAACAAAGGACAACATCTGCATCCGTGTTCCTGACAGTTCCGTCTTGGCCTACCTCGTGTCTGTGTCTGGTCCAATTGCCATCACATCGGGCAATCCCAGTGGAGGAGCTGACAGCATTCACCATGACATGCTTATCAATTCACTAGGTAGGTTCACGTTCTCAAATCAGGCTGCTACATGGTGCAGCATTTTATACCTTAGATGATCGCTTCAATAAAAAGCCAACTTAAATGGGAATAATGTTAACAGCATCAAAAGTCATGGTGACTCTTGAAGCACTTATCTGGCTACAATATCTTGAAAGTGCAAGGAAATAGAATTTACTGAAGTGGATATGATCCCAATGATGTTATTACTTAAGATGAGAAGCATGTGCAATTTCATATTCTTTTGATACAATACGGGATTTCTTTTGCAGGCCATAAACTTGATGGCATGATCTGTGATGGCGATTCAAGAGAGCTGAGCGCATCAACAGTTGTCAACTGTATGAACATCGACCAAGGTATGTGTGACTCATGAGAAAGACTTCTTTGCCACTCTGAATACATGAGGATGTCATTTGGAGTCCCAACCAAACTATTCGAGTGTTGTCATTATGAGTACATTTTGTCAAATTGTAGCATGTCCTGGATGTGTAATAAAGAATGGAAGCGTTTTGCCAAGATATTTCTCAGCTAAGGCAAAGTCCAGTCGTTTGTAATACCGAATCACTCTTTCTGTAAAACGAAAGCCACCCTGCTTGCATTTTCTCTTCACATCAAATCCCCCCTTGCTTTTGCAGGTGAGATCACCTATTTTCGAGTTGGGTGCACACCACAGGAAATTGTGGACAAACATTTGGAGGACGCCAAAGCAGAAATTGAAGGCAAAACAAGCTACCCTCCATGCACACTGTACGAGTCAAATAAATCCTCCGATCTGAGAGCCGCAGCTGCTATCCTGAGTGATGGTGGCGTGGTTGGAACTCCCACAGACACCGTGTATGCCATAGGAGCCTCCTGCAAACATCCCGAGTCCATCCGAAGACTCTACACAGTCAAGGAACGTCCTGCAACAAAACCCATCTGTCTGTGTCTGTCCAATCTGGATCAGTTGAAAGCAGCCAAGCCCGACTTCAGTCCTCTCCTTTGGAACTTCATGGAAAGATGCTACCCAGGTGGTATCAGCTGTGTTGTACCCAAAGGAGAATGGATGTACAATCTTGGGGTCGGTGATGCTTACGATATCGTTGGAACAAAGGACAACATCTGCATCCGTGTTCCTGACAGTTCCGTCTTGGCCTACCTCGTGTCTGTGTCTGGTCCAATTGCCATCACATCGGGCAATCCCAGTGGAGGAGCTGACAGCATTCACCATGACATGCTTATCAATTCACTAGGTAGGTTCACGTTCTCAAATCAGGCTGCTACATGGTGCAGCATTTTATACCTTAGATGATCGCTTCAATAAAAAGCCAACTTAAATGGGAATAATGTTAACAGCATCAAAAGTCATGGTGACTCTTGAAGCACTTATCTGGCTACAATATCTTGAAAGTGCAAGGAAATAGAATTTACTGAAGTGGATATGATCCCAATGATGTTATTACTTAAGATGAGAAGCATGTGCAATTTCACTTTCTTTTGATACAATACGGGATTTCTTTTGCAGGCCATAAGCTTGATGGCATGATCTGTGATGGCGATTCAAGAGAGCTGAGCGCATCAACAGTTGTCAACTGTATGAACATCGACCAAGGTATGTGTGACTCATGAGAAAGACTTCTTTGCCACTCTGAATACATGAGGATGTCATTTGGAGTCCCAACCAAACTATTCGAGTGTTGTCATTATGAGTACATTTTGTCAAATTGTAGCATGTCCTGGATGTGTAATAAAGAATGTAAGCGTTTTGCCAAGATATTTCTCAGCTAAGGCAAAGTCCAGTCGTTTGTAATACCGAATCACTCTTTCTGTAAAACGAAAGCCACCCTGCTTGCATTTTCTCTTCACATCAAATCCCCCCTTGCTTTTGCAGGTGAGATCACCTATTTTCGAGTTGGGTGCACACCACAGGAAATTGTGGACAAACATTTGGAGGACGCCAAAGCAGAAATTGAAGGCAAAACAAGCTACCCTCCATGCACACTGTACGAGTCAAATAAATCCTCCGATCTGAGAGCCGCAGCTGCTATCCTGAGTGATGGTGGCGTGGTTGGAACTCCCACAGACACCGTGTATGCCATAGGAGCCTCCTGCAAACATCCCGAGTCCATCCGAAGACTCTACACAGTCAAGGAACGTCCTGCAACAAAACCCATCTGTCTGTGTCTGTCCAATCTGGATCAGTTGAAAGCAGCCAAGCCCGACTTCAGTCCTCTCCTTTGGAACTTCATGGAAAGATGCTACCCAGGTGGTATCAGCTGTGTTGTACCCAAAGGAGAATGGATGTACAATCTTGGGGTCGGTGATGCTTACGATATCGTTGGAACAAAGGACAACATCTGCATCCGTGTTCCTGACAGTTCCGTCTTGGCCTACCTCGTGTCTGTGTCTGGTCCAATTGCCATCACATCGGGCAATCCCAGTGGAGGAGCTGACAGCATTCACCATGACATGCTTATCAATTCACTAGGTAGGTTCACGTTCTCAAATCAGGCTGCTACATGGTGCAGCATTTTATACCTTAGATGATCGCTTCAATAAAAAGCCAACTTAAATGGGAATAATGTTAACAGCATCAAAAGTCATGGTGACTCTTGAAGCACTTATCTGGCTACAATATCTTGAAAGTGCAAGGAAATAGAATTTACTGAAGTGGATATGATCCCAATGATGTTATTACTTAAGATGAGAAGCATGTGCAATTTCACTTTCTTTTGATACAATACGGGATTTCTTTTGCAGGCCATAAGCTTGATGGCATGATCTGTGATGCCGATTCAAGAGAGCTGAGCGCATCAACAGTTGTCAACTGTATGAACATCGACCAAGGTATGTGTGACTCATGAGAAAGACTTCTTTGCCACTCTGAATACATGAGGATGTCATTTGGAGTCCCAACCAAACTATTCGAGTGTTGTCATTATGAGTACATTTTGTCAAATTGTAGCATGTCCTGGATGTGTAATAAAGAATGTAAGCGTTTTGCCAAGATATTTCTCAGCTAAGGCAAAGTCCAGTCGTTTGTAATACCGAATCACTCTTTCTGTAAAACGAAAGCCACCCTGCTTGCATTTTCTCTTCACATCAAATCCCCCCTTGCTTTTGCAGGTGAGATCACCTATTTTCGAGTTGGGTGCACACCACAGGAAATTGTGGACAAACATTTGGAGGACGCCAAAGCAGAAATTGAAGGCAAAACAAGCTACCCTCCATGCACACTGTACGAGTCAAATAGATCCTCCGATCTGAGAGCCGCAGCTGCTATCCTGAGTGATGGTGGCGTGGTTGGAACTCCCACAGACACCGTGTATGCCATAGGAGCCTCCTGCAAACATCCCGAGTCCATCCGAAGACTCTACACAGTCAAGGAACGTCCTGCAACAAAACCCATCTGTCTGTGTCTGTCCAATCTGGATCAGTTGAAAGCAGCCAAGCCCGACTTCAGTCCTCTCCTTTGGAACTTCATGGAAAGATGCTACCCAGGTGGTATCAGCTGTGTTGTACCCAAAGGAGAATGGATGTACAATCTTGGGGTCGGTGATGCTTACGATATCGTTGGAACAAAGGACAACATATGCATCCGTGTTCCTGACAGTTCCGTCTTGGCCTACCTCGTGTCTGTGTCTGGTCCAATTGCCATCACATCGGGCAATCCCAGTGGAGGAGCTGACAGCATTCACCATGACATGCTTATCAATTCACTAGGTAGGTTCACGTTCTCAAATCAGGCTGCTACATGGTGCAGCATTTTATACCTTAGATGATCGCTTCAATAAAAAGCCAACTTAAATGGGAATAATGGTAACAGCATCAAAAGTCACGTCGACTCTTGAAGCACTTATCTGGCTACAATATCTTGAAAGTGCAAGGAAATAGAATTTACTGAAGTGGATATGATCCCAATGATGTTATTATTTAAGATGAGAAGCATGTGCAATTTCATATTCTTTTGATACAATACGGGATTTCTTTTGCAGGCCATAAGCTTGATGGCATGATCTGTGATGGCGATTCAAGAGAGCTGAGCGCATCAACAGTTGTCAACTGTATGAACATCGACCAAGGTATGTGTGACTCATGAGAAAGACTTCTTTGCCACTCTGAATACATGAGGATGTCATTTGGAGTCCCAACCAAACTATTCGAGTGTTGTCATTATGAGTACATTTTGTCAAATTGTAGCATGTCCTGGATGTGTAATAAAGAATGTAAGCGTTTTGCCAAGATATTTCTAAGCTGAGGCAAAGTCCAGTCGTTTGTAATACTGAATCACTCTTTCTGTAAAACGAAAGCCACCCTGCTTGCATTTTCTCTTCACATCAAATCCCCCCTTGCTTTTGCAGGTGAGATCACCTATTTTCGAGTTGGGTGCACACCACAGGAAATTGTGGACAAGCATTTGGAGGACGCCAAAGCAGAAATTGAAGGCAAAACAAGCTACCCTCCATGCACACTGTACGAGTCAAATAAATCCTCCGATCTGAGAGCCGCAGCTGCTATCCTGAGTGATGGTGGTGTGGTTGGAACTCCCACAGACACCGTGTATGCCATAGGAGCCTCCTGCAAACATCCCGAGTCCATCCGAAGACTCTACACAGTCAAGGAACGTCCTGCAACAAAACCCATCTGTCTGTGTCTGTCCAATCTGGATCAGTTGAAAGCAGCCAAGCCCGACTTCAGTCCTCTCCTTTGGAACTTCATGGAAAGATGCTACCCAGGTGGTATCAGCTGTGTTGTACCCAAAGGAGAATGGATGTACAATCTTGGGGTCGGTGATGCTTACGATATCGTTGGAACAAAGGACAACATCTGCATCCGTGTTCCTGACAGTTCCGTCTTGGCCTACCTCGTGTCTGTGTCTGGTCCAATTGCCATCACATCGGGCAATCCCAGTGGAGGAGCTGACAGCATTCACCATGACATGCTTATCAATTCACTGGGTAGGTTCACGTTCTCAAATCAGGCTGCTACATGGTGCAGCATTTTATACCTTAGATGATCGCTTCAATAAAAAGCCAACTTAAATGGGAATAATGGTAACAGCATCAAAAGTCACGGTGACTCTTGAAGCACTTATCTGGCTACAATATCTTGAAAGTGCAAGGAAATAGAATTTACTGAAGTGGATATGATCCCAATGATGTTATTACTTAAGATGAGAAGCATGTGCAATTTCACTTTCTTTTGATACAATACGGGATTTCTTTTGCAGGCCATAAGCTTGATGGCATGATCTGTGATGGCGATTCAAGAGAGCTGAGCGCATCAACAGTTGTCAACTGTATGAACATCGACCAAGGTATGTGTGACTCATGAGAAAGACTTCTTTGCCACTCTGAATACATGAGGATGTCATTTGGAGTCCCAACCAAACTATTCGAGTGTTGTCATTATGAGTACATTTTGTCAAATTGTAGCATGTCCTGGATGTGTAATAAAGAATGTAAGCGTTTTGCCAAGATATTTCTAAGCTGAGGCAAAGTCCAGTCGTTTGTAATACTGAATCACTCTTTCTGTAAAACGAAAGCCACCCTGCTTGCATTTTCTCTTCACATCAAATCCCCCCTTGCTTTTGCAGGTGAGATCACCTATTTTCGAGTTGGGTGCACACCACATGAAATTGTGGACAAACATTTGGAGGACGCCAAAGCAGAAATTGAAGGCAAAACAAGCTACCCTCCATGCACACTGTACGAGTCAAATAAATCCTCCGATCTGAGAGCCGCAGCTGCTATCCTGAGTGATGGTGGTGTGGTTGGAACTCCCACAGACACCGTGTATGCCATAGGAGCCTCCTGCAAACATCCCGAGTCCATCCGAAGACTCTACACAGTCAAGGAACGTCCTGCAACAAAACCCATCTGTCTGTGTCTGTCCAATCTGGATCAGTTGAAAGCAGCCAAGCCCGACTTCAGTCCTCTCCTTTGGAACTTCATGGAAAGATGCTACCCAGGTGGTATCAGCTGTGTTGTACCCAAAGGAGAATGGATGTACAATCTTGGGGTCGGTGATGCTTACGATATCGTTGGAACAAAGGACAACATCTGCATCCGTGTTCCTGACAGTTCCGTCTTGGCCTACCTCGTGTCTGTGTCTGGTCCAATTGCCATCACATCGGGCAATCCCAGTGGAGGAGCTGACAGCATTCACCATGACATGCTTATCAATTCACTAGGTAGGTTCACGTTCTCAAATCAGGCTGCTACATGGTGCAGCATTTTATACCTTAGATGATCGCTTCAATAAAAAGCCAACTTAAATGGGAATAATGGTAACAGCATCAAAAGTCACGGTGACTCTTGAAGCACTTATCTGGCTACAATATCTTGAAAGTGCAAGGAAATAGAATTTACTGAAGTGGATATGATCCCAATGATGTTATTACTTAAGATGAGAAGCATGTGCAATTTCACTTTCTTTTGATACAATACGGGATTTCTTTTGCAGGCCATAAGCTTGATGGCATGATCTGTGATGGCGATTCAAGAGAGCTGAGCGCATCAACAGTTGTCAACTGTATGAACATCGACCAAGGTATGTGTGACTCATGAGAAAGACTTCTTTGCCACTCTGAATACATGAGGATGTCATTTGGAGTCCCAACCAAACTATTCGAGTGTTGTCATTATGAGTACATTTTGTCAAATTGTAGCATGTCCTGGATGTGTAATAAAGAATGTAAGCGTTTTGCCAAGATATTTCTAAGCTGAGGCAAAGTCCAGTCGTTTGTAATACTGAATCACTCTTTCTGTAAAACGAAAGCCACCCTGCTTGCATTTTCTCTTCACATCAAATCCCCCCTTGCTTTTGCAGGTGAGATCACCTATTTTCGAGTTGGGTGCACACCACATGAAATTGTGGACAAGCATTTGGAGGACGCCAAAGCAGAAATTGAAGGCGAAACAAGCTACCCTCCATGCACACTGTACGAGTCAAATAAATCCTCCGATCTGAGAGCCGCAGCTGCTATTCTGAGTAATGGTGGTGTGGTTGGAACTCCCACAGACACCGTGTATGCCATAGGAGCCTCCTGCAAACATCCCGAGTCCATCCGAAGACTCTACACAGTCAAGGAACGTCCTGCAACAAAACCCATCTGTCTGTGTCTGTCCAATCTGGATCAGTTGAAAGCAGCCAAGCCCGACTTCAGTCCTCTCCTTTGGAACTTCATGGAAAGATGCTACCCAGGTGGTATCAGCTGTGTTGTACCCAAAGGAGAATGGATGTACAATCTTGGGGTCGGTGATGCTTACGATATCGTTGGAACAAAGGACAACATCTGCATCCGTGTTCCTGACAGTTCCGTCTTGGCCTACCTCGTGTCTGTGTCTGGTCCAATTGCCATCACATCGGGCAATCCCAGTGGAGGAGCTGACAGCATTCACCATGACATGCTTATCAATTCACTGGGTAGGTTCACGTTCTCAAATCAGGCTACTACATGGTGCAGCATTCTACACCTTAGATGATCGCTTCAATAAAAAGCCAACTTAAATGGGAATAATGTTAACAGCATCAAAAGTCACGGTGACTCTTGAAGCACTTATCTGGCTACAATATCTTGAAAGCGCAAGGTAATAGAATTGACTGAAGTGGATATGATCCCAATGATGTTATTACTTTAGATGAGAAGCATGTGCAATTTCACTTTCTTTTGATACAATACGGGATTTCTTTTGCAGGCCATAAGCTTGATGGCATGATCTGTGATGGCGATTCAAGAGAGCTGAGCGCATCAACAGTTGTCAACTGTATGAACATCGACCAAGGTATGTGTGACTCATGAGAAAGACTTCTTTGCCACTCTGAATACATGAGGATGTCATTTGGAGTCCCAACCAAACTATTCGAGTGTTGTCATTATGAGTACATTTTGTCAAATTGTAGCATGTCCTGGATGTGTAATAAAGAATGTAAGCGTTTTGCCAAGATATTTTTCAGCTGAGGCAAAGTCCAGTCGTTTGTAATACTGAATCACTCTTTCTGTAAAACGAAAGCAACCCTGCTTGCATTTTCTCTTCACATCAAATCCCCCCTTGCTTTTGCAGGTGAGATCACCTATTTTCGAGTTGGGTGCACACCACATGAAATTGTGGACAAGCATTTGGAGGACGCCAAAGCAGAAATTGAAGGCAAAACAAGCTACCCTCCATGCACACTGTACGAGTCAAATAAATCCTCCGATCTGAGAGCCGCCGCTGCTATTCTGAGTAATGGTGGTGTGGTTGGAACTCCCACAGACACCGTGTATGCCATAGGAGCCTCCTGCAAACATCCCGAGTCCATCCGAAGACTCTACACAGTCAAGGAACGTCCTGCAACAAAACCCATCTGTCTGTGTCTGTCCAATCTGGATCAGTTGAAAGCAGCCAAGCCCGACTTCAGTCCTCTCCTTTGGAACTTCATGGAAAGATGCTACCCAGGTGGTATCAGCTGTGTTGTACCCAAAGGAGAATGGATGTACAATCTTGGGGTCGGTGATGCTTACGATATCGTTGGAACAAAGGACAACATCTGCATCCGTGTTCCTGACAGTTCCGTCTTGGCCTACCTCGTGTCTGTGTCTGGTCCAATTGCCATCACATCGGGCAATCCCAGTGGAGGAGCTGACAGCATTCACCATGACATGCTTATCAATTCACTGGGTAGGTTCACGTTCTCAAATCAGGCTACTACATGGTGCAGCATTCTACACCTTAGATGATCGCTTCAATAAAAAGCCAACTTAAATGGGAATAATGGTAACAGCATCAAAAGTCACGGTGACTCTTGAAGCACTTATCTGGCTACAATATCTTGAAAGTGCAAGGAAATAGAATTTACTGAAGTGGATATGATCCCAATGATGTTATTACTTAAGATGAGAAGCATGTGCAATTTCATATTCTTTTGATACAATACGGGATTTCTTTTGCAGGCCATAAGCTTGATGGCATGATCTGTGATGGCGATTCAAGAGAGCTGAGCGCATCAACAGTTGTCAACTGTATGAACATCGACCAAGGTATGTGTGACTCATGAGAAAGACTTCTTTGCCACTCTGAATACATGAGGATATCATTTGGAGTCCCAACCAAACTATTCGAGTGTTGTCATTATGAGTACATTTTGTCAAATTGTAGCATGTCCTGGATGTGTAATAAAGAATGTAAGCGTTTTGCCAAGATATTTCTCAGCTAAGGCAAAGTCCAGTCGTTTGTAATACTGAATCACTCTTTCTGTAAAACGAAAGCCACCCTGCTTGCATTTTCTCTTCACATCAAATCCCCCCTTGCTTTTGCAGGTGAGATCACCTATTTTCGAGTTGGGTGTACACCACATGAAATTGTGGACAAGCATTTGGAGGACGCCAAAGCAGAAATTGAAGGCAAAACAAGCTACCCTCCATGCACACTGTACGAGTCAAATAAATCCTCCGATCTGAGAGCCGCCGCTGCTATTCTGAGTAATGGTGGTGTGGTTGGAACTCCCACAGACACCGTGTATGCCATAGGAGCCTCCTGCAAACATCCCGAGTCCATCCGAAGACTCTACACAGTCAAGGAACGTCCTGCAACAAAACCCATCTGTCTGTGTCTGTCCAGCCTGGATCAGTTGAAAGCAGCCAAGCCCAACTTCAGTCCTCTCCTTTGGAACTTCATGGAAAGATGCTACCCAGGTGGTATCAGCTGTGTTGTACCCAAAGGAGAATGGATGTACAATCTTGGGGTCGGTGATGCCTACGATATCGTTGGAACAAAGGACAACATCTGCATCCGCATTCCTGACAGTTCCGTCTTGGCCTACCTCGTGTCTGTGTCTGGTCCAATTGCCATCACATCGGGCAATCCCAGTGGAGGAGCTGACAGCACTCACCACGACATGCTTATCAACTCCCTTGGTTCGTCACAGTTGTGTCTTTTTGCAATTGCTGTTGATTTGTGTGTGTTGCATCATTTGTAATGGATCACCTGGTGTTATTTCTATTTAAAACATTTTGTAAACAAAATATCCACTTCAGATTCAAGATGTTAATACTGCTTGTCTTTCTGCAGGTCATAAACTTGATGCTGTCCTTTGTGATGGGGAATCGGATGAAAAATCAGCATCTACAGTAGTTAACTGTATGAACATCGACCAAGGTAATGGATCTTTGTGTATGTAAAATATGTAAGAATAAATATATAATCCCTTTTGTGATTTAGAATCTTACTTTTATAGTCCTTTAGAACTTGCATATCTATTCTTCCTGCATTTATTAACGTTTTTCCTCAAAACTCTAGACTTTCTATTCTTTTTATTCACAGGTGACATCAGTTTCTTCCGGGTAGGATGTACCCCGCGCAATGTCGTCCACCGGCATCTGAGAGACGCAAAGGCTGATATTTTCGGAAAGAAATATGTCTTAGAGAAAATGGTCCCTTTGTTTATGATGCAAGGAGGGGCATAGCATCTAACACATAAAGGGGAGATGCGTGTCTCTGTGCGTATGCGTGTGAGTGTGCGTGTGCGTGTGAGTGTGTGCGTCTGTGTCTGTGTGTCTGTTTCCTTGTGGTCACTGGGTGTCCTTCACAACAGATTAAAAACAAGTTTCATTTGAGACCTTAGCAGCCTACGTCACTGGACTGAAGGAACTTTATTAGTCGTTAAATTTCGAAATTGAAGAAGATTTTCATGTGTTATGGGGTTAAATTAGCTGAATGTTAATCGCAATAACGCCAGGGAGGAAACACAGTTATGGGCACTAGTATATGTTTCATTAATGGATATACTTGACCTCATAAATGTTCTGAAGGATATCAGGTGATCGCTTTAGAAGTTCGGGTATGGATTTTGTACTCAACTCATTGATTTTATACTTCATTTGTTTCTGTTATTTTGTTCTTTTTCATAACTGGTTCATGGTTGACATGTGATGTGTTGTTATCGAGTTAATGCACTGAAAATCAGGAAAAATAGAAATACACTGATACATCGAATCGGTATATCACTTTAATTACAAACCGTCGACACCGAACATAAAGTAATAGTCACAGTCTTATAAAAGCATTCGTTCATTGACTAAAAGTAGTGTATTGTTTTTCATTTTTAATTAAAATTGCCTTCTCATGCTGGGACGTTTTTATGTGAATGATGAAAATGTGTACCTTCTAGTGATTTACTTCATTGTTATTCACATGTAATGTATATTTGTTTATCAACATTGTGTTAGAAGTTATAGAACTTTTTCATTGGTCTAATTCATTTATTTTCTCTCTTTAATATTCAACATATTAATTCGGCATCCGGTATGCATTGATTTATTCGTGTTCATTGTCTTGTACCTATCGTCCTTAGTGTGCATAACCACTTCATTCCGTGTAACACAGATGCACCACGTAGCAATCTGGTTCATGTATATATCATCGATCGCTACATTAGAGGTTGCTATAGCAGTGAATACCTGCCATAATGTCTTGTACATAAAGAATTACAGTATTATTGTTCATCTTTTGTTTCTTGCATATGATGTATTGAATTTGAATAAAGGTATTGTACATAATAACAGTTCTGCAACTTGTCCAGTTACTCCTATATACCATTTTATAAAAGCGATAAACCCCTTTCCATGGCCATAATGAGTCCATTGTAGGATTCCGACTGTATCACGAGCATGTGTTAACGAATCACTCTCAAATAGTGGCGAAAAATACCAGGTGTTCGCGAAAAGGTGAGCCACACCGGTGGCACTCATAGTAAACCCAGACAAAGGCAAGTGTCAACTGTTTACCTGAACAAAAACACGGGAACATATTTTACAAGTCAAAATAGGGAATTGCATCGGACATCCTGTTTTTCATTGATGCGTCAGATTTGGAAATGTCCTCCACATGTCTACCATAAGAAAAAATGAAAGCTTTTCTGAGTCCTTGAATGTTGTAACCTTGATCAAACAATTTTTCAGCAACAAACGTATGACCCTCTTTGAAATCTACTTTAAAAAAAGGTGTGCTCGATTGTACCTCAAAGGTGAAATGTAGACACCAAAGGCTTGAGCTGCTGGTGCTGATTGAGCTGCTGAAATATTGCACCACATAAAGGTAAAATTGACTTCTGGAAAGTTGAAGTCATCCTTCTTGTCTTACAGTCTTGTTGGGAGTGTTTTGTCACTCTGAATCTTTGTGCATAAATCTAAACGTGAAACAGAAGAGGTGGTCCCACTGTCTCCTTTATTTCTAGATCACGTGAGTAAATCAGGGAAGGGACTTGATATTTGGTAGTTATTAAACGATATCAGATCAGAAATTAGCTCTACGAAACTAAACGCAACAAAACCCTTTTCATAATCATAACAAATCTCCATAGTCCGTTGTACGATTCCCACTATATTGTAAGCATGTGTTAAATGAATCACTATCAAATTAAGATGGTACCAAGTGTTCGCGAAAAGGGGAGCGTATCCTGTCCCACAGGTAGCCCCGTCACAAACACAAGTCATGCAAAAGCAAGTCAACTGTTCACCTGAAATAATACGGGAGCACAAGGCACAGGCCAAAATACGGAATTGCATCGGACATCATTTTTGTCACTGATCCGTCAAATTTGGAAATGTCCTCCCCATGTCCGGACAAAGTAGCTATGTCTATTATAAAAACGTTTGGAAAGCTAAACATGAAGTTCGACCCCTTATTCATATGCTTTGTGTTACTTGTTAGTTTGGGTTTCAGTTACTATCGTTAATTTAAGAAAAGGTCAGTCGTGCCTTGATATGTCAGACGTGATATGAATACACCATTGTTTTTCAACCCATTCCATAACTAAGAACATATGTGTGTGACTTCGCGGTGCAGAGTTGCGTCCCTTTGGCGTGTCAGAAACCTATGATCGTAGGCTCAAATCCCAGATTCTCCCTGTTTATGTTTCTAGTTTTGTCAGCACCATTACCCACGGGTTTCACCGAAGTGGTAAACGTCTCAGACCTGCATCACTTCGGGCTTTCCCGCCACTTCAAGCCCCCACGCCGTGATGTAATTGAAATGTAGCTGGAATATTGCTGAGTGTGGCGTTAAACAAACAAATACTGGGGCGTTAGGGGGCGTTCACAGGGGCGTTAAACCAAAATTCACTCACTCACTCCGTTTTCATCAAAGAATGTCGACCCATGACAATTAATTCCGCTAACAGGAACAAAGGGTGACTGAGAAAGGGAGTTTGTTTGTTTGTTTGCTTGTTTGTTTGTTTGTGTTATGTTTAACGCCACACCTAGCAAAAGTCCAGCCATATGACGGCGTTTTGTAAATAATCGATCTGGTGAGTGATATCATGAGCATCGATCAACGGAATTGCGATACGCAGCAAACAACCAAGTCACAGATCATGAACACTCGATCCACTTAATCGTCTCTTATGACAAACATGGGCTTCTAGAGAGCTTTTGTCTCATCCGGATTCCCCACGGGGGAAGTTAGATATATGACCTTAGCTATGCAGAGTTTATATAAACATGCTTCTTATTACCATGCTGGTTGTTGAAAGTATTCCGTGTCTTCAGGACGAGCAATAGTTATTGGTTTTGGTCTAGTCGTGCCGCCATCGATGTTCAGTACCGTTCTAACTACTCACACCAAACCAAGACACTGGTCAGTAAAATACCGGTCAGTGGGTTTTATGTATATCATCGCGACCTTCAAATAACATATCAAGAGTCAGAAATTTCATATTGACGTCCAAGCTGTCGGAGTACGATGATACGCAATCAACCAAGTCACAGAGCCTGACCACCCGATCCCATTTAGTATCGCCAAGCGAGTGTAAGAAGCCTATTCTTAGCCTTGTCCTCGAGGGTCGGCCGAGACCATCAATGTACCCAGCTACCCTCTCGATCGAAAAATCTACAAATCATCATTTGTCCAAATAGATTGTCCGGTGGTAAATGTCCGGGTGGCAGTTGTCCTGCTCCCATAGAAACACAAGACATTGAGGACGTAAGTCATGGAACAAGTTCTTATATCATGGGGGCACGTGGCAGTTGTCCTGCTCCCATATAAACACAAGACATTTAGGACGTAAGTCATGGAACAAGTTCTTATATCATGGGGGCACGTGGCAGTTGTCCTGCTCCCATAGAAACACAAGAGATTTAGGACGTAAGTCAAGGAACAAGTTCTTATATCATGGGGGCACGAGGGGCCAGAATCGCTATGCATAGTTGCGTCCCTTAGGCACGTCAGAAACCTATGATGTGGAGGCAAATCCAGGTTCGCCCCGATTATGTTTCAAGGTTTGTCAGCACCATACCCGTGCTCGTGGCTTTCACCGAAGTGGTAAACGTCTGAGACCTGCATCACTTCGGGCTTTCCTCCCACATTAAGCTGTCACGCCGTGATATAACTGAAATAGTGTTGAAAGCGGCATTAAACCAACTCCTCACTCTTAAATCACGGCTAACTGCTCTATATATTGCACTCAACTTAGTAGGGATATTTTTCTTTCTTAATGATTCATAAAACTGATTCTCATAATATGTCAAGTGTATAAATAAATTAATGGCATGTCTGATTATTCCTATCAAAAACTGACAAGGACATATGAGATCACAGCGGTGAATATTAAATGACAATAAATAATGCAGTCAACCATCATAGGGTCTATGCTGTGTGTGCATTCCACGTAAACTGTGGTATTTTGTTCTCCTTACACTGAATAAGAATTCGTCTACTGACGGGATATAAAGCATCGTTATCGTCGTGGGTGTCCTTGGTCATGCAGTCACGCGTCCTCTGTCCAGGCTAAATCCTGTATTGAGTCAGTAATGAATTATCTGTTGTTATCTACCTCACTCACTCGCCCGATGTGATGCAGACCTACATAAAAAAACTGACGGCAATCCCCATATGGTTGTTCATACTTTACATCATCACTTTACAACTGATTTACAACTGATTTGCCTGGCGCAGACCCAGCAAAAATAGCGCTGACAGTCGACAACATTCTCTCAATCACACATGTGAACCCATGGGACGGAACCAATCAAAGCACATTTACATTTCACTGTCTTGCACCAGGTTTAGTGCTAAGTTCTGGTTGTGCGGTCCGGCCTGGGTTCAAAGACTCAACAAGGCTGTGCATGCACTCAACAGGTAGGGCGTTATGAACGTATTGTCCGCGGTCACTAGTTCTATATATGTCTGAATGAACTTCCCTCTGAGGTCACACGTCCTTTGATGTCCGTGTAGTGTCCACGGCGATTTTACAGGAGTGGTCGACAGTACGATACTGACCACTGTGTGGCCGACCTACAACCACTGGGCACTTCGTTTTCTGCTTAGAGCTATATATGTTATGCTGTGTAGAAAGATACGTTCTTTCGTTTTTTCTATGGTCTAACATACGCCCGTAGGATTTGTAAGTGCAGTTAGGTTTCTCGGTTTGAAAACGAGCATCTAACAACAATACCTTACATAGATCTTCTGGTAATTGGAGCCTGTATTTCAAGACATTTTAGAAAAATGAAAATAAAATTTATGTAAGGATCTTAAATAATAGTTTTGACATTTATCAGAAATGTTCAAATGGTCAGTGAGCAGCTAGATTTATTTATTTTAAAGACTTGCATCGTTTGACCTCATAACAACACTAAAGTATAGCTGGACAATTGTCTAAAAAGATAATTAGAAGGTTTTTGGGAGAGTTTTTTTCTGGTAGTGGTAGTTGAATCGGAACAAGTCCTCAACACAAGGTGTTTTCTCAGGTGATGTATGTTGAGACTTGCGAACACATGGTGAAAACATTGTAACCATAGTTCTGTTCTGGCTGGGTCAAGTTATTTATCCCAAATTCGCAAATTATAGAAAAGCCAGTTTTTATACTTATATGTCCGATTACTTTCATGACAATATTTCCAAATTTCCCGTGCATTTTACACTTACAAAGGTGGAAAAGCCATTACCACCACTTATCCTTGCGATAAGAACTCGAGCATTAACGCTTAAGAAGTGTCCAACTGAGATATGACAAGGTGAAGTACATTATGATTGAAGATGTGAAGATGACGCGTACTGCCCTAGAGCGAGTGAATGTTGTTTTACGCGACAGTCAGAATTTTTTCACCTACACCACGAGAATCTGGATATATTCAGTTATGGTTCTACTGGAAGAACTGAGATCCGGGACACACACACGAGCACGCACGCACGTACGCACGCACGCACACACACACGTGGCTATATGTTAAATAATCCTGAATGCGACGTTAAACCAATTTCACCATACTTTCCTCTCTTCACTGCACTGGCGAAGCGGTCTCAAAACTGTCAATATTATGCAGGTTGTTAGTTAGACACATCAGGAGTTACTTCCCTTGGACCAGTAGCCGTGAAACGTAAACTGGCTATTCTGGAGCAGCCCGGTCATTCGACTCTGATGTCAGATTATGTTTAGCTGGAAACGTCTGGGGCGAACAGAGGCTAATGATCTTTCATGATTCGAGTAGTTTCTGGCTGCCTACATAGTCCCTTTGTACAGATTATTGCCGCAGCCACAACGATTGGAATCAAATGTATACTAATAACCATTGTTTTTCTAAACACAACACACAGTTTTTATGTTTATTCTGTTGACTGGCATAAAGGAAGTTCAAAGGCAATAAAAGAATTGAACCGAAAACAGTTCACTGATTGGAGTGGTCATGATGCCTAGTTTGACACAAGTGGGTAGAACTCTTGACCCAAGCAGTGATCACTCACCGGATGCCTATGGTGTAATTCCTATTCTTTGAATGACATTGTTATAAGTTGTTACAACTGCTGCTCAATAAATATTTACTGAAATAAAGCTCTCTCTCATGAATGCGATGTTTCATTAATGCGAACAAAGACCACTCTCATTTTTCGCATTTAATTCACGCTCGCGTTACTTTCAAGATTTACAGTTCATATTAACATCAATATACCCATATGTAGTCCAGGTGACAAACTAACTGCATGCGTTCCTGGTTATTATAGTTAGATTATTTACTATCATATTGATCAAGTCTATGTATTTCCTTGAAGGTTAAAACTGCACTGGCGTTGTGCTTGAGATGAGTCTCAATGACCGTGTACATTCATATATTTTCTAAATTTACATTTAAACCAGTTTAGTTTTCAAATGAAAATGCTGCTGAACAATTGTGCTTCTCTGCATACACGCAGTTGTCGATAATATAAGTGTTTACAATTCATTATTACAGGGGCGACCCGTGAAGATCCGGGGTAGAATAGGTCTTCAGCAACCCATGCTTGACGTAAAAGGCGACTATGCTTGTCTTAAGAGGCGACTAACGGGATCGGGTTGTCAGGCTCGCTGACTTGGTTGATGCATGTCATCGGTCCCAATTGTGTGAATCGATGCTCATGATGTCAATCACTGGATTGTGTGGCCCAGACTCGATTACTTACAGACCGCCGTCATATAGCTGGAATATTGCTGAGTGCGGCGTTAAACAACAAACAAACAGACAAATTACAGTCTGTAGAACTCACTCCCTGTCCCGCCAGGTGGCGAACGTGACTCGCGGTGTTATTTGGGTGCCAGTGATACTGTCAGCACTATGGACAAGCTTGCTATAAATGCTGGCATGCCACGTTCTCTGTAAAGATGTAAAGCTTGACATGTTTTCATGTGAAGTCCATTGTTCAGATATATACCGTCACAGTCATGTGACGCCAACTGTACAGATATATTCGGACACATACAGTCATGTGACGCCCACTGTACAGATCTATTCGGACACAGTCATGGGACGCCCACTGAACAGATCTATTCGGACACACACAGTCATGTGACGCCCACTGTACAGATATATACCGACAAACAGTCATCTGACGCCCACTGTGCAGATCTATTCGGACACACACAGTCATGTGACGCCCACTGTACAGATATATCCCGCCACACACAGTCATGGGACGCCCACTGTACAGATAAAGACTGACAAACGCTTCAATGCGACGCCCACTGTACAGATATAGACCGACACACACAGTCATGTGACGCCCACTGTACAGATATAGACTGACAAACGCTGCAATGTGACGCCCACTGTACAGATATAGACTGACAAACGCTGCAATGTGACGCCCACTGTACAGATGTAGACTGACAAACGCTGCAATGCGACGCTTAAGAAACAGTTTGTGTTTATGTATGTTAGAATACGAAAGGTTTCTAAAACGACATATGGACAATTTATAATATTCGAGGTGTCTTATATGAGATCAAAGACAGCTTCCGTCATTTCTTGTTATGTAAACAAACAATAGCCTCACTTCTTCGCTTCACGACCTGCAACTGACGGTTTCTTGGGTGTGTCTATTTCCGCTAAAGGTCACGGGTGTTTTGCCGTTGTCCGGACACTGACCGCTGTGACCTACACATAGTGCGCGGTCAGCTGACTGAAGTCTGACCACCAGGGTCATGAAGGAAGTATATTGTTCAAAAGGCGACAGGGAGTAGCTCTAAAAACTATAATCTTGGCGGAGAAGGAACGATTTGACGATCAAGTTCGTAAGCAATTGACCGACTAAGCACATTTACATCTTGACATCGAGTCAAATAAAGTATTATCTCGGCAGGTTATTTAACATATATGCAATGAAATATAGTCGAAGTAAGACAGGTCTTCTTCGTATTTCAAAGTAGGTTGCGTTATATACATTATAGATACTGTACCTTAAGAATCTAGCTGCTCATTAATCTACGTACCTATCAACATTTACAACACTCACTCACTCACTCACTCACTCAAATAATAGTTATAATTAAGTCATGGTCGTCAGATGGAACACTAGGGGCATTTCTCAAATTAGTGCCAGTGACAGAGCAAATGTTCTTTTCCTATTTCCAATAAGAAATGTAACCTTTAAAGCAGATCTGGACTTGGTAGGCAACTGCAACGTTATCAACAATATACGCTATCAGAGAATCACCACGCCGGCCATAACCCCATTAGTCCGGAAATTTGGTAAGACCGGAAACCCCAGTAGCTCGGAAACCTCGCTAGTCCAGAGATCCCGGTAGTCTGGAAACCCCTTAAGTTCCGAAACCCCGTTCGTCCCGAAACCCTGTTAGTTTGGAAACCCAATTAATCATGTGATTGCGGAAACCCTATTAGTTCTGAATAGTTATCCTGGAAACCTCGTTTGTCCGGAAATCCTGTTTGTCCGGAAACCCCTATCAGTTCGGAAACCCCGTAGACCAGAAATCCCGTTTGTCCAGAAGTCCCAGGATTCCAGAAAGCCCATTAGTAAGCCTGGTAACCTTGTAAGCCTGGAACCCCTTATTTCGGAAACCTTGTTAGCCTGGAAACGCCCTTATTCCGGAACCTTGTAAGCCTGGAACCCCTTATTCCGGAAACCCTGTTAGCCTGGAAACGCCCTTTTCCCGGAAACCCTGTAAGCCTGGTAACCACGCTAGTCCGGAAAACTCATTAGTCTGAAAAAAAAACGTTAGCCCAGAAACCACGTTAGTCTAGTAACCTGTTTAGTCCTAAAGCCGGTTAGTTCGGAAACCTCGTTAGTCTGGAAAACCTGTTGGTCCGGAAACCTTGGTAGTCCGGAAATGCCATGATTCTGGAAACCCTGTTAGTTCGGAAACCCCATCAGTTCGGAAACCCCCTTAGTCCGGAATACCGTTAGTCTGGAAACCCCGTTAGCTTGGTAACACAATGTCTGGATACCCCATTAGTTTGGAAAACTTGTTGGTCTCTAAACCCAAATAGTCTGGAAACCCCGTTAGTGTGGTAACCCTGTTATCCCGGAAACCCTCTTACTCAATAGACTGGAAAACCCATCAGTTCAGAAACCATTTAGTCCGGAAACCACATAAGCCCAGAAACCCCGTTAGACCAGAAACCCGGTTAGTCCGGAAAACCCGTAAGTCAGACAATTCCGTCAGTCCGGAAACCCCTTTTGTCTGGAAACCCCTTCAGTCCGGAATCCACGCTTTTTGGATGATTGATCTGTTAAACTAAGGGAATAAAGTAATATACATATCATCCCATACCCACACATGCTTACTCTAAATACTCATCCTGACGATATTACTCGGACCAGTACCATGTTGATAATGGTCTACAAACCTTTCAGCTTGTTTTGTGGTACACATGTGGAGGATATTTCCCAATTTGACGCTTTAGTGACCAAACTGGTGTTCGGTAATCCCCTATTTTGACTTGTGCCAGGTGTTGCCGTGTTTTTTTCAGGTGAACAGTCTACTAGCCTTTGCGTGTGTTTGTGATGTTGCTCCGTTAGGGCAGGATACGTTTACTTTTTCACGAACACCTGGTATCATTACCATATGATAGACCCGTGAAGATCCGAGTTAGAATAGATCTTCAGCAACCAATGCTTGCAGTAAAAGGCGAGTTTGCTTGTCGTAAGAGGCGACTAACGGGATCGGGTGGTCAGACTCGCTGACTTGGTTGATGCATGTCATCGAATCCAATTGCGTGGATCGATGCTCCTGATGTCAATCAATGGATTGTCAGGTCCAGACTCGATTATTTACAGACCGCCGTCAAATGGCTGGAATATTGCTGTGTGAGGCGTTAAACAACAAACAACAACAACCATTGGATGGTGATTCAGAAACACATGGTCATGATATGGTCGGAATGGTACAATGGGCTTTGTTTTAGCAGATATTTCTTATAATAATGAAAATGGTTTTGTCGCTTTCTTCGTTCAATGACAATAACATATAGAATTCAAAACATTAATAAATCGGACATGAATTTATTTTCAAAATATAATATGTACAAAGGTAAAAAACAATATACATGTAAACAATAGCAATCAGTTCTAAAAGTATGAAAGTTTGTGAGGGTATAAAGACGAATGTGCAGAATTCTGATGACTGACTCTTCTTCGTAACGTGTTCCACAACATCCTTCATTAACATAAAGCTAAACATATCTGCAGCACGTGCACTCGTACCTATGACGTCATCTACATAACAAACGGCCCTGAACTAGCGTATGAACACAGCTATATAATACATTGGCACTAGGTATAATATTACATCCGTAATAATCTGTATTTTTTATTGATAATGTTGGGTAAGAGAAAGTAATATTATGATATACTATTAATGAATTTCGTGTATTTTCAAATTCCTGATGTCTTTGCTGAATTCCTCATTATACGTGTGATGAAATACTTATTTCAGCAAGTTAGCCATGAAGGATTGACCCCGAAAGTGAGTGAGTGTGGTTTAACGCCGCTTTGAACACTATTTCAGTTATGTCACGGCGTTTGAGCTTGAAGTGGGCGAAAGCCCAAATTTATGTATGTCTTAGATCTTTACATTTCTGGTAAAACCCTAAAGGACAGGTTCGGTGCTGACAAACCAAGAACATGGTCATAGCGAATCTGGGATTCGAACCCACGATCATAGGTTTCTGGCAGGCTAAGGCACGCAACTCTGCACAGGTAATTGCAGCGTCTTAGACTAGTGGGCCACCCCTGCCCTATACCCTTAAGAATAGCCACGGGGGGTATATATAAATGTTTATAATCGGTGTAGGTTTGTACTTTCATAGAACTGACATTCATCAATGATTGAATAAATAAATAAATGAGTGTGGTTGATACAACAGCTTTGCATTATTTGAATACAATATCAGAGGTAAAGTTGAACGACGATGATTTATCACAATGGATATGCATGACTATCAATAACCCTTAACTACTGAATGTTTCATGAGGGTATATTTCGTGTAATGTTGGTGTTGTCGTTGCACCGTGTTCAGGGAACATCAGAATGCATATCCAGGATGCCATTCGCAAGTATCGCCAACGACAGTGAGCGTTGATAGAATACTCATCAACACAAACATAAAACTGTCATCTAGTTGGTTTAAGTTGGTCTTTATCACATCCACAAGGGCTAACGCTCTGGTCATTTCTTTAGGTCAGCGGACCCCAAAGTAACCACTGTGTTCTTTTCTGTCATAGCGGCTTTGGCGTCTTCGAAATGTTGGTCCACAATTTCTTTCGGTGTGCACCCGATACGGAAGTAGCTAATATCCCCTGAAAACACAACACACAAATGACGTTAAGGTGATGGGAAGTTTCGTATCCTATGGTGTTAACTAGTGTTGCACAGGTTGAACGCTAGCTTGATATATTTTATTCAAACATTCAAGGAAACACTGAGCCGATACTTCCTTTGATAGGGATTTACTAGAGGATTAACTCCATGGCCACTAACAGCAACGGACGGATGTGTTCGGGTAATCTCATAACAGTGACATCCCGTTAGTCTGGAAACCCCGCTATTCGGGTGATTATTTTAGGACGTGTTTTGCATACAGTGGCGTTGCTCCGTTACAATGACTCCATATTCCGGACATTTATAAATCGGATGATTTCCCTGAAAACGACACTGTCCGGATTAACGGGGTTTCACTGTATACAAATGAATGTGGTTTTACCTTGATCTATTTTCATACAATTGACCACTGTGGACGCCACAAGTTCCCGAGATTCACCATCACATATAACAGCATCTAGTTTCTGGCCTGCAATACAACAAAAAGACATATTTAATCTCTGAAGCACGTACATGCAAATTGAGGGGACAAAATGCAAGCGTTATCACAACGTTACTAGGCTGAAAAACACTAGTTGACACCGGTATCAAATAAATCACCATCGAATAAAAAATTCTTTTTTTTCCCCTTCATTTTAGCCCCCACCATCAAACATGAGTATACAGTAAACTACGGTTATAACGAACTCAAAGGGACTACTAATTTTAGTTCGTTATAACCGTAGTTCGTTATAAGCACATATACAGCATAACTACAGCAAGTAGTCGGGACCAAAAAAGTAAGTTCGTTATATCCGTCAGTTCGTTATAAGCGTGTTCGTTATAACCGTAGTTTACTGTAATTGTTTATCTCATTATACAACTGATATAAGATTTGATATTTGATCTGTCAAGGATTTCTTCATTGGAGTAGAATCCAACTATAAAAAAACATTGTAAGTACATTAAGTACTGAATTCAATCTAAACACACGCAATACATAGATAGAGTAGTGCAACGCTAAGGCAAACAACAGTGTGACCTAATTCGTACGTGAGGTTTATTTAAAAATGTTACGGCCATCTAACTCCTTCCGGGGATCAGAATTAACGTCGTAATAAGAATTAAGGTTGAGGTTGGAGTAATGCAAAGTTAAATGGTTTTAAAGCATCCTTTTACCGAGTATGTTCATTCATTAAAAAATGTTTAAGCTCATTATAATGACCATTAGAGTTGCGGTCGGTGGAATACGTGCAGGGTGCGATTGTACACACTGCTTACGTGCTTTTAACGTTTAAAGATATTTAGACCCTAATTCGGTGCAATTACTACAAAATAACTTGACGAACTGTTTGTAAACGCCATCACGTGTGAGAATTGAGGAACAAGTATACGTGTGTTAACTTCATATTGCCATAAAATGCATGTCATAATTCAATTCAAAATCATAAATTATGAAACAATGTATCTCTTCCGTGAATATTCGATATTGAAATGGGGTTTCATATTGTGAATAATATAAGGCAGCTCTATAATGTATAATAGTAAAACAGATAACAAAATATATCAATAAACTACGTTTATAACGAAAACGCTTATAACGAACTGACCGTTATAACGAACTTTTCTTTTAGTCCCAGGCATTTGTTGCATATATTCTGTATATATGCTTATAACGAACTACGGTTATTACGAACTAAAACAACAGTGGTCTCCCTGAGTTCGTTATAACCGTTGTTTAGTGTATTAGAAATTATATTTTCCATATCTGTAAATGGAACTAGTATTCGTCAAAATGCATAAAGTAAGTTCAAGATGGGAGTCAAGGTAGATTCGATTGACAATTCTGACTGAAATTATAAAAATAAATGAACAATGACCTACCCAAAGACCCAATAAGCATACTGTGATGAGTGCTGTCGGCGCCACCGCTGGGGTTACCGGAAGTGAGAGCAATAGGTCCAGACCAGGATACCAGGTAAGCAAGGACACAACTGTCAGGTACCCGGATGCAAATGCTGTCCTTGGTACCAACAAGATCATAGGCATCCCCGACCCCAAGATTGTACATCCATTGTCCTTTGGGTACAACACAACTGATACCACCTGGGTAGCATCTTTCCATGAAGTTCCATAGTAGCGGGCTGAAGTCGGGGGTGGCTGCTTTCAACTGATCCAGGTTGGCGAGACAGAGGCAGATGGGCTTCTCTGGGGGGCGTTCCTTGACGGTGTAGATGCGCTGAATGGACTCGGGGTGTTTGCAGGAGGCTGCGATGGCGTAGACGGTGTCTGTTGGGGTGCCGATGACGCCGGCGTTGTCCAAGACCTTGGCTACCTTCCGGAGGGCGGACGATCGACGTGAGGGGAAGAGGGGACACGGGGGGTTTTCGTAGGGGTCAACGTACTTCTCCTGTAGTGCAAAAATGAGTCATGATATCATATTTGTTTTGTTTTTTGTTTGTTTGTTGTTTTACACCGCACTCCATATTCCAGCTATATGACGGCGGTCTGTAAATAATCGAGTCTGGACCAGACAATCAAGTTATTGACATCATGAGCATCAATCCACGAAATTGGAATACGAAGACCAAGGAGACCAAGTAAGCGAGCCTGATCACCCGATACCGTTAGTCGCCTCTTACGACCAGCATAGTCGCCTTTTACGGCAAGCATGGGTTCTACCCCGAATCTTCACGGGTCTCATGATATTATAACGAACGTCATGTACCATTGCAGACTTTCATCATGAAACCTTCTATTTATGTTGGTTTGCACCCTGTTATGATCATTCTTATTATCGTATGAAATAGTGTTCTTGTGAGATCACCGCAGGTTCGTTATCGTCACTATCTCCTGACATCAGCTCTCCGCGTCTCGAACAACGGATTAATCGACCTTAGTAGGGAGTTTCCTTAAGATTACGGAAATGGTTGCTTCGCTTCTATTTACTTACCTCAAAAACTGGATGACCGACAGGGATGACCACGTCCATCAACACGCCGTTTACCAACTCAGCAATAGCTCCATAGAGACACACGGCACCTACAACGACAGTGGATATAAATTGTGGTAATTACACTCGGGTATTCGGTATATTCGACTTCATAACGTCCGGTGTCCACTGTACTTGGAAATCAATACTCATTGGGAAATGGAGGGTGGGGGTGGGGTGGGGGTAGGGGGGGGGGGGGGGGGGGGTGTGTGTGTGTGGGGGGGGGGGGGGGGGGTGGGGGGGGGTGGTGGTGGTAAACGTTGGTTATTTTATATGCGATTGGTCGTCATACCTGTACTTGTCGTACATAGAGTAGCCTTACTTTGAAAGTATGACATACACAGCGATGGATGATAGAATTTGGCTTTTAGTTGGTTTGAATATGCAATGGTTGAAAATTCATTCGGTATATCCGAAGTTATCTGATCCACGGGGTTGGAACATAAATTGAGTATGCAATCCTCGTATATTCGGCATAAACGAAGTTGACTTTACTTCATTCCGGGGTGGTTGGAATATAATGGAGTATGCTGTTGATGATTATTCGACTTACAAGCAAGAACGGCTGTGACGAGGATCATCCAGGTGGGGTTGGTGTTGAAGCAGCGGACGACGAGTGCGATACTGCACAGCTCCATGAACATGGAAAAGGGGATCCACACCCGGGTGAACACCGGCGTCACAAACATCCCGATTGTATGCAGGACCAGAATCCCCACAGCAGCAGAACGCAGGGGGAATGCCTGGGTGTCTGAAACAAAACAAAAAAATTAACTAATTATTCCAATTTCACTTCAATTTGTTGTTTTATAAAAAGCCTTGAAAATGATGATTGAAATAGTAAGATATGCATGTCATAGTTTCCGATCTATGAACGAAGTTTCCGTTCTATGTTGCTCCAGTTCGTAGATATTCGCCAAACAGGTATACATAATTATGTTTAACACCTGGTAGCAGTGTTCGAAAAAGCGCCTGCCCGTGGGGCCGTGGCAAGTAGATTTCGTGTCCGGCCCGTAGTTTCAGCGCTGTATGGGTCCTTATGGCCTGCAGTAAACTTACGAGTTTATATATTTCTCACAAAAAGCTATTTTTTAAATGAGGGCCTGAGAAGTTTAGTCAGGGCCTGCAGCTTCTAAAGTATGTGGGTTCTGATGGCAGCTTGGGGCGGTCGGGTAGCCTAGTGGTTAAAGAGTTCGCTCGGCACGCCGAAGACCCGGGTTCGATTCCCGACATGGGTACAATGTGTGAAGCCCATTTCTGGTGTCCCCCGCAGTGATATTGCTGGAATATTGCTAAAAGCGGCGTAAAACCATACTCACTCACTCTAATGGCAGCGTGGCAGTTTGTTTTATTTCAAGCATAACAAAATATTATTTTCAGGAAAGTTGACAGAACTCACTATCAATAAGCAGAGCGCTCCATACAGCCCAGAAGCCAGCCAGAACGAGGATGTAGTAGGCCTTCGCTAGACTCCCCGCGGTGAAGGAGAGTCGGACTGCGTACAGGTTGAGCAGGATCCCAGCCACCACCATCCAGGGGAGGGCCAGGGTCCCCCCTCTCTGGCCCTCAAGGGGGGCCAGGCACGCCAAGGCGACGCTGTTGGCGATGAGCGCGAGAGTGTCGACTATCTTCATGTCGACCTTGTCTTCGTCTCTGTACCAGCTGTTGTCTCCCTTGCCGCCACTGAAATAAAGATAGAGAACGCCATTTATAATGTTGAAACTCTCTGAGGTTCAGAAAGGGAGTTTCAAATATGCTTAATGACTTTCTAGTCATCTCATATCATAATCATTGGGGCGGTCACTTGTGTAGTTAATCGTAGTGAATATGTGAATTAATATATTTTAATATTATATACAATGTAGATGTAGTTTTCTATCTATACATAAGGAATTAGTCGGAAATTTGATGGCATGAAAATAAATAAATAAATAAATCTATAAAAATAATGGTAAATAGATAAACAAATAATTCAATAAATAAATAGATTTAAAAATTAACCAGCTAAAAAAATGTTAACATTTATGAATATACTATATTTATTGTTATTGAAGATATTTAGATATTTGAAGCCATTTATAAGTAAATGTGCAAAATCATAGGAAAGGAAACTACAATTGCAATTCAATCAGCAAATGTTTTTTACCAAAGTGTGTCTCTTTATACAACACATCCATGTACCAGGCTGACCCAAGGCGACAAAACAAAGATAGGTCAGTGATTTTAGAAGGGCGGCAATCGTCTTTGATCTTTGTCTGTTGTCTATTTCCGCTAAAGGTGAAACTTACACATTCCACATCACCACATGCCGGCGTCACGCATGCTTATTGTGCAAGATGGTTATTTTCATTACGTATTTTCTGTCAGGCCATGTCCGGTAAAAATTTGAACTATTGAACTCCAGTCACGGGCGGGTTAGATTTTCTTTCATAACGTGGCGTTTGTCATTGTTGTGTAACACGTTTGTCTTGGGTGTGTAAGTGCTTGTATTGGGTTTTTTAAACGAAAACTATTTTGTTTTTTATTATTTTTTACACTAAATCTTAACATTTTGTCGGTGAAATGAACGTCTAACCCGTAAGTGAATAAAAATGAAAATGAATTTTGTACATTGTTTTCAATAATCGGGAACAATAAACAATTATTTGATCAAAGATTCTCGAAAAGCCTACTGACTGCATTCTTCATTGTGTCAACGCAGATCAGTAATATTCAAACCTTTCTAGGTTATCACTCTGGAATGGCCTGAAGAATTTGGAAACGTGATCCCTATACAATGTTGATATCTACTGTATTATATGATCAACAACTCAGAAACTGATGATTCATTTTGATACATACCCCATTCCCTTGAATATTCCGATTAAAGCCTTCTTCAGCTTGTCTGCATGGACAACCTCTTCCCCAATCCACATGACAGACTTCTCCGCGATGGAGTTCTCCAGATGTGCCATGGACACATACAGGGACACGATGGCGAAGATCGCCCCCGAAACCCCGAAGGAGAAGTTGTGGGCCCGATGAGGGATGTGGTCGACGGAGAGTACCACCACGCAGAGAAACAGGAAGTTGTACAAGAAGACGACCTTATTACGGGCAGCGGACAAGAGGAGGAGGAACAGGGCGATCGCGATGAGACCCCACTGACCGAAAAAGTTCACCCTGAAGTCGTCGATGCCGGGGAAGTTGAGGGAAATGAGAAGCTGGACCGCTCCCCTTGACAACCAGAACAGGAAGTAGATGGCGAACTCGACGGCGTGGAAGAAGTCGTGTCTGAGGAACGCGTAGTAGCTGGCGAGGAGGTGGCAGTAGAAGCAGTAGACGAACATAGGCATGGCGGCCCGGAAGTCGGAGAAGTATCCCAGATGATGGAAAACCAACGTCGCCGCAGGCACCACGTTGCCCATGTAGCCGAGGCCGTAGGGTTCACCGTACTTGGTGTTCTTCCTAGCTTCATTGGTAGTGTTGGGGTTTTCCTTGACTCGGATAAGAAGTGGGTCGAAGATGGCGTTTCCAAGGCCGGGCAGGATGTATCTCTGACTCACCCCTTTCAGTGCCATGACAACCGAGGCGTAGACACTGGTGATGACGATGAAGAGTTCGAACGCTGCGGCGACTCTTCTTCCCCAGTCGAAGAAGGCCCCAACACCTTCGAAAATGAGAGTCAACATGATAGCAAAGAGGACAGGGGGCATGATGTAGTTGACGGTGATGGCGCAGAGAGACAGAATGACTGCCACGGTCATGAAGCCTATCATACCGGGGAGGATCCCCACCCTCAGGATCTCGGCCCCCATGACTGGGGCTAGGATGTGGTTGATGCCCATCACTGTCCACAAGGCGGCGAACACGGCGAAAGCTGTTCCGGTCAAATGGTCGTTACGCCGGAAGCAGAGAAGAGATGCTACCAGCTGCAGAAACCCTCCCATCACAATCAGGTGCGCCCCTGTGGAAGAAAATATATATACTGTAGCCATGGCAATTAAATAAATAACGTGAAGAAGAATCTACATATCTTTGAAAAATTACCTTTCATTTACCGAGCTACTGATATCAGCGTATCATGGAGATGCATTTTTCATCAGTTAATGTTTATCAACAATTCAGAAACTGAAGTTTTTAATTGACAAAATCTTAAAAAATTATCCTACATTTCCCTTTTTCCCCGTTATACCCGTTTTCTGTTTCCATTTTCATATTGTACAATGCAGTATGTAAATATTGTAAAGCATCATTTTGCGATCTTATAATAGGCAGGGAAGGATTTATTAGAGGTCTGTGGTTATTGCTCAACTTGCCTACGTTGGGTACGCTTTATACATGAATATAATTCTTCAAGTCAACTGCAGCATTATTAAAAATCTACACTTTTGATATTTTTATAAATATTATTCTATCCATTCAACTTCATTTCTTTATTACAAGTCAATGCAACGAGCCCAGCTATACCAGCCCAACATAAGCAACACGCAAAGCTGCCCACAAACTGTGAGGAAGTGAGTGGGTCGTCTCCACCATCAACAAACCAAGGCTGTACTTCCTAGCCTCCACTGCTCGTATACCGTTATACGGGAACCTTAACGTGACTCGCGATTAACCCCGTTAACCAATTACCCGGGAAATCCTGTCATCACCTTAATCGCAGTTGATGCCCTACGGCCGTGAGACCAGAGTGTTGATGGAGATTAGGAAGTTAGTTTTTCCTGTCTTTAACTTGTTGACATACCATATTTCAATATTCGTTTGATGTGGGTTTTATATGTTTTTATAAACCATATTGGTGTTACAAAAAACATAATACTCTTATAATTGGGTTAAATTTTGAAAAAACTGCAGAAAATCTGCAAATTCTTCCGGAAATGTAATATAACTGGAATGTTAAATTTGTTTTTTGTCACGAAAAACATGTAGTTTAGCTCTGTTTGAGTATAAACATTATCTGTCACGTGCGAACAGATCATAAAGTGCACTTTTTGTCTGTATTTTTTCTAAACCCTTTGTTCTAGGGTCTTTGTGTGTACTTTTCTCGCTTCCAGAAATCAATTTAGAATTTTAACTGTTTCTTGACTCAAAACGTAACTCAAACACATTCATGAATAGAAATGTTGATCTATTTTATCATGGTTGTGATCTCTTCGCGTTGTATTAGAACATGTCTTTTTTGCTTTAATGCCCCACCCCGTGCCTGTGCAAACAAGGGACGTAACTCCTATCGGCCTCGCAGTCCACCCGTTCCAGAAACCCCGCACAACACTTGTACTCGGCCATAAACTTGATTTAGCTATGATAATTTTACAGAATATTGTAATATACTTAATTCATAATATTTTAATAAGTGGATATCTACACGCATGACAAAGAAAACTATTCATATGCCAATAATTGGACACCCTTTCAGTCGAAGCTGAGAGAGTGAATTTTAAACCATGGACTGGCGTGTGTGTGAGTTTGATTGACAGGTAAAGTGTTGACCGTACAGCTGACCGACGTGTCTTGGAAGTTATTTCGCAGGAAACAGTGACCGATGGGAAACAATTGAGAGGAAGAAGAACAAATAAAAGACAAAAGAAGGTCGAATTGTGTCTGTCTGCCTTACATGTTTTAATGGATTCGTGACTACCTGATCTGCCGCGTTTCTAATTAGACACGCACGCGGTATTTTGGAAACGGTTCTCTTCGCTACTGCTTGTTAGAATGGTTAAAGGAATTACTTCCTTGAAAACATTCTTTGGGCTTGTTGTAGTACGTCAAACGAACCGAAATTGATTATTTTAAATCACAGTCATATTTGATCGAAGAGTTTTTTCATGGTTATTTGATGACAATATGTAAGTGATTGAGTGAGTATGGTTTTACGCCGCTTTTGGCAGTATTCTAGGAATATCGCGGTTGTGGACCCCAGAAATGGGCTTCACACACTGTACCCATGTGGGGAATCGAAACTGGATTTCGGTGTGACGAGCGAACGCTCTAACCACAAGGCTACCATACCACCCCCTTAACAGTATGTAAATATTACATTTGCTGGTTGTCATGGTAACAGCAAAGATATATGATAACCAGGTATAATCACTACGTCATTTTGATGGAGACCTTTTGAAATTAGGAATATGACCTATACGTGTTATGTTGATAGATTAATCATTTATAGTAAATGACGGCGATGGTGCACCAGAAATGGGTTAGACACATTGTACCCATGTGGGGCATCGAACCTGGACCTTTGGAGTGAAGAGCGAACGCTTTAACCACTAGACTACCCCACCGTCCAACACCACTTAGATACGCCAAAACGACAAATATTCTTGCGACCTTCTTCTACGTTCGTATCTACCCACACTGTACATTCAATACGCATTGGAATTTATATTCCCGCTTTTTCAGCTGTAAACCTGTTTCGTAAAAATATTTAATTTCCGCGATCATTAGTCGTTGAAGTTTTAGATTCGACTTTAACATCCATATTTAGATCTAAACCGCGGGAGCGGGAACAAATATAGACAGAAAACTGATATTTCCGTTTCATCGTTGTTGTTACATTCTTTTTATCTGACGGTTGTTCTTTAATGTAAACCAGATTACAAGGGGAACGTTTCAAAAGGAAATGAGAGCTATATCCTAAGGTTACACAACAGTGGTAATCGGCTTAGCGACAAGCTTAGACTTAAAACAGTAGGCGACTTACATGTATTTCCTTTTTATACATACCAGCTACACATGTGTGGCTTCGGAAAAACGGAACATTTAGCTACTTGTGCAAACATTTCCAATTTTTAATGCACTTACAAAGTTGCACTTTGGTGATGTACAAGACATATTTTTTTCTATAAATGGATGTCTGCATTTTTTACTTCAACAATGAGATTTTCTCATTTACAATCTTCTAAAATCTCATCAAAGATATATATTATTTTTTAATATGATTTTATTTTGTAGTCGTGACAACAGAAATGATAGTTATCAATAATGGTAATCGAAGAGCATTTTCTCTGTAATCTCACAAACAGTTTCAGTTGAATTGAACATTGTCATTGTATTGAAAATTGAAAAATATCGAAATTTGGAATATATGTTTCAACATTTTTGACAAACTCCTGTTATGTCCCGTTGAAATCTTAAGCCGGCGATTTCTATTTGTTAAGTTACGCAAATGGCGGGGGAACGCAATAGGGAAGTAAGCGGCACACGAGGAGACGTTTCCTTGTGTGTGAAAGCATATCTCCAACATAAACAAAATAATGTTCTACCAGAAAGGTTAAGATGAAAGAAACAAAATCCCAAACGAGTTAACGTCAAAATATATGAAAATATGAGTGTTAAATCATATTTCAGTTCAGATTGGGACCAATACAAACGTATGAATAAATATTGATTGATATATGTTGTTTTAAATAATTAATAAATATTAATGCCCAACCATATATTTTAAAATGGAACATTTTTTTTTACTTACCTGCGAGAGTCATTGCGGGCTGTGAGAATGGACCGTCAAGCATGTTTTCTACTGCAACGATCAAAGCTGACATAATATTTGCAATCAAACCAAGGGTGCCAGGTTCGGCGTATAATATCGCCGCAAAGGCTTCAACCTTCTCTTCTGGATCCATAATTGTCGTCTGCGATCAGAACGGTCGTCTGTTCCGATCACGTCTGCTTGAAGTGATTCTCACACTCTGGTGGAAAATAGAGTCGACGACCTCGGGAATTTGTAATAATTGTCCGCTTTAGTTCGAGAAACGATGAGGAAAATATTTTTGAAAATGAGCTGTCCTTTAGGTTAAATGTCGCCTGGCTAACTACTGGCCATGGAACTCGCGCGAAAATATTCAGTGTTGCCTTCAAACGAGTTCCAGTGTTTGTGGTGATGAAGTAAGCAGTTCTCCGTTTTGTGTTGTCAACGCGGACACAGGGAAACGCCACACGAAGATTCCCGTGACTCGCAACCCTAATCTCCCGAAATGTCAAATTGCTGCAGTGTCGTCGCGAACCTTGAATATATAACCAATTTTGATACGGGTCTACAACGACGTATATCTATTTTTATCACTGGGTGGAGTCACGACATGCGTAGGCTTTGATATAATATTTTCCAGAGTGGGTGGCTTTCCCAAAACGCATGTATCTTTCAATCTTAGACGTCATTCTATATCTGAGGCCGGATCTTCCCGGTCCGAACAGTTGTAGCGCCGCCCCCTGCCGTTTCTTACTCACCTCCACTTTTAGCATAACCCTTGTCTACACTACATCGCGCACATTGATTCGCGCACTGACCGCTGCTCTCTTTTCCTACTAACCAATCGGTAGGGACACGTCTGTTCTTGTAGCCAATCCGTAAACCCGGAAGAACCTCTGCACTGTTATTGTAAGGTACATCAAAAATTAGTAACTTACCTGACACGGAACTAGTCGCGGAATGTTCGTGCGCGCAGGTGACAGATGAAAAAGGCACGGCGTGACAAAAAATATTATCTTCATTGAAATCATATGATTGCATGACGTCGAGGAACATCGCCACGCCTTCATACTGACAAAATCCGCCTTATATTTAAATGAGCTAACCATTTTCACAGTTTCATACACAGTGACGTTTTTTCTGCCACCGCAAGGAAAAGAGAGTGCGAGTGGTTTTATTCTCAAAGGCCAGTTGTTTGCCGACACAAGACGAGTAGCAATTGAGACGTCAAGACCACATAACGAACATGGGCCTGATACGGCGAACCTCGGCCACTGTAGCTGGTCTATACTGTACATTTGTCACACTACTTGTAGTGTGTATCTTTAACTTTAGTGTTACAAACAACACCCTCCCCATCAACGTCGCGTATGGAGCCGTCCTCATCGTGCTGTCAATACTCAGCATCATTGTCGGTAAGTCAAGTTTCCTTGTTTCAATTTATAAATTATAAATTAACATTTCAAATTTTCTTAATATCTTTTTGTAGTTACCAAGCTATATATGTATGAACGCAGTTTATTTTATTGATGATGTTTATCATAATACTAGTCATATTTATATTAAAATATCGTCACATACGTGAAGTGATATTGATGCGAATTTTTAAATAATTAAGTTATATTGTATTGACTCGATACTCTCCTTAAAGGTCATATCGCTTATAGCTGATACGATGTTGAAAATTAGAACGAATATATATCAATAACAAAACAGTGGTTGACATTTTGTATATACGATCTCAAATATATATATATGTAAATATATATACATACATTCATGTAAATCTATTCACTTTGTATATACTTATGGAAAGAATTAACGGAACAAATATAGAGAACAGTTTCACCTGTCATTTTGCCTTTACCCTGTAACTTGACTGGGATGTTTGTGTTGTAAAACAAAATATTAGATATTTGACTATTGTTTATTATAAGAAGCTAAACTTAAATTGGTGTTAAATGAAGATGCTTTTTTCATGAATATATAAATGAGAATTGAGAAATGGGTACATATACACATCGACAACTATATCAATCCTGGTATCAGGAGTGAGTGAGTGAGTCAATTGAGTTTAACGCCGCTTTTAACAGTATTTCAGTTATATCGCGGCGTGTCTGCTTAATGTGGGAGGAAAGCTCGAAGTAATGCATGTCTTAGACGTTTACCACTTCGATGAAACCCACGAGCACGGGTATGGTGCTGACAAACCTAGAAACATGATCGGGGCGAACCGGGATTGGAACCCACAATCATAGGTTTCTGGCATGCCCAAGGGACGCAACTTTGCACAGCGAATCGCGGCGCCTTAGACGACTGGGCCACCCTCCTGGTATCTGGAAGTATTGGACATTTGAAACTGCACCTACATATCCATATTATTTTCATTATATCAAACCTAATATTATCATACAGCATCCCTTCCGTTCCTCTCGCTGTTATAGATTTCAATGTAGGTAACATCAATTACTCGTGTATGTCTTTAGAGGCCAATTCATGTACTTTGTCAAATGCGGTGTATATTTCATCGATTGAATTCTAACCATTCATATTTTCGAAGTCAATTCATGCCTTTTGTTCCATTGATTCGATTGTCTGCTAAACACCTTTTGACTTGACGTCATGAGGCATTTCACTGACGCGATAATGCAACATGACGTCATCCATTGTTCATGACGCGCTAGTCGATTCAACAAGAGACTATAGGTGTGGATGTCTCTTTCATGTGACCTACGTTTATGTGTATGTAAGGAACCAGTCCCAAAACGTAATCGTAACACGCGAGTTAAAACTATACTTGTGATCCAGTAAATTCCAACTAAACCTGTCATTAGCCGTCTTTCGACACAGAGGATGAGACTGTTGATTCGCCAGTTTTAATATTTATTTAAATTACAGCCTAACATCAGTTGCATTTAGGCCATATAGAGTTTCACCCTCCTGTCTTTTCATACCCCATATATCAACACGAGTCGATAAAAGTTCCAAATTCCCATGCAGGCCAGTGTTTGGATGATAAACGTGGAATAACATTACAATTTGCTGATTATATAACAAAAATAAATAAGGCTAATTTCACTGGCTCGCGGATAGCCGTTGAAAAAAAGTAACGGAGGAAGGAAATGAAAAAAGATGTGTACTTCCTTAAGACTGTAGACAAGTGTCCATGGCCTGGACCGTAGCCCGCTGACTTACCGACGACGTGGACAGGAAGACGAGGAACTGAGGGGATGTGTGATGCAGAGCATTTCACATTTATTTCCTTTGGAAGTAACCGCAAACATGTATATAAATAATTCCGCGTCGTGTGGTTACGTTTTTAAATAATGCAAAGCCATGTGTACTCTACTGCTATTGCATCTCTGAAATCTCAAACATTCAGTAGCCAATTCGTCATTCTATCAAATTTTATCAGTTAGTATTTAATTTTTAAGCATATAAAGGCTTAACGTCATATACCACTGCGACGTCATACAAACTAAGGTGCAAAATTTATGTAACTGACAATTGAAAGAATTGTTTCATTATGTCATTATTTAAATATCACTCCTTTCCTGCGACAGTTTGTGAAAAATAATTTTCGGCGCCGTAATTTTGGTAAAAAATATTGGTTCAATGAAGACTGGGATAAGAAATGAATTTGCAACCACATGGCCATATTTGAAATGTTGTTAATTTATGCCGAAAAAAGCAAATTTATTGATTTTCAAAGATAAATTATACTAAGGTACCAATGAGTTGTTGTGTACTATGCGAAAATTAAAAACATTACAAACGTATGATTCCTATATTGATAAAATCATTTAAATAGAATCTGCCCTTATTGATGATTTCACGTTCAGCCCACAACGAAAACATCGACTCAACGTGATACGTGCGAGTCATATCACTACAACTTCATGTCGTTGCTGACCGTCTCCGTGGTCTAGTGGTAGAGCGCCCGCCCGGAGAGGGGAAGGTCCGGGGTTCGATCCCCGGCCGCGTAATACCAAAAAACGTTTAAAGATGGTACTTGTTGTTACCCTGTCTGGAGTTCGGCATGAAGGGGCTAAAACAAGGACTGGTCTGCTCGGAGACAGTATACTGTGTCTGAGTGGGGTATTCATGTTAAACTGCGGCATGGTATCTCAGTGAGCTACCACTATCAATCGGCATCAGTCCGAACTAGTACAAGCAGCCTCACACATACGTGCATGCACGTCGCTATATAAGTGCAATAATCTTGGACGCGACGTTAAACCTAAATTCATCTCACCTCATGTCGTTGCTGATGTATTCATTTTGACTTTCAGGTATATCTGCCGAACACCCTGAAGAAAGCGTCCTCAGATCCTTTCAGCTCTGTCTCGCGGCCATGTGGGGCAGCATCGGCATCTATCACGTGACTGAAGGCACCAACCCCCAGGGTGTGACAGATTCCCAGGCGCTATGGGCGGGGTACGGCGCCTTCCTCCTGATATTCCTCCTCTTCGTCATCGGAGCGCTTCAGCACAAGGCGAAGTTTGCAGCGGTTCTCTCCCTTGGTTTCTTTCTCTCCTGCATTTTCGAGATTGCCTCCCTTTGGCGCCCCCTCCGCTCCAGTGCCGGTTCCTACTACATCCTCCTCGCCGCTCTGACCCTCTACAGCATCGCCAGCAACCTCATCACCAAGCTGAAGAAACGAGACGACAAAGACAACGTTGAACCCCAAAACCACGCTCAAGGTCACTCGAAAGATTACATCCCTCTGGGCCATGCTATGGACACGCTAGCCTTTGCTATATTTGCTGGCCACGTGACCGGTATCTATAACAACCCCAGACAGGAGTTCATGTGGGTCGTATCAGCTGGTATATTCCAATCGGTCGCCGGCGTCGTCGCTGTCCGTCGTTCCGACGCCTACAACGGCTGCCTCTTTTTCCTCCACGGCATGTTCTGGATGGCCAACGCTTACACCCTCACTGTGGAATATGCCACGGGAACCCCAATGCCACCCCTTATAGCTGTGCAAGTCATCTACATCATCACCTTCTTCTGCGTCTCAATTATCTCCCTTACCCGCGAGATCTACCAATTCCTTCAACACCTTTCTCTCTGCATCATGTGCATCGCCTTCTGCGTCAACGGTTTCTCCGGCGTCTTCCTCGGCGCCATGGGGTGGATCAGCTTCATCTTCTCCCTCTACGGCCTCGCCGCCCACATCAGTCGACTCCAGAACGGCTCCTTCAAGATCCCGCTCGGGGTCCGATGCGTTGAGACGGCAAAACTGAAAAACTTCCTGGTGAACAAATGCCGCTGTTGCGCCGTCTGCATCTACGGTAGGCTGAAGGAGTCGGGAGGACGTCGTAGTAGCAGCCTCTTCTCCTCCAGTGAGATGTTGGGCTTCTCCAAGTATCTGGACCTCGATAGTGTCGGGTTTGCCCTCAATGCTGTATCGGCTCTGGCCGTTGTCTGGGCCCCACTGGGACCAGCAGTCATGCCATGGGTGATTGGGTTCGGCGGTATTCCTCAGATGGTTGTAGCATCCATTGCCTTCGCTAGAGGCCTGACAGTAGAGAGCTGTGCCTTCTTCACCTTCTCCTGCCTCTGGTTGATCTGGGGACCTGCTCGTGGACTTGGCATCCTCGTCCTGGACAACAGTGTTGCTGCTGCTACTGGTTGTATCGCCTTCCTGTGTGTGGGCCTCCTCAACATGGGTTTGGCCGCCCTCATCAACAAGGCATGGTTCGTCGTCTGTGCTGTCTTCGAACTGGTCGTCCTGGCCTTCCTGCTGCGCGTTCTCGCCGTCCCTGCTGTCAGCGTCTACGAGATTGTCATCATCATCATATTCGTCATCGTCTGCGTGTACTGCTTCGCTGCCTCTGCTCTGAAGACTGTGTGGGGTCGGGAAGTCCTGCCCATGGGTAAACCTCTTCTCCAGGTTAGCTACATTCACTCTCAAGGGGACAGGGCAATATGGGCAGATGCGAAGAAGCAAAGCGGAGTTAACACAATTGGAGGTATGTATTCAATCCCTTACAAATTCATTGAAAATTACCATGACCATGCACGTTACATGCCTATTTATCTGTATACATTTGAGGGGCGGTCGGGTAGCCTAGTGGTTAAAGCGTTCGCTCGTCACGCCGAAGACCCGGGTTCGAATCCCGACATGGGTACAATGTGTGAAGCCCATTTCTGGTGTCCCCCGCCATGATATTGCTGGAATATTGCTAAACGCGGCGTAAAACCAAACTTACTCACTCACTCACTTTATACATTTGTCTTCAAGCGTAAATTAAATTGAATTTATTGTTCACAGGCTTTTCAAATACAAAAGCATCTTCTCCCGTACTAACATGACTTTTAGTGTCACCATTGTATATACCCTTCTCGATTTCAGAGATAATGAACAAAGGCGGCATCTGTGGTATTCCGACTGATGTGGTGTACGTGCTTGTCGCTGCTGTCAAGTTCCCAAAGTCCGTCGAGGTAAGAAATACTATCATGCAAAACTACCGGGCAAGTCCAAATATTCATGCATTCTATGACATCCAAATGAGGCTGAAACATCAACCAATATGCTACTCAAAAACAGTCATGACAAATTAACTATTTTAGTAATATGAAAGGATCTGTCTGTCCTTAACGTATTTTGAGTAGTATTTACTATTTACCTTACCGACAACGATTCTCAGTTGACTGCATCTAATTCTCTCTGAGTTATGCACTCAGTTATTCATTATAGAGTTTCATGTTGTGAGCTCATGTTTGAACCTGTGTGTGTCTGGTACAGAGAGCCTACAAGTCCAAGAAGGAGGCCGAGGACCGACCTATGTCAATGTGGATCTCCCGGAGAGATCAGATCGCGGCAGGACGTCCTTTGTTTGGGGAGCTCCTGTGGGACTTTATGGAGGAGATCTGGCCAGGAACTGTCAGTCTAGTGCTGCCCAAAGGTACGCTCCACTTTATATAGCCAGTCTAGTGCTGCCCAAAGGTACGCCCCACTTTATATAGCCAGTCTAGTGCTACCCAAAGGCACGCCCCACTTTATATAGCCAGTCTAGTGCTGCCCAAAGGTACGCCCCACTTTATATAGCCAGTCTAGTGCTGCCCAAAGGTACGTTCCACTTTATATAGCCAGTCTAGTGTTGCCCAAAGGTACGCCCCACTTTATATAGCCAGTCTAGTGCTACCCAAAGGCACGCCCCACTTTATATAGCCAGTCTAGTGCTGCCCAAAGGTACGCCCCACTTTATATAGCCAGTCTAGTGCTGCCCAAAGGTACGCCCCACTTTATATAGCCAGTCTAGTGCTGCCCAAAGGTACGCTCCACTTTATATAGCCAGTCTAGTGCTACCCAAAGGTACGCCCCACTTTATATAGCCAGTCTAGTGCTGCCCAAAGGTACGCTCCACTTTATATAGCCAGTCAAGTGCTGCCCAAAGGTACGCCCCACTTTATATAGCCAGTCTAGTGCTGCCCAAAGGTACGCTCCACTTTACATAGCCAGTCTAGTGCTGCCCAAAGGTACGCCCCACTTTATATAGCCAGTCTAGTGCTACCCAAAGGCACGCCCCACTTTATATAGCCAGTCTAGTGCTGCCCAAAGGTACGCCCCACTTTATATAGCCAGTCTAGTGCTGCCCAAAGGCACGCCCCACTTTATATAGCCAGTCTAGTGCTGCCCAAAGGCACGCCCCACTTTATATAGCCAGTCTAGTGCTGCCCAAAGGTACGCCCCACTTTATGTAGCCAGTCTAGTGCTGCCCAAAGGCACGCCCCACTTTATATAGCCAGTCTAGTGCTGCCCAAAGGTACGCCCCACTTTATATAGCCAGTCTAGTGCTGCATAAAGGTACGCCCCATTAATGAATACAGAACTGCTTTACAATGTATAACGGTGCTCTTTTGGTCTTCATTCAATCATTCCTTCTTTAATGATATGCAATCTTTCAAAAAATATACATGTAAAACAACTTTACTTTGGAGTACATAATACAACGCGTATACAATGCAATGATCTTTTGTGAGTTTGAGTACAATCTAAAATTACATTTACTGCAAGCCTTTTTCTGTTCAATGTGGAATATTGTGATGATGATTCAATTTGTGTCCGTTCTCCCAGGCCCGTGGCTGGACAGTCTAGGTATCGGCTACGCTGAGAAGTACATCGGCCGTCCCGACAGTATCGCCACCCGTATGCCCGACAACACCGTCACGTCCGCCCTCCTCGACATCTGCGGCCCCGTAGCCTCCACCTCCGCGAACCCCACTGGCGAGGCCGACACCACCCATCATCTCCAAGTGCTGGCTAAGCTGGGACTTGAAAACGTAAGCTTTGGCACATTATATGTTTCCAAAACATTAAACTGTGCTCCAGTTTAGAACTTTTTAGTTCCATAATGTATGACGTGATGTAGTGAGTGAGTGAGTATGGCTTGACGCCGCTTTTAGCAATATTCCAGTAATATCACGGCGGGGGGCACCAGAAATGGGCTTCACACATTGCACCCATGTCGGGAATCAACCCCGGGCCTCGGCGTGACGAGCGAACTAGGCTACGCGAACGCCCCGATAATGTGATGTAACCCAGTTTAGATGTTACCGTATACTTATAATGATGATGATGTTGATGTTGATATAGGGTAATTTATATACCGAAAGGATGCACATCACACATGGTCATGCTCAAAGCACTTGGCATAATTACTTCGGTCAACGGATCAGTGTGCATCCCAATTTCATTCTCAACTCCATTGGAAGTATACATATGATATCAGAACATTTCTACTATTAAAAGGAATAAGCAACATTCTCCTTAGCAAAAGTGTATATTTGTTGGTCTATGTACGATTTGATATGATAGCATTTGCAATAACGACAGGCAATGAGATGGCGTGTTTTATACAGGTTTTCCGTATTATGAGTGTGTGTGTGTGTTATTATCAGGTTTCTCTATTTTCCCTTTCTCACCGTACCCACATGGATATAACGAACTACAAGGAACCAGAGAAATCAGTTCGTTATATCTGTTGTTCGTTATATACGTTTTCGCTCGGAAACGTCCGCCATCTCTGACAAAACAAAACACAATACATGCCATTGCAGCAATGACTTGTATAGGAGATAAATCGTGGATTTTTTAACAGTTCGATGTATCCGTTTGTTCGCTATATCCGTGTTCGTTATATCCGTGTTCTACTGTAGATGAAAACTGAGTAACGTTGTATTTACATGTTTTAGTGTGACGGGATTCTATGCAGCGGCCCAGCTCCGGAGAACTCCGCATCCACGGTCGTGGACTGTCGGAATATCAACAAAGGGCAGCTCGGGTTTTTCCGTATCGGGATCGTCAAGAGAACCTTTGTTGAGTCGGTGTTCGAGGGAGTTCTCAACTCACACAGAGGGAAGAAGATGGGTCTCCCCGCTTCTCCTTCCACCGCCAGCCTCGGCAGCCGAGACAGCGGTATGGGCGGCGGTGACGGTAACAACACTGATTCCCCCAACAAACACGCCGACTCCGACAGCGGAGGCGGCCATGACAACCCCGCATTTGAAGACGACACCGTCTCCATCCCTCTTGACGACGTCACTACGGAAGCACAGGTTTATGAAGAGCAGATAGGCGGTAGAACCAACCCATCTTACGACGAGGAAGAGTTCTCAACCGTTACTGGTTCCGAGACATACTCTAGAGACAACCCATACGACGAGGCCGCTCCCGCTGCACCCGGCCGAGCCTCTCTGAATGTAGACTTCGGGTCGGAAAGGTCCACTGATCAGAATCCTTACGAACCTATAGCTCGATTTTCGGGTGTCCCTGCTCTTCTAAAAGCATCGAGACAGATTGGCGGTAAAAAGTCACACAGTTTTGGCGGCGCTGATGCCCATATTCGGCTGAACCCAGTCTACAAAGATAAATGAGAGTTAGTATGGACTCGTTCAATGAAACTTGCTAGTCTGTGATTTCCTGAGACTCCTTGCCTCAGCTGATTTTATTTACAACAAAGAATATAAATGTTATTCTTGATGAGGCGAACGTACGTTCACACCGTTCACAATGTTCAGACAAGTTCTTGACTGGTACCACTGGTCATTAACTTATATCTTGTTGTAGATGCTCAAAATTCAACAACTTGTCATTGGAGAATGGTTTGGAGAAAGTCTCATTGCTCATATTACTCGAGTTAAACATATGATACATATTCACAAAATACACCACAAAACACTTAAATATGTTGCCCTCTGAAGTCCTTCCTACAGTACTTACGACTTATTGATGATATTATGATTATTCTGATATTTTATTTAAACAAACTTATTATGGTGCTCTCTGAACTCTCTCCAACTGAACTTACAATAAGTTGATGATTTTATTATTATACTTATGTATATTAAATGGAATACCTTGTAAATATGTAAATAATAATTTACGACTGTGAAAACTGGCACAATGGTGCAGTCGATGTGGAATTATCAGTAACATGACACAAGCTTGGAGAAAATCCTGATATGTCGACGTCGGTTACAGCAAAATGTCATGTATAGCAAATTCTAGTCCACAAAATCTCTGTTCACGTGACCAGGCAGTACGGATATAACGAACTTAAAGTTATTGTTCGCCATATCCGTTGCAAATCGGGAGAATGAATTTGAATATGTGTGGAGTGTATATTAGTTTTCTATTTTTATGTATTTTTATACTGATGCAATGTGCAATGCGTATTTCACAATAAAATATGAACTTAAAATGATTCATTTGTTTTCCTTACCCTAACGATTTTCATATATGTTAACGACTCGTCGGAGGGGATGAATATTGAGTATCATATCAGATGAATATTGGCGCTATGGCAGCTCAATAACAGAAAGGGGCATTTTAATAGACGTGGGGTGGAGTAGATTGTGGGACATCTTTGTATTAGAATCAGTTGTTTAGAAACTACAGTTCTGAATGTGTAAGTCTGACCATAGTTCTGTTTATGTAGGTCTAACCATAGGTGTGAGTCGAACCATAGTTCTGGATGCATAAGTCGAACCATAGGCGTGAGTCGAACCATAGTTCTGAATGTGTAAGTCGAACCATAGTTCTGAATGTGTAAGTCGAACCGTAGTTCTGATTGTGTAAGTCGAACTATAGGTGTGAGTCCAACCATAGTTCTGAATGTGTAAGTCGAACCATAGTTCTGAATGTGTAAGTCTAACCATAGGTGTAAGTCGAACCATAGTTCTAAATGCGTAAGTCGAACCATAGGTGTAAGTCGAACCATAGTTCTAAATGCGTAAGTCGAACCATAGGCGTGAGTCGAACCATAGTTCTGAATGTGTAAGTCGAACCATAGTTCTGAATGTGTAAGTCGAACCGTAGTTCTGATTGTGTAAGTCGAACTATAGGTGTGAGTCCAACCATAGTTCTGAATGTGTAAGTCGAACCATAGTTCTGAATGTGTAAGTCTAACCATAGGTGTAAGTCGAACCATAGTTCTAAATGCGTAAGTCGAACCATAGGTGTGAGTCGAACCATAGTTCTGAATGTGTAAGTCTAACCATAGGTGTAAGTCGAACCATAGTTCTAAATGCGTAAGTCGAACCATAGGTGTGAGTCGAACCATAGTTCTGAATGTGTAAGTCGAACCATAGATGTGAGTCGAACCATAGTTCTGAATGTGTAGGTCGAACCTAGTTCTGAATGTGTAAGTCTAACAATTGGTTTAAGTCGAACCATAGTTCTAAATGCGTAAGTCGAACCATAGGTGTGAGTCGAACCATAGTTCTGAATGTGTAAGTCGAACCATAGTTCTGAATGTGTAAGTCGAACCGTAGTTCTGATTGTGTAAGTCGAACTATAGGTGTGAGTCGAACCATAGTTCTAAATGCGTAAGTCGAACCATAGGTGTGAGTCGAACCATAGTTCTGAATGTGTAAGTCGAACCATAGTTCTGAATGTGTAAGTCGAACCGTAGTTCTGATTGTGTAAGTCGAACTATAGGTGTGAGTCGAACCAAAGTTCTGAATGTGTAAGTCGAACCGTAGTTCTGAATGTGTAAGTCGAACCGTAGTTCTGAATGTGTAAGTCGAACCATAGTTCTGAATGTCTAAGTCGAACTGCAGTTCTGAATGTGTAAGTCGAACCTTAGTTCTGTATGTGTAAGTCGAACCGTAGTCCTGAATGTGTAAGTCGAACCATAGTTCTGAATGTGTAAGACGAACCGTAGTTTTGAATATGTAAGTCGAACCATAGATTTGAATGTGTTAGTCGAACTGTAGTTCTGAATGTGTAAGTCAAACCATAGGTATTAGTCGAACCATAGTTCTGAATGTGTAAGTCGAACCATAGGTGTAAATGTGTAAGTCGAACCATAGTTCTGAATGTGTAAGTCGAACCAGTAGTTCTGAATGTGTAAGTGGAACCATAGTTCTGAATGTGTAAGTCGAACCATAGGTGTGAGTCGAACCACAGTTCTGAATGTGTAAGTCGAACCATAGTTTTGAATGTGTGAGTCGAACCATAGGTGTGAATGTGTAAGTTAAATCTTAGGTTTGAGTCGAGCCATAGTTCTGAATGTGTAAGTCGATTCGTAGTTCTGAATGTGTAAGTCGAATCATAGGTTTGAGTCGAACCATAGTTCTGAATGTTTAAGTCGAACCATAGTTCTGCATGTGTAAGTCGAACCATAGGTGTGAGTCGAACCAAAGTTCTGAATGTGTAAGTCGAACCATAGTTCTGAATGTGTAAGTCGAACCATAGGTGTGAGTCGAACCATAGTTCTGAATGTGTAAGTCGAACCATAGTTCTGAATGTGTAAGTCGAACCTTAGTTTTAAATGTGTGAGTCGAACCATAGATATGAATGTGTGAGTCGAATCATAGGTTTGAGTCGAACCATAGATCTGAATGTGTAAGTCGAACCGTACTTCTGAATGTGTAAGTCGAACCATAGTTCTGAATATGTGAGTCGAACGAGTGTTCAGAAAGTGCGAGTCGAACCATAGATTTAAATGTGTGAGTCGAACCGTAGTGTTGAATGTGTGAGTCGAAATATAGTTCTGAATAGTGAACCTCGCCACCCTTACATTAGACAGTTTAGATGGTCTAGTGTACCTTGAAACCTATGCATTATGGTCTAGTGTACCTCACCATGCTTACATTAGACCGTTTCAATGGTCGGGTGCATTTCACAACCACTTAGATCCCTAAGTCATCTGTCCTCTACTGGAATAGGCCTCCAAGGAGCGATGTTTCGTCATGTCTGTTTCAGATGGTCTCCCCGCTGTACAATACACACATATACCACTCCATCCCTGATAGGGATACAGCGCATTGGGATTCATACTTACAATTAAAAATTAAAAAATTAAAAATGTCACTGAGTAATCAAAAATTGATTTAACCATATCGGAATTTGATTTGTATGTGGTAAACTGGAATGGCTAAGTACGTGAAACATGATGTTGGCAGAGTGAACTAGAAATAATTAGTTTTAGGATGAGTGCAATCTTGCGAACCAAATATAAATTGCCAATGCAGGAGAACAACGAGTCTAGATCATCCTCTGAAATAGATTCCATTTAACACGAAGGGCAAATGGCTGCGAAAACTATACGAATGGACCACTGAAAATCAGTGACGACACCAGGTGTTCACTGACAGAGAACCCTGAATGACAAGGACGGGAAAATGATGCAAAGTCAGAAAACACGCGTATATAATTAACTGAAGTAATCTCCCTTTGCCCAATTCGCTACCTTCTGTCCAAGCTAGTTCTGAAATGTCCCATAAGGTGCTGTTGTACATGTTCAGTCGTAAACGGTCTTTACCGAGAACAACCGAACGGCTCGCGGTCAGTGCAAGAAGTGCGGCTAGGGGAGTGTTTAGCATGGGGTTAAGCGCAAAGGAAAATAACGCCTTCATCACGCTCACGTTAAGGGATTAGGGTGGTAATGTCCGTGTCCCGTGGTAAAAGCTGAGGATTGTCACAATGGGGAGGATTAGGCAATAGTTACCAATGTGTAGCTTGTCTGACCTATTTCAGGGGACGGGGAGAGGCGAGTTTATGACATCACACAGGTTATTAAAGCTTGAAAATGTGATGTTTTGTTAAAGGTATTCTTGTAAAGATAAATTTATTCACGCTTACAATAAAAGACGAAATGTCTCTTGTTAGTTTTAAGGGTCTTTGATTAGACTTGCCATCTTTTCTCTGAACATTAACTTCCCAATCATAATGTTTACTGTTATCCCTGGATGACATGACCACCAGTAAATGTCCTATTTCCATCTTGTTGACAACTGACCATGAAAACGCCCTCGCCAATATTAAACTCAACTCATTCACTTTCACATACCGTAAAAGAGTCTACCATGTGTAAGTGTTAAATCATAACCATTCAAACTCGATTATCGATTAAATTCATTACAGAACATTAAATACAAAATATGTGATTGGTGGACACATTTTCAATTGTGCACTATATATGTTCTGTACAGACATGGGTTGTAAACTTCTAACAAGGATCAATCTGTTTAGTAGTGACAGTACATTTGAAATCCCTATTCAGTTTTCAGGGAACGACTACAAGCACTTCAATGATAAATCTCATGATGCAAAATCAATATGTTTAACACTGACAATACAGTCACGGAGACCCCCTATTGAGTTTTCCGGGAACTATCACTATCACTTCAATGATAATCTTGTTGTGCAAAGCATATATTCTTAACGCTGACAGATGCAGGTTTTATGAAAATTCCATATCTCATTCTCGGGAAACGACTGCTTCAGTGGAACCTATATAGAAGTATAAAAAATCAACGTAAGCCCTTAATCTGGTCTGGAGAATGAGGAAGTTGTCGAGACGCTCCATTGTAGCAACGCCAATTACGTTTGTTGGAACGCAAAGAGAGCTGGCAGGACCGAGTGTGTAGTGTGGGTAGGTCGGCATGATTAAACATGCAGTATCTGTCTATAAACCGTGTTATGTTGACTCACGGAGACGGCCGTACAAACGGAGCAGTAATAGGTGGATACGACATTGTGGACGGTGCTTCCCCAAATGTTTCCCCATGACGGCTATGGAGACGACTTTAGATCTTGAATAAACATGTGTATATCATATAACGTGTAATATTTTGATTGCACATGTCAATATTTTATACCAGCCATTTCGTATTTGCTTGTGTCACTCATGGAAAACCTACTAACATGTAGGTGTGTGTTTTTTAAAATATATATTTGTGTGTTGTTATTTCTGTTTGTTTTGATGAGTTTTTTTGCTGGGGTTGGGAAGATTTTCGTGGGGTTTCATTTCCATTCCATTTAGTTTATATCATTTTAAGTTGTTCTTTTAGTTTAGTAACATTTCGAAGAATGTGAAGACGCCCCCAAACTGCAGCCTTCTGCTTAACCATAACCGAGATTGTCAGAAGGGCTGTGGTAGTAGTAGTAGTAGTAGTAGTAGTAGTAGTAGTAGTAGTTTGGTTTGGTTTGGTTTGTTTGTTGTTTAACGCCGCACTCAGCAGTATTCCAGCTACATGACGGCGATCTGTAAATAATCGAGTCTGCACCAGACATCCAGTGATGATTAACATCATGCGCATTGATCCACGCAATTGGGATACGATGACATGCATCAACCAAGTCAGCGAGCCTGACCACCCGATCCCGTTAGTCGCCTCTTACGAGAAGCATAGTATCATCACTATTTGATAGTGACACGGGTCAGTAGTAGTAGTAGTAGTAGTAGTAGTAGTAGTAGTAGTAGTAGCAGTAGTAGTAAAAAAAAAATGAAGCAAAGAGGGTTTGAGTGATCCTGGCACAGTCAGACTGGTTAGGCTCAGCCTCAGCTCAGGGCCCTTGCCCCCTCTAAACGCAGCCCAGAGAGCGATTGGGACTTCTCCCAGGAAGCGCTGCCTACTAGTCAAACCCACCCAGAACTTTTCGGAGAATGTGAAGACTCCCCAACACTGCAGCTTTCTGCATTACCCAGATTGTCAGAAGGGGTGTATTCCTGGCAGAAAACCCGGGTACTCTCCAATTGTCGGTCAACGGATTGGGAGGTACCAAACCTAAGGCACCGAGAACAATGGGGAGTCGAACAACTTGGTACTTGGGATGCAAGCGGGACATTTCGAAAGCGAGGTCCGCATATTTGCAATGTTTTTCAATGTGTTGACAATGTGATAAACGGTAACAAAATGATCGACCCACTCCATCATCTCGCTCAAGATAGTGTGTGTGTGTGCCAAAGTTGGGCATTCACTGACAATGTGTTGGACAGTCTCATTAAATTCATTACATAATCTACATTTCATAATCGCATTTTGAGGGTTTCGAGTGGGAAGTGACTGGTCCTGAGCATCAAACAGAAAGCCTTCTGTTTCACATTATTATTATTATGATTTTTATTTTATTTTTATTATGATTATTATTATTGTTGTTGTTGTTGTTGCTTTTGTTATTCTTGTTAGTAGTAGTAGTAGTAGTTTTGTTGTCGTTAATGTAGTTGCGGATGTTGTAAACTCCCTTAATACAGATGACTAGGTGACCAGGTGATTAGATGACTACATTATCAGGTCATCATGTGACTGGAAGATTAGGTGACAGCTGATGGTTAATCTGTTTCTGAAATCCGTTTAGCCATGGACTTTAAACAATACGTTAAGGAGAGGCCGGTAGTTGCGAGTATCTTTTCTAACTTACACATCTCTTCTTGTAGACATTGGCTGAACATTCTTTTGAGAAACTGTTTGAAACTACTCCAGGGTGCCGTTGTACAAAGCGTGATCGTAACTCCCATACCTTAACATAGACTTAGACATGGAAAGTCGTAGCGCTAAGGTTGTGTTGAACAACGTCACCCTGAACTCTATTGAGAGTCGCCCTAAACAGAGATTTAGAGCATGAGAACATAGCCCTGAACAAGGATATAAATGTTGCTCCTGGTTTTTCTTTTCGCTTTTCTCATCAAAGGTTTATCTCACTGCTTTAATATGAGTATCGTGTTTGTAACAGTATGTAACACAACATATATATCATTTTCTAAGCCTTAAAGTATATACAGATATTTGAAAATAATTAATTGTTTGTATAGGCTTCTTGACAGGCGGAGACCGCCTCCGTGGTCTAGAGGGGGAGCGTCCGCCCGGAGAGCGGAAGGTCCGGGGTTTGATGCCGGGCCGCGTCATACCAAAAGACGTTAAAAGATGGTACTTGTTGTTACCCTGTCTGGCGCTCGGCATTAAGGGGATAAAACAAGAACCGGTCGGCTCGGAGTCAGTATACTGTGTCAAAGTGGGGTATTCATGTTAAACTGCGGCATGGTATCCCAGTGGGCTAGTACTATAAATCGGCATCAGTCGCACGTACGCACGCACGCACGCACGCACGCACACACACACGTACATGCACATCGCTATATAAGTGCAATAATCTTGGACGCGACGTTAGACCCCATTTCACCTCACCTCAAATTATAACTGGCTTCATTTGCACGTATACTAGTATGTGTGAGTATGGGTAGATAAACAGACGGACAGATAAATTTCGAATCATGAGATAAATTATTATATATGGTATATGAACATTTTGAAGTAAGTTATGATATACAATGTATATTGATTAAGAGGTTAGACATGGGTTTCCATAAATACATGAAGAGGTATACCGTGGTTATCAGTTTGGATATTTCTATGTTATCTCCAAGACCAGGAAGAAGATTGATAGAACGTTTGATCTATTCCAAGACGTTTACATAGTCCACACCTTACACTTTGAGTATTTTATCCAGGTAAGACATGTCGCATATCGTGTCGCTTTTTCCAGTATTTGAAGACCTGTTGACTCCAGTTGTCAGATTCAACGCTGGGAAGGAATGTTGGAATGTTCAGCATGATAACCCTTGATTTGGTGACTCCGAACATGACTGTCTACTGTCTCGCAATTAAGTGGATTGATAAAAGCATCCTGTTTGACAAATATTTTAAATTTCAAGAAGAAAAAATAAAACTTAATATTTTGATTATATCGAAGCACTGAGATGTAATTTAAAGTGTTTACTTGCATGAATGAGTAGGGGCCTCATGCAAAGTCAGTTGAGTTGTTGCTACAAATATTACGTATACATTCTTTATAAGCATTTAGTTGGATTAGAACATGAGAAGGAGTATTACTATGGACAACAACTTCTTTATTATACATAGTTCACCTGTTGTTGGGGCAAGAGTTAGCTCTGGAACGTCGTGTTTGTAAAATAAAGAAGTTGTTATCCATAATAACACTCCTTGGCTTTACGTATGTACATAGACGCACATATATAACGACTGACCACGACTCATCCATCAATCTATTATAGCGAGTGCGCAGGATTTCTGCAACGCGCAACATTAGGTTCGTTGAAGCGGATTGTTCCTCTTGCTTTTGCGTTTTGGATTTACATGATCTGTCCTTGTTCATTTCTATATTGATTTACAGTTTGGTGATGTTGCTGTACTTTGAAAACGTTGTACATCTTCTTGTGTTTTTCGAACCTTTCTCTAAAGAGATCGGATTGGCGCAATTGCCTTCTTCGTAAATCTGTTTATCTTGTTATCTGTTTTTGGCATACGTCTTCAATACGTCATGTATGCATTCAGTGACTGAAAGCGATGCGAAATGTCATAACAACAAGCTCATCTGTGACAAACGAAGTAGGGGGGGGGGGGGGGGGGGGGGACACCCAAGAAGTTTCGTAGATTGCGCATAAGTGGGGAATCGAACCCGGTCCTCGTTTGGATGAACGAGCCTTAACCACTGAACTACCCCTTCGGGAAGCCAGTTGGTCAGACATATCATCTCACATACCACAATCTGCCAATGGCGTAGTTACAAAAATTCTATGTGTCGTTTGATTATCTCAGTTCGCATCGTGAAATATCAAAATGATTTTTTTTTGGTAATTGAATTGTTTAAATATGAAATAAAGGTATGAAAGTTAAACAAATGATTAAAATCTAGCATGACAATGACAACAGTTCAATAGAACGCAGTAAAGAAACACGTCTATTTCTTTGAAAAAGAAATTATTCATATTATTTTATTTAATTTCAGAGATTATTTAGTCTTCAATACAAAACTATGGATAGCAACTTATCATACTAGGTGGATTTGTGGGGGGAAATCCCGATTTGTTGTTGACTCACTGACGCTTGTTGACAATGACAACAGTTCTATAAAAGCTATATGCGCAGTAAAGAAACACGTCTATTTATTTGAAAAGAAATTATTCATATTATATTATATACTTTCAGAGATTATTAAGTCTTCAATACAAAACTATTTATGGCAACTTATCATACTAGGTGGATTTGTGGTGGGAAATCCCGATTTGTTGTTGACTCACTGACGCTTGTTGACAATGACAACAGTTCTATACAAGCTACATGCGCAGTAAAGAAACACGTCTATTTGTTTGAAAAGAAATTATTCATATTATATTATATACTTTCAGAGATTATTAAGTCTTCAATACAAAACTATTTATGGCAACTTATCATACTAGGTGGATTTGTGGTGGGAAATCCCGATTTGTTGTTGACTCACTAACGCTTGTTGACAATGACAACAGTTCTATACAAGCTACATGCGCAGTAAAGAAACACGTCTATTTGTTTGAAAAGAAATTATTCATATTATATTATTTACTTTCAGAGACTATTAAGTCTTCAATACAAAACTATTTATCGGAACATACTAGGTGGATTTGTGGTGGGAAATCCCGATTTGTTGTTGACTCACTGACGCTTGTTGACAATGACAACAGTTCTATATAAGCTATATGCTATATTCATTGAGGCGTGTCGTTGATTCACCGACGCATGTTGGAGATGAATAACACTTTGGTGAACCCGGTATTACGGATGGGTCGATGTCAAACATCGTAAACATCACTTTGGTGACAATCCTTGGGATCCATACGTCAGGACTGTTGCACCACTGAACATTTCTTGGGAACATGTATCTGGAACAAAGCGAACAAACTGATACCATCACACTCGAATACATTAAACCCTAACACAGTCACGCTAGTCGAGTATTGTTCCACCACCCCAGGGTCCCGGATACAAAAACTACACTCATGAATAGCCTCAGTCACAAACATGCCGGGATGAATGGGGTGTTACTGGGACATACATATTCACTGTATAAACTGTTATTTTTATTTTCGTTTTGGTTGTTTATATATTCTTTTTTATTTTCAATACATATTTTGATGAGCAGAATGTGATACAGTCTTTCTGAATGTATTTTTAAGTTTAGTAAGTTTAGTTTAGTAATATTGATATGATAAGTAATATTGATATGATAGTAATATTGATATGATAGTAATATTGATATGATAGTAATATTGATATGATAGTTTGATAGTAATATTGATTTGATAGTAATATTGATATGATTGTAATATTGATATGATAGTAATATTGATATGATAGTAATATTGATATGATAGTAATATTGATATGATAGTAACATTGATATGATAGTAATATTGATATGATCGCAATATTGATATGATAGTAATATTGACATGCAGCGTTAGCATAAAATGGACAGGTTCTTCGGGAGGATGAAACCGATGAATAAAATCAGTATTGGTTGGAGTACTTTTTGTAAATATGCAAATAAACAAGGTCAGGTACGTACTATTTTCAGTGTCACCACATTAACATGACGTCTCCCTTGTCTTTCAAACCTCCATTAAAGCATAGTATTATGCCATGCAATGTGCTTATTATCATTATCAAAAGTTGCTATATATGAAATAATGACGATGCAGCGTGACAAGTTTAAGTTGGAACTATTCGGTCTGTTGTCAGTGTCGGTTGACTAAGACTGACCTTGTGACGTAATGTATTAATGCGCACGTTCAGGAAAATGTGCAGTGTTAAGGTACGGTTTGAGAGGTGGTGCGATTTCCAAGAAATATTATGTGAAAAGGGGTTGTCACGCTTTTGTGTTGTTAGGATGGTGAATATCTGGTGAATACACTGTGCACTATGTAATGCAATATGTAATTTTATAAATGATATTTTCCATCGCCAAACACACGTGATAGCATACTACGTATTATGCAGAGTGGCATGCACATATAGATGTGTGCTTGTGGTATGCCTGTATAGGTGGCATGTGTATGTAGTATGAATGTATATAGTCCAAGTTGTTTGGAATTGCTCAAAATCTGTTTGATCAGGGTTCCGAAAACCTGGCATCATCAGTATTTGATAGTGATTCCTTCACACATGCTGATTTTATAGTTAGAATCGTACAATGGATTTCTTATGATTATGGAAATGGATTGTGTCGCTCTTATATACAAATTCAAACCTGGTTTTGTTTGTTTGTTTGTTGTGTAACGCAGCACTCAGCAATATTCCAGCTATATATGGGCTGTCTGTAAAATAATCTAGTCTGGACCAGACAATCCAGTGATTGACATCATGAGCATCGATCCACGCCATTGAGATCGATGACATGCATCAATTATGGCCGCGAGCCTGACCACCCGATCCCGTTAGTCGCCTCTTACGACAAGCATAGTTGCCTTTTACGGCAAGCATGGTATCATATCTATTAGATAGTGATTCTGTTACACATGCTCCTGGCATATATACATGTGGTCGGAAGCGCATTAGAGGTTTCATATGAGTATGGAAAGGGTGTTGTCGCTATATTCAATGTATTAGGCTGTATGAATGCATTCGGCTGCATGTGTCTCGTTATGTGTCATAGTACTGTCTCTTTGTTTCTGACAAATCTGTCAACACGGTGCTGTCGTGATTTGCCATTGTGGAATAATGGCTACTGTGCATTAATTTTCAAATATAGTGAGTAGTTCATTCCACGTTGACATGACTCAGAACTAATAGAACTTTAGTTGAGGTGAGGTGAAATTGGGTTTAACGTTTAATGCACTTATATAGCGACGTGCATGCACGTGTGTGTGTGTGGCTGCTTGTCCGGACTGATGCCGATTTATAGTGCTAGCCCACTGAGATACCATGCCGCAGTTTAACATGAATACCCCACTCAGACACAGTATACTGACTCCGAGCCGACCAGTCCTTGTTTTAGCCCCTTAATGCCGAGCGCCAGACAGGGTAACAACAAGTACCATCTTTTAACGTCTTTTGGTGTGACGCGGCCGGGGATCGACGGGCGGACGCTCTACCACTAGACCACGGAGGCGGTCTATAGAACTTTAGAGGTTTGTTTTGTCATTACCGCTGCCGTGGGCGGTGTGGGTATGGGTGTGGGTGGGAGAACGATCTTACTCCTCTTATAATAACTCCAAAAACTCCACAATAAATTGAATGCTTACAGCAGTGTTGGAAACACCCACTAAAAAAAGCATATACATAAAAAGTGCAAGCAGTATCACATGGCTCCGAATAAATGCCTCAATGTCACAAAGCAATATTACCTGTTTGTATCCATAAAAAAATTTTTTTTATTTATATAATGGTCGAAGTCAAAGGATTCTAGTGAAAAAGTCGACTCTTCCTATCAATACGTAAGATCTAAAAGTGTTCTGTATAAGCATTTCTTATCACTACAGTAAACTACGGTTAAAGCGAACACGCTTATAACGAACTGACGGATATAACGAACTTACTTTTTGGTCCCGACTATTTGCTGTAGTTATGCTGTATATATGCTTATGACGAACTACGGTTATAACAAACTAAATTTAGTAGTCCCTTTGAGTTCGTTATAACCGTAGTTTACTGTATTATTAGTAAACACGTATAAAGCGATTGTTCTGTTCAATGAGCACTTCAATGACAAATCCCATTCAAAGCCAATATGTTTAACGCTGACAGATGCAGGTTTAATTAACTTCCCTGATCCATTTTCGGGCAACGAGTGCTTCGGTGGAATCGATGTATGAGTGTAAGCCCCTTAGTCGGGTCTGGAGAATGAGGAAGTTGTCGAGATGCTATGTTTAGGTAGGACCTATAATGTGTACTGTGTGTAGGCCAGTATAAACATGTGAGTATCTATAAACCGTGCTGTGTTGACGCATGGAGATGGCTGGACTGACGGAGCTGTAACGGGTGGGTACGACATTGTGGACGGTGTCCCCAGATAAACCCCATGGCTACTTAAGATCTTGAATAAACACTTCTATGTCATGTTACGACATGTAATGATTTATAACTTTTTTATAACATTTTGTCCGTGCGCATGTCACTGGAGGTAAACCGACTACCCTGAGGAGGGTAGGTGTGGGCGGGTTGTATATTTTTTAGACTTTTATATCTGTTTGAGTTTTTGTTGTTGTTTGTTTTGTTGTTATTAATTTGGGGGGTTGTTCTTTTGTGTGTGTTTTTTGTTTGTGTTTTCTGATTTTTGGGGTGGTGGGGGTTGATTGTGTTCCGGGTCTACCGTTTAACGCTTTAATACTTGATATTCCCAGCCAATCACTTAGACAATCATTGACTGGCCATGAATATATTTACGATAGCAAAAACTGAGATCGAATCAGGACGTTAAACGTTGCTCAAGTTAGGAGCACTTTTATTACTTATCAGCCTAAGATATATGTGACACTGACCAACACGGTTAATGCGTTATACAACTCTTCATTGTAAACAACATACAGTGTGCTGAACATTACATTTTTCTTTTCAAATTTTCAATCAACAAGGAAGAAACTAAATTAAAAGCTTCTGAAACAAATCGCTAACTTATAAATTACAATCAGTAGAACAACCAGTATTCGCCACTGTATGGTGATAATGTATTTTGGTACAGGACTTGAATAATGGGATAAAAATAACATTATAAAATATGTCAAGAACAATATGGAGAAAGAGTTTACCTAAACAAATCAGATACATATCAGATTGTAAATACTTCTTTATATTTTGAAAGAGATGTTTAAAAATATTTTTGTTCAGTCCCTTTGGGATTTTTAATTCATTTTAACCTCTAAGAGTTCTGAAGGATTTATGTAAAATAACATGCAGTCATGTTCGTTCGAGGCTGATTATTCTCACGTTAGCGTTTTGGATTCACATTATCTGTTCTTGTTTATTTCTGTAATGGTCTGATTAAAGTTTGACAACGTTTCCATGGATCGTTGGACATTTTCTTGTATCTCAGGGGCGGTGGGGTAGCCTAGTGGTTAAAGCGTTCGCTCGTCACGCCGAAGACTCGGGTTCGATTCCCGACATGGGTACAATGTGTGAAGCCCATTGCTGGTGTCCCCCGCCGTGATATTGCTGGAATATTGCTAAAAGCGGCGTAAAACCATACTCACTCACTCACTTGTATCTCAGACTTTGTCTGAAGAGGTCGGATTGGCGCGTCTGCCTACTTTGTGATTTTGTTTATTTTTATACTTGTTCTTGAAATGATTGTTCAACATTAAATGTATGTATTAAAAAACTGCAAGAGGGGCGGTGGGATAGCCTAGTGGTTAAAGCGTTGGCACGTCATGCCGAAGACCCGGGTGCGATTCCCCACATGGGTACAATGGTGTTCTCCCGCCGTAATATGTCTGGAATATTGCTGAAAGCGGCGGAAAACCATACTCACTCATTCACTACATACAAAATGCCATGGGAAAAAACGAAATGAGTACCGGTGGTCTGTGACTCGAAACGGAAACAGCCAGAATGAGCACGTTGCAAACACGTAGAAAATCGAACCCGGTTTTCGGTAGAATGCGCGAACCTTAACCACCGAGTTGCCCCATCATGAAGCCTAACGCGACGTTAACCCCTTTCACCTCACCTCACCTCACCTCACCTCACCTCACCTCACCTCACCTCACCTCACCTCACCCGTAAAGAAACACGTTTACCTGTTTGAATAAGAAATTATTCATGTCATATTCTTTACTTTCAGTGAATAGTTAGTCTTCAATATAAAAGTATTTACAGCAACTCATCATATTAGGTGGATTTGTGGGGGGAAATCCCGATTTGGTGTTGATTCATTGACGCTTGTTGACAATGACAACAGTTCTATATAAGCTATATGCGCTGTAAAGAAACACGTTTGTTTGTTTGAAAAAGAAATGATTCATATTATATTATTTACTTTGAGAGATAATTCAGTCTTCAATACAAAACTATTTATAGCAGCTTATAGCAGGTGGAAAGGGGTGGGAATACTGATTTGGTGCTGATTCATTGACGCTTGTTGTTGATCCACTGACGCTTGTTGTTGATTCTCCGACGCGTTTTGAAGATGATTAACACTTTGGGAAATCCGGTATCACGGGCGGGTAGATGTCAAATATTACAAACATGACTTTGGTGACGTCAGTACTGTGGCACCACTTAACATTTCTGGAGAAAGTGTATCTGGGGGACCAGGAACAAAGCTCACAAACTGACACCATCACACTCGAATCCATTAAATCCGGATACTGCCCAGTGTATTGTTCCCTCATCCCAGTGGCCCGGATACAAAAACTACACCAGAGAATAGCCACAGTCACATGCTGGAATGAGTCATGTGTTCACTGAGGTGTAACCGGGGTATCAACATCCTTAAGAATTACTATTACCTTTTTCATTGTGTTTATGGTCATATTTTCAATGCATTCGTATTTTGATGATGGAAATGTTTTCCGAAACATCTTTACGTTTAATGCATCGAAATTAATACCCCGAAGATGATCGAAAAATGTTATAAAAATACATCCTCTGTATTGTTATCATAATGTATTTCAAAAGACATACATTGCGCTTCCATACTTCCCATAGCCCGTGAAGATTCGGGGTAGAATAGGTCTTCAGCCACCCATGCTGGCTGTAAAAGGCGACTATCCTTGTCGTAATAGGCGACTAGCGGAATCGGGTGGTCAGACTCGCCGACTTAGTTGATGCATGTCATCGATCCAAATTGCGTGGATCGATGTTCATGTTGTCAATCACTGGATTGTCTGGTCCAGACTCGATTGCTTACAGACCGCCTCCATATAGCTGGAATATTACTTACTTACTTTGGAGATTTAACGTGCGCTTTCCGACTGATGCGTATTTCGCACACGGGCTGGAATATTGCTGAATGAGGCGTTAAACAACAAACAAACAAACAAACAAACCACCGGCAGCACATTGTCTCACTGCATCAGCTCAACGTTCCTCCCAGCTAGTCTCCACGTGAGATGAGGCATCATTTTTGTTTCAGTAATAAGTCGACATCATACAATTTAATTTTCGAAACCTGTGTAAAACCGCTTTGTCATCAGTTTTCATTGTACATGCATATCTTTCTGATCCCTTTAATTAAACATGCCACCACGATTCGAACAAAATTTAGAATTTAAACACAGTGCTTTTCATTGGACATTAACTCAAATATGATAAAGATGTATAATATAAATTAGAATCAAATGTACAATCAGAGGTACTCGCAAAACAAATATTACATCAGGGCATTCAACGAAGTTGTTACAATATTACTAAAATTATGTACAAATAAACCAAGGTAAGATCATGGTGAGTAGAAAACGTGAGTGGTAGCGTGAAGGACATCAAATCAAGAGGTTGTAGATTCATATCTCGCTGTTTTTAAAAGTGTTGTGTTAACAAAAAATAATGATTGAAAGTAAATTATTAAACTCGGACGGAAACGGAACGAAATCAATGACACGCCAATACCCCCATTAAATGCTAAAACACATAAATATATAAGGCGCCCCTTTTTCAATAATTACATCCAATCAATTTCAAGTGGTGGGGGAGTTGGGGTGGGGTGGGGTGGGTACAGGTCTAGATCTATCCCACGTTCAGCTGTTAAACACAACCTTGAATACCCAAGATGCTTTGAAAGTACGGGACAAGGATCGCGCCTAGGTTTGTGTTTAGGACTAAACACATATCTTTTCCAGTGAATCTTGCCCTTGCCTTTCATAGATATAATGTTACATTTAACAGAAAACGCCGGGCACGATGACAAAGCAATGTAATCATTATTAGCTATTTCATTTGGTGCACATGACCACGACAGAAACTCTCTGTCCAAATTATAAACTCGAGACTTGCACAACAGGACGAGTTACGTGAAGCCGCGAAGTAGGTTAACCGGATTCATCAAAATTCTTATTCCTCCCGAGGAAAAGTTTCGAAATAGATCGCATTCCGATGTTACCATGAACCACCCTGGGTACTCAACCCAGGGTCCTGTTTATAAGATTATTAAGACCACCAGCTGTTTGTGCATGTGCTGACAATTTCAACCAATCACGTTACGTTTAGGGACCAGGAAGATACGTCAAGCATGTCTTGTAATGACCCATTAAACTCGTTTTCATGCCAACAATTTTCAGGATAAAAGAGTTATTCATTAACAAGAACTGTAAATTCCCCGAAAACTGAATTATGAGCTAAATAATTTTACTCTAAAAATGAACACCTCTTCACTTTCGTAGGTAAGACAAGAGAGCTAGACAAATCGTGCCGTTTCAAGAAATTCAAAAAAGCTCATGCCAGAGAATAATTAGTCTCGACTATCTGCCGATACAGTTTCCATAGGGCGTAAAGGGCAATATAGTTATGACAATTATGTGAATGTTTCACTGAAAATCATTGATGACACAAGGTGTCACGCTCTATTACACGGTAGCTCACCCGCCACTTAAAACATACTAGGTGCCAGTGAGTAAAGCGGCGTGAAAGATTATTGTATTGGATAGCATTGCGTATCATCTTGAGAAACGATGTGTCGGTTTTTATCAGTTCCTCTGAAAGTCTACCATAAAATCTCAGGATGACTTAATCAGGCATTTGATGCTGAAACCTTTGATTGAAAAATCCCGCGTTGTAAGCATAAACGGTCTTTCCATGGGATATCATAGCATCGCGTATCATCTTGAGAGGCGACGTTTCAGTTTTAAACAATTTCTCTGAAAGTTTACCATAAAATATCTTGAAGATTGAACAGAAATTTGGTGCTGAAAACGTCTTGAAAAGTTTAGTTGTAAGCGTTATTGGTTTTTCCATGAAATTTAAAATTACACGCTCTAACACACCTAAGCATTTGAAGAATGCACACACCATAAGCTGGTGACGGTGCATTGTTTAACAGGAAGAGAAATCGGAGTCATCCTTTGTCGTGCTTGTTATCATTACCAAATAATAGTCTAACATACAAAAATCTGTGTTCAAAAAACAAGTCTCAGTTGAAACTTTTGTGCCTGTTGTCACTGTCATTTGACTCAGCACTGGTCTTGTGACGTAATATGTTGATTTGCACGTTAAGGAACATTTGCAGTATTAAGGTACAGTTTGAGAGATGGGAATAGACTTTTCGATGAAATAATTCAAGAATGACATTACAAGATAAAGAGGTTGTCACGATTGTGGGTTTGGGGATGGTAAATATCCTGTATTGGGAAGAAACACAGTGTGCTATGTAATGCAATGTTTGTTAACGTCTATGTAAAGTGATATGAATTATGCACATAAGTATGTATGTACATATGAATGTGTGCTTGTGGTATGTATATACATATGCATGTGTGCTTGTGGTATGCATGTACATACGAATGTCTGCTTGTGGTATGCATGTACATGTGTGGTAAGTATTTTCATATGAATGTGTGCTTATGGTATGTATGTACATATGCATGTGTGCTTATGGTATGTATGTGCATATGAATATCTGCTTGTGGTATGTATGTACATACGAATGTCTGCTTGTGGTATGTATATACATATGCATGTGTGCTTGTGGTATGTTTGTACATATGCATGTCTGCTTATAGTATGTATGTACATATGAATGTGTGCTTGTGGTATGTATGTACATACGAATGTCTGCTTGTTGTATGTATGTACACATGCATGTGTGCTTATGGTATGTATATACATACAAATGTCTGCTAATGGTATGTATGTGCATATAAATGTGTGCTTATGGTATGTATGTACATACGCATGTCTGCTTGTGGTATGTATATACATATGCATGTGTGCGTGTGGTATGTATGTACATATGCATGTGTGCTTATGGTATGTATGTACATATGAATGTGTGCTTGTGCTATGTATATACATATGCATGTCTGTTTGTGGTATGTACGTAAATATGCATGTGTGCTTATGGTATATATGTACATACATATGAATGTGTGTTTGTGGTATGTTTGTACATACGAATGTCTGCTAATGGTATGTATGTACATATGAATGTCTGCTAATGGTATATATGTACATATGAATGTGTACTTGTGCCTATGTCAGTGGTATGTATATGTGTATGATGTGTGAATGTATTTAGTCCTTGCGCTTTTGAATTGCTCAAAGGGTGTTTGATCAGAGTTTAGCGATTCATAAATACATGCTCGTGATATAGCTGGAATCGCACAGTAGACTCAAATTGTAGCAGAGGTTTCTTATAGTGGACATGTGGGGGACATCTTCCATATGTCCGATTCAATTGCCTATTTCGACTTGTACCATATGTTCCCATGTTTTTTTAAGATGAACCATTGACTTTCCTTTGCATGTGTTTGTGACTGGCAACTTTTCAGGAACACCTGGTATTATCAGTATTTCATAAGGATTCATGCTCATAATAAAGTCGGAATTGTGCTGTCGACTCTAAAGCAGATTTCTTATGAAAATGGAAAGAGTTTTGTCTCGTTTATTTATGATAATGGAAATATTTTGTCGCTATTATTTACACCTGGTACCAGGTCATGATAGCGATCACTAAACACTTGCTTCTCATAATGATGGACAGGGTTTTGTGGCTTGTTTTAACATTATTTACGACACGACTTATTAAAAGGCGACTAAGCTTGTTGTAAGAGGCGGCTAGCGAGATCGGATGGTCAGCCTCGCTGACTTGGTTGATACATATCATTGTATCCCAATTGCGTTGATCGATGCTCACGATGTCAATCTCTGGATTGTCTGGTCCAGACTTGATTATTTACAGACCGCCGTCATATAGCTGGAATATTGCTGAGTGCGGCGTTAAACAAGAAACCAACCAACAAACCAACTCCGCAATTCCCTATCAATTGAGGGACAATTACCAACACCCATGGATATTTTGATGAATGAACATTAATGTATTGTATGGATTACATACAAATCTCACTAAGTATATGTTTTACATTTTGCATGCATGGAGGAGGGGATGAAAGGGGAATGCACATGTTTGTTTTCTGTTTCTAATAACTTGTGGAGGAGATTGGTAAAAATTAAACATGGAGCAAGCATCAAATTAGTGATAGATGTGACAGATCTCACAGGGTAACATTCAACAGACTCATTACCGTGTGGTCATGTTTACGTTTTAATAAACAGTTTCGAAGAAATGGAAAAAAATGGAAATGATTTAAATTGCAAAATGAGAGAAGAAATTAGTAGTCAATGTTTTTTTACAGACTGTCGTCATATAGCTGGACTATTGATGAGTGTGGCGTTAAACAACAAACAAACAAACGAACACTACAACATTAAACGCTTGCTTTGTCATTACCGCTGCCTGGGGCTGTGTGGGTGGGGATCAGTTCAACATCTTAAACTCTTCGTGATATCCTGGTGACTTATCATTGTCCCTCTGAGACAATTAATTGAATGCTAGCTTACAGCTGTGTTGGAAACACGTCCTGAAAAAAAGCATATGAATAAGAGTGAGTGAGTGAGTGAGTGAGTTGGGTTAAACACCGCTTTTAACAGTATTACAGTTATATCACGGCGTGCCAGCTTAATTTAGGAGTGAGTGAGTTTGATTTTACGCCGCTTTTAGCAATATTCCAGCAATATCACGGCGGGGGACACCAGAAATGGGCTTCACACATTGTACCCATGTTGGGAATCGAACCCGGGTCTTCGGCGTGACGAGCGAACGCTTTAACCACTAGGCTACCCGACCGCCCCTTAATGTAGGAGGAAAGCCAGACGTTGTGCAGGTCTCGAGCACGGGTATGGTGCTGACAAACCTAGAAACATAATCAGGGCGAACCGGGATTCGAACTCTGAATCATAGGTTTCTGGCGTGCCCAAGGGACGCAACTCTGCACAACGACTGGCCACCGGTGCCCCCCCCCCCCCCCCATATGAATCAGAACGGCAAGCAAAGATACATCACTGCTCTTTTTATATGTCGAAATGTCTCTCACAAAGCAATATTACCTGCGTGATTCAATATCACTCCGTTAAATATTATATATAGTCGAATTTACAGAATTTCTGAGATAACGTCGTCTTGTTTTATTAATGCGTAAGGTCTAAAAGTGTCCCCCTGGGCGGCCCCACACACTAACAATGTTTACATTCGTCGCACGGTACTTGTTGTACGTTGTTTGGGGCTGGTCAACTGTCGTATGATCACCTTTTCGTGACTCACTTGGCCAACATCCTGAATCAGTGAATGATTTCGTTTCTATGTCAGGGATTGTTTATTTACGTCTCACCTCGTCACAATACACATGGCATAGTAAACACATAAAACTATTGAGTAAATTTTGTAACGAGCCGCTCTTCAATGCAAATACAACGCTTTGAAATGACGATAAAATGAATAAATATATAAACATATATACATTTCACAATTTCAAAGAATGATATGGCATTAAAATCACTGTTTGATATGTAACATACATTTTCTGCGTATGAGAATAAAGTAACAGGTTTTGGTAGCAGCATAGCATAAAAGGGGGGCAGGATAACACTTACTTTATCCGTTTCACTATATAGGTAAAAAACAAAAAACATTTTCACAGTATTTTCAATAGTTGAGTTCTGTCATCGCAGTAAAGTGAGGAGAATGAAATAAAGCATTAGATTCGTGTTATTTGGTCAGGACAGTTATAACATCTTCTTTGATCCAGGGATAGGTTGGTGTAGCGGCCTGTTTCCATCTTCAGGGGGAGGAGAGGGGGGGGGGGGGGGGGAGGGGGGAGGGCAACTATATTGACACCTTATTCAGTTTTACTGAAAGGTATATTTCAATGGGGTAATTACAGGGGTGATTTAATATAGAAATATAAGTAAACTGGTTGGCAAAAGAAAGTATGCACCCATGTTTGTTTGATGGTTATTTGAACGAAACAAACAAAATGATTATTCAATGATGACGTATGTCATACGGGTATCATAGTTGTGTTTTGGACCCTCAGTCTGAGGTATTTCGGGGACGGTTTGTGTAACCTAGTAACGTCTTCATAACGTTTATACTTTTTGGTCAAATCCAAATTCTTTCTTTTGCCCGACTGTTTATGTTCCAACTGATTCATCCTAGGTTGAACCTGAGTACGTTTCTAGGTTTGTCAACGAAGCATCCTTGCTAGTGGGTTTCACCAAAGTGACGTCACCAACGTCGTTAATCAAGCTTACTCACTCAAACACACACTTTAATTACATAACTGTAACAAACATATAATCGAACTGACTTTCTTGTCCGAAAATGAGATGGGACTATAGGGATCACACACTCTGATCACATCAAGTGCGGAAGTATAGTCTATACACACAACGACGCGAAAATTCTTGATTCTGTCCAACATTTGTCCAAAATACATGGGAAACAAACATGGCGATAAGTGAAACACATTTTCTTTTCAACCTTTTAATATGGACTTCGAACATGTACCTTAACTGTCACTGTCAGTAATATATATATATATATATATATATATATATATATATATATATATATATATATATATATATATATATATTACTTCTTGAATTCGTTTATGTACATGTTACACTCACAGTGAACACGATCCGTGGTTTTCTTTTCTATCACTACTCTATACATTGTGTACAGAAGAGAAGCTCATTCAGTGTTAGCACGCCTATAGTACAACATGGTATTATGTTTGATTGCGGTAATGATGCGGTAAACGTGCGGTAAACGTGCGGTAAAAAATGCGGTTTAATTCTTGATTGTCAGAAACTTAAATCATGATAACTTTGCACCATTATTTTCACATAACATTATTCGGAAGGTTTGCGTGAAAAGAAGCAGAAAATATGACTTGGTGTTAAAACAGAATTCTGCTTTCTATTCAGTCCTTCTGTATGGGGAAACAAGGAATGTGAATGACTTGATTTGAAAGTCCTTGATAGAAGTGGCAAACTTCAAATACCAAACACATTTATGTATTGTAACGTTTGAGTCCTTTCTCAAAACTGCAAAGGTTCATGATTGACAGTAATATTGAAACCGGAATTGCTTTTTCTACCCTCGTATTCGCTTTTAAAACTGATATTTGCAATATGTTGGCACATGTTTCTGTCTCTCGTCCCTTTAGTTTCCGAATCAAACAATGTAACAATATTTCAGTGAGGCAGCGTATCTAGCGTTTCGAATATTTGTCCATATTTGTGTGCAGTTGTTTAGAGACATGTACACCTACTCACATTCATCCATGTACCTTAGATATTTTGTTCTTGTTTTGTACTACCTCGATTGATCAGGCACCAATATGACAAATGTCCACACGCACCAAACACAGACAGACAGACAGACACAGAGAGAGAGAGACAGATACTCATCGCCAAAAGAAACGCGAACCATAGAAATATGTAAAGAAGTATGTACATGTACGTTATGAAGGGATGTTTCCAATGTGTACCACTTAATGACAAAACTAACAATCAGTCTCGTGTTACCACAGAGTGTCTTTATTCTTATCACGATATGCTGCACGTGATTTCCAAACTTAACACGCGAATTCTGCACGATTCTGGTACTTCTTGGATCTATGACGTCACGTGTGATGCGTATGTTCGTTTATGAGTAAGGCAACACGTATGGTATTCGCGGTGTGTGTACACCCCCCCCACCCCCAACACACACACACACACTAAGGTCAGTTGTTGAATATGCATACTGCAATAGAATTCGTAGAATTAAGGAAACATAAGTATGTTTAAAGTATGAAAAAACTGCAATAAGTTCAAGTCAGGACAGTGACACATCGTCCATATTCATCGAAAAATATCACCCGAAGGACAATCACGATGCCTTCAAGACACTCTCAAGACACAGTGCATTAAGACCTATCTTCAAACAAGCTGTGCTATGTCCTGGTTTGAAATGCTAACAGCAACTTAAGTTTGTATACATACATACATACATACATACATACATACATACATACATACATACATACATACACACACACACACACACACACACACACATACATACATACATACATACATACATACATACATACACACACATACACATACATACATACATACATACATACATACATACATACATACATACATACATACATACACACACACACACACATACACATACATACATACATACATACATACATACATACATACATACATACATACATACATACATACACACACATACACATACATACATACATACATACATACATACATACATACATACATACATACATACACACACACACATACACATACATACATACATACATACATACATACATACATACATACATACATTGTACATCGTGGCAACACAAGCATCCCGGACACAATGCCAGCCTGGTATCAGGTGATGCTGTGGGGTGGGGGCGTGGGGGCAAGGAAGACGCGGCCCATGCATGTTAGGGATATAGAGATTTTGAAGATTAACGTGGGATTTCGTGTTGTTATTTCTATTGTTCATTAACATGTCGGGTTTTTCAGTTCCTTTGGAATGGGAATGTTTTTTTCAGTCACGAAGCGAACCACTCTTGTTTCTTCTGGTTGAAATACTTTGTTCAACATGTATGTAATCATCAACTTACCCTACTGCCTAGAGGTTCATTCCTCTTACACGCATGGGCAACCGTGACGCAAATAGTGTGTACCCCGTTGGTCACTCGTGTGGAACCCATCCGCCTCACGTGACATCTGTGTGCAACGCGTTTAACACGGGTGTGTACCCCATCCGCCTCGCGTGACATCTGCGTGCAACGCGTTTAACACGGGTGTGTACCCCGTTCGTCATTTGGGTGCAACCAGTGACACACGCATTTCGGAGGAAACAAACTTTTGACCAAAAGCAGTGTTCTAATTGCCGTACCACATAAACTCCAAGTGCTACTGTCAATATATCTTCTAATCGAATCACTGGATTGTCTGGTCCAGGCTCGATTATTTACAGACCGCCGTCATATAGCTGCAATATTGCTGAGTGCGGCGTAAAACACAAACAAACCAATCTAATCGATCCTTTGCTACATCATTTTGGCATTTACAGTATATATTTTGTTCAATGTACATTAATAGTTTACAATCATGTGTTATAGAATATTTGTGATTTGTGTTGAGTTTACAAGCAATAATTTTTATTTATGGTGGCATTTAAATATAAAACGTTTCATATGTAAAATATGTAGTAAGTTAGATCGTAAATAATAATATTGAAATCATATTAAAATACAATGATATTGTTTGTTTGTTTATTTGTGTTTAAAACCGCACTCAGCAAAAACAACAAACAAACAATATCATTGTATCTAAATACAATGATAACAGTAATATATATCTGAATATATCTATACATCACGCAGGTATTAAGTGAACATTACAGACAGGTACGACACTTGTTGCTAGTTATAGTTTATATATTGTATATTATTTACATATCAAACGGCAAATAGTAAGGTATCAACATGACAAACCGAAATCTTATTTTCACCGGCCAAGAGGCCCGTTGGCCTTCCACCAGCTTGGTCATCAGCCATAAATCTTCTTTAATTTATAAAATTAACCCACTTGTCAGCATAGGTTCAGGATATGTATGTGCAGGAACGGTGACAAAATGTGGCTCGATAAGTTAAGAGTTACCCCGAACACCCTACCCAAATCTGCCCATTAAAATACTAAAATTACACATGCTCGTGACATAGTCGGAATTGCACAATTGACTCTTCAGCAGATATTTCTTATGAATATGGAAAAGGTTTTGTCTCGTTTATTTAATATGATTATGAAAATGTATTAGTCGCCGGTGACAATATGTACCATGAACGTTGGCATATATTGCTGCAGGCGACAATATATGCCGTAACACACCCTCTGCTCCTGCCTATCTTTGTGTTCGGACGATGGCGTATGGGATACAGCAATAAGTGGTTCTTATTTGGCGTTTTCTCTTCTTTAGGGTAATTATTTAATCAACGATTGGGTTATTAATTTAGATGTGATCATTGATATGAAGAATGTATTGCTGCAGTCGGGTATTTATGAAAATAAACAATGTTAAATGTAAGATTAAACACATTAGAGGTGCAGTGCAATACCAATGGATGTTTTCTTTTCTATTGTAGCTTTTATGATGATCTTAGGTTTGAACTTGTTAATCTTTTGAATTTTAAATCATCTGATAAGACTTTTACTATGTTAACTGATAAGACTTTTACTGTGTTAACTGACGTCATGTCAAGCTCTGACGCCTCGTTAATCAAACTTTTAGTATCAACTATTAATGAAATGTTTAACAGGAGACAGCATTTTACATAATATATGTCTTAGTCGATTGATATCTGTATATATTAATACATTTTAATCTATTTTATTTTTCTATTAGGTATGATCTTACTAGTGTATATCTGTTTTAAAATAGTGTCTCATAAGCCTAGCTAGGCTGGATGGTATGATAAATTAAATATGATGTATTGTTATTGTTTCATGCCATGTGACACTTTAATAAACTATGTCTATGTCTATGTCTATGTTAAGTCAACAAACCTACAGATTGAATATCATAAGTGTGTGTCAGGTTTCTTAATGCTTAATTATGTTTTCAGTATAATTTGGTTCTTCTACAAGAGCTAAACAACATGTCAACATAAAAATATATGAATATAAACACATAAAGCGCTGCGTGTAAAGATACATTTATATACGAATATAAGATTTAAACACCTTTTTACACGGTAACATTTAGATAGTGTCATATCACACTTTGAATTGAAAGCAATACAAAAAGTGTGTTTCGTATAATCGATGATACAGAATGGTATTTAGGAAACATGTTTGACGATTTCTGTTAAAAAGACCTTATTTCAGTTCAGTTGCCTCACCACAAAAATACCGACATAAATAATTCGTATGACGTCACTCTATTGTCCCAACCGTCTATTATTCCCGACGAACAATTTTTGCCAAACACATGCGGTTGTAACCCCGTCGACAAGACGTAAATGTCGTATCGGATACAATCCAACGCAAATACTTTATTTTTTCATGATGTTGCTGCCTATTTGTTACTCCATGAAATGCCTATGTCATTCATGATGTATCGTGGGTACAATGTGTGAAGCCCATTTCTGGTGTCCCCCGCCGTGATATTGCTGGAATAATGCTAAAAGCGGCGTAAAACCATACTCACTCACTCACTCATGATGTATCGTGGAGTCGGACACCTCGCCATACAGACATTTCCCCACATGTCGTACAACAAACGCTTCAGCAACCCATGCTTGCCGTAAAAGGCGACTATGCTTGTCGTAAAAGGTGACTTAACCTCATTGCGTGGATCGATGCTCATGATACCAATCACTTGATTGTCTGGTCCAGACTTGATGATTTACAGACCGCCGTCATATAGCTGGAATATTGCGGCGTAAAACAACCAACCAACCAACCAACACCGCAATTCCCTATCAATTGAGGGACAATTACCCACACCCATGAATATTTTAATGAATGAACATTAATTTATTGTGTGGATTACATACAAATCTCAATTAGTATAGGTTTTCCATGTTGCATGCGTGGAGGAGGGGATTAAAGGAGAATGGGAGCCGTGCCAATTTACACTTGTCAGAGGGGTACTCAAAGTACGTGATCTAGACTATCAGTTGTCGGACTTTCATTTTAGTGGAAGCCTCGGTGGCTGAGTGGGTTAGATCGCTGACTTTCTGTGCTGGCGATTAGGTGCCTCATTCTGGCAAGTGTGGGTTCGAATTCCGGACGGGACTCAACCCCCCAAAAAGTAGGAAAATCTGTACTTTACTAAGAAAGTGTAATCCCAAATATAACAATTGTTACATCCCTGTCTCTACGTATTTAGTTGCCAATCGGTAACATTCATTATGCTGCGGTAGACATTTATAAGCTTTCATCTATTGCTGCAAGCTTGACATCTTTGTTTACACAATAAAAATTAACTCCTGAGGCAGTCAATCACCTACATTACCTATTGACATTATTATCAACTAAAGCAGCCATTTTACATGTAGTCCAACAAACTGACAATAATTTCGTCACAATGTAGCTGAAACATTGTTGGCATGACGTCACATTTACAATCACTCAATGACAATAAATATTTTCGCAAGAGTGCAGGACAATTGCCCACTCGCACAATACCACACACTGACATTTCCCCTCTGGACTTTTTTGGGATAAAAATCATAATTCATACTATAGTTTTATTTATAATTTGACAAACTGTAATTATGTGAATGTTAAAATTCATCATCACTTGTCAAGTTCACTAAACTGTCACCAACTGGAAGTATTGGAATCGAACCGCTTGTAGCAATATTCCAGCAACATCACGTGTGCTTCACACAGTATTCCCAACCCACGCGGGGAACCAAACCCGGATCTTCTGCGAGACGAGTAAACGCTTTAACCACTAGGCTACCCCTCTCTGCTCCAAGATCCAGACACGATTAAGGGAGGCAACACTGAAGAGCGTTTTGTGCCTCATTTCACCACCAGGTCACCTACGCCCCAGACAATTATAAATCCAGTCTCGTTAGTTTTATTCTCACTTATTTACATTTGCACTCAGCTCCATTTTCATTGTAGACATTATAACGTAAAGCACTCATGAAGCTGTGCTCGGTGCAGTGTAACCCGGAAGTAGTGTACGAGTTGTCCGCCCATGGTGCTCCCGTGTCCCGGGACGTGACAGCGTGATGATATGAGGTAAACTGAGGACACAGTGGCGAGACTAGAGGAAACATTGCCAACTTGTCACGAACTTTAAATAGGTCGAATACCACATAAAGTAGATTTTCAGCTTGATAACACCATGGACATTGAAAAAACGTGTCAGACTCTTATTAATTGCTCGTCCCGGGGAGATCCGGGTACGAATTGGTCTTAAGCAACCCATGCTTGTCGTAAGAGGCGACCTACGGGATCGGGTGGTCGGGCTCGCTGACTTGGTTCATGCATGTCTTCGTATCCCAATTGCGTAGATAGATGCACGTGATGTCGGTCACTGGATTGTCAGGTCAAGACTCGCGTATTTAAAGAACCGTTAAACAACAAACAAACAAACAAACAAACAAACAAACAAATGCCAATTGATTTATTATGAACTTTTAATTGTCTTTGATCTTTTTCTGAATATGATTATTTTTACTTACTTGCCATAGATATGGATGCAACGAAATTTATTGACTTATTAATTTGATCGATTATTTTCCGAAAAATGTTGATTGCTTACACAGTTTATATCGTGTCTTCGGTATTTCCGGCAATGACTTAACGTCAGATGTGAATGTAAGAAGCAGTCAGCCAAAGGCAAGCTTTATAAAAAATCGTCTGTTAATTATTGTTGAAAATTAGCAACCACTGGTGCTGCTTCTGCGCGGCACAAAAAACCAAGTGCTTACAATTTGAAAAGATTACAAAAATATAAGTACAACATAAAACCAAATATGATATAGTTTAACTACAATGTAAATTCATGTTCTTTCAGACTTTTGTTATAGTAACATGATCTTTGCTTGTGAAAATCGTTCATGAGTTAGTTCGATAATTTTGTGGTTTGCTTGTTGCGTTAGAATCGAAGATATCCGAGCACGATTAATGCTCAAGCTGTTCTGCACTTACAACGTGTCATGTCCTGAACAGTGAATGGATTATGTGATATATCTCTGTTTTAGATGTATTGTACGGACCTGCATGTGTTTAGAATGGGTTTTAATTTATAAGTGTGTGAGGAATATATTGTTTGCTTATATTTAGTTTTCGACTGGTGCGTCCCTGGCAACGACTCACGCTGTTGGGGTACGATGCCTCATACTTCGCCCAGTAACACACCGTAACTGCATAAACCTTCATTGGTGAGCTCTTAATTCACCGAAGGGATAATGAGACCCAATACGTGAATCCCCACGGGGTCAATCCGTACACGCAGGCACGTTTCGGGCGTGCGTGCGTGCAACATTATAATAATTACCATTGATTCTTTATTGACCTTTAGGCTTAAAGGTAAACAGGGCGCGAATTAATACAGGTATATAAGTATGTGTATTCATTCACACTTTTGGCACAGCTGGTGTGTTTTGTTACAGAAATAAGCGTATGAAAGATCGGTAATGGTCCTGATCATAAAGACTGCGATTGCAATATCCGAATAATAATTCTGCTAGAATTATAAAGAATATTAAATGTCCAAGATTTTCAAATGGCAAAATTGCAGTATGTTTAGTAAAACATAAGGTGATGTGTCAAAGGATCGATGTCAAAAGGTATCGTTTTTCATTGGCTTTTGTAGGTGTGAGTCAAATGATAGAACTTTTAGTTGTCATAGCGAGAATACATACATTAAGTGATTTCCTTATTGAGCAATGAGAAACAGGTGCGGTCCCCAGGCCCCCAGAGAGGTGGCGCTTGTAAATGAGATTGTGGCTCCGGGAAGTCGTTATCATCTAGGATGTTTGGGGCTGTGCGTGGGCTGCACATGACTTATATTGAAGGGTTTTGTCGCTTATATTATCTTATCAACAACATTGCTATGTCCGTCTAACCTATAACATTTCTATATATATATCACATAGGCATAACCATCGGAGTGAATACAACTTACAACCAATACATAAAGGCATTCTAAGGGATCGGATTTTCTAAAATATCTTTATCTACGTATTAGCTCCTAGGGAAGGTCAAATGCTAAACGGGAAACTTATTGGTACACAATTTAGGGTTATTTTAGCGCCTGGTGTCGCTGTTATCGTTGATCGATTCGTGTGGTTCCCGCCGCTGTGTTTCTTTTTGAGCCCAATGGAACCTGTTCCGCCGGATAATCGCGACTGGTTGTCCTCTGGATTTGGCGTTTTGTATTTATAATAAAAAGGGTATATACTATTCTACTCAACCGCTAAATGGTTATTTTAGTGGTGACCTGTGTAAAGCACACGACAGCAGATAGCCTCGGTAACGGTATCTCTCTTCTGGTCCAAATAAACGATTTTGATATTTTGATATCGTTTCGCTGGTAAAAAATAACTATTTAGAAGTCGGTTGTTTGTTTGTTTATTTTTTAACGCCACACTCAGCAATATTCCAACTCTTTGACGGCGATCTGTAAATAATCGAGTCTGTACCAGACAATTCAGTGATTGGCCATGGCATCATGAGTATCGATCCACGCAATTGGGAAACGATGACATGCATCAACCAAGTCAGCGAGCCTGCCCACCCGATCCCGTTAGTCGCCTCTTACGACAAGCATAGTCGCCTCTTACAGCAAGTAAGGGTTTACTGAAGACCTACTCTCTACCCGAATCTTCACGGGTCATATTTTTAGGTCACCGGGGTAGAAACGATATGAAGATATAAGATGCATAATATCTCAAAGGACCTCTATGGTTGAAACACATCTTAATGAGTGTTCATAAACATTCCGACGATTACTGCGTGGTGTTCAAAGAAAGACCTTTCTCACTGATTATATTGAGATACATACTATACTTCAACGTTAAGCTCACTAATGTCCATTGTGTTATTAAAATGTATTTTAGACCAAGTACATCTCGAAAACTCACCATGCTACGTAAAACACTTTTCAACTATTCCTGACAACATTTCGACTTTAATAACTGATGGACTAAATAAGAGTCTTCTACGGAACCGTAGAGGGGACATCGGATGAGAAAATAAATATCAATAGTAAGGCGTGGCCACGAGATAATAAGTCGAGGCCACGAGATAATAAGTCGTGGCCACGAGATAATAAGGCGTGGCCACGATATAATAAGTCGAGGCCACGAGATAATAAGTCGTGGCCACGAGATAATAAGGCGTGGCCACGAGATAACAAGTCGTGGCCACGATATAATAAGTCGAGGCCACGAGATGAATAAGGCGTGGCCACGATATAATAAGTCGAGGCCACGAGATAAATAAGGCGTGGCCACGACATAATTTAGCCAATGAAAACTCAGGTTACGTATTTTCGAATTTTAGGATGGAGGACCTCGAGCGTTTTCTCACAGACAGGGGAGTTCCTAGCGAAAACGTTCAGCTACTTGTTGCTGACAAGGTAAAAAGACGATAAGGTTTTCGTGTAAAACGTACTCTTCAGGTTTGCATGTAAAAATCACATTTATTACTGTATTTTCACGGTAAACGGTTGACTTGGCCAAGGTGTATGTACCATTAGGTGATGAAGAAGTAAGCTCTGCTTTTAAGCGATTTTGTACCATATTTATGAATCTTGACCATTTCCCACGAAGACCTAGAGACGAAGTTCAGTGTTTTCGTGCAACTCAAGTTTTGAACGGGCGAATCTTGAATATTACTGATATACATTGCAATAATCATTGTAATGCTATCCTACATACAAAATCTTTTTGACATCATCAGACAACCAAATATATTGCTGTTCTCTTTGAGTTTTGTTTTTAACAAAACCCAATAAACAAATATAGAAATATAATGAAACAAACAAACTATTAAACAAAATTGGATGTGCTTAAATAGTTTCATAGCCTAAATGTAATAATGTGCACAACATGCATTGGCAACATTTATCAGTAAAGAGCGAAGTAATAAGATATATCGTGAATATTGAAATAATCATTTGTGCTGACAATTAGCATCGATTTTCGTAGCTTATTTTCGATTTTGAACAGGCTTAAAGTTCTGGGATACAGTCCTTACCATTAGATTGTTAAATGATTTAGAATTAAATTATAAGATAAATAACAGGTAACATTAAGATGAGTTGAGAATTATTACTATTATTCATGTGATTTAAAATATAAGCTTTGATGTGATTAAACCACTGACGAGATACAAATATTTATGTTAAGATCGATCCAAGCCTTATCCTTGAGATGAAGGATGAAGAGCTTTCTAGATATATTCCTACATACGGGGACAGGCTTGCGACGGTAGTCTGGTGCAAGTCAAGGCAATTGGAAAACCCAGAAAAACAGACCAAATCAAGCGGATTGTTCGACAGAATTCGAGAAAAAATGTCAAATCGAAGAAAGAGGGGTCAGAAAGATTTTGACTTTCTGCAAGGTAACAAAAACGCAAGAAAAACATCTCGGCGAATTGAAGTTGGGTGGATGGATTTTGACACGAAGGTTAATGCCTTTAGGCAAGTGCGGAGTCAAAACGGGGGTGGGACAAGACATTTATCAGTTTATAGGGATGCTGGACAAGCAGATATTCTGGCAGTAGCCAAACAACTGTTCTTTACCGATGGTGAAAGCAAAAGGGGAAACGAGGCGCAATTCACTTTCTCCATCAAAGATTTTAAAGGGGAAGAAATGGGCCAAAAAACAGTGGCTAATGTATATGAGGAAACTAAAGTAAAGATTATTCGTTTCTACATGTACACAAAGAAAAAAGAGAATGAGCAAGATCTGTCAACTGACGTGGTCCAACACCAGTCTAACAATGAATCGGCGAGTCAAAAAAAGGTAAAACCATATTTTGATATCAGGTAAAAGTAAAATTGATTTTTTTGCCATACAACATAAATAAGGTTGGAATAAACCTTCTCTGAGATGTCTAGTTTCTAGAAGCCTCACACCTCAGCGCCATAAAATAACATTGGTAATACCATCACATCGAACGCTTTCATCAAACAGTCAAGTGGAGAATGGACTTTTCTTGCATATACATACAGACGAATATACATGCATCTTTCACAGTGTAAAGGCAGGGGTCAATATTGTTGGATGCAAAATCTGCGAGAAGGAGCGTCACACTTAAACATACGAAAATATGTGTATTGCATGCGATTAGAAATTTGATTTATCTTAATATATGCAGTTGTATGAAATCCCTTAGATTTGTTCTATTGGAGATTATAGACATTGTTGTTTTTACCCCTAAATAATCTGGACAATGGAGATTGATGACGGCACTCCAATTGCTTCTACGGGAACGCCTACTGCTTCTCCTGGGACGCCTACTATTTCTACTGGGATGCCCACTGCTTCTACCAGGACGCCCACTGCTTCTACCGGGACGTTTACTGCTTCTACCGGGACGTCTACTGCTTCTACCGGGACGTCTACTGCTTCTACTGGGACGTCTACTGCTTCTACCGGGACGACTACTGCTTCTACGGGGACGCCGACTGTTGTTTTCAACTCGGGCAGTGTACGTATAAGCATTAAACACGTGGAGTATCATACTTACAGACCCGTGAAGATCCGGGATAGAATTGGTCTTCAGTAACCCATCCGTGTCGTAAGAGGCGACTAACGGGATTGGGTGGTCAGGCTCGCTGACTTGGTTGACACATGTCATCGTATCCCAATTGCGTTGACCGATGCTCATGCTGTTGATCCCTGGATGGTCTTGTCCAGACTCGATTATTTACAGACCGCCGCCTTATAGTTGGAATATTGCTGACTGATGCGTAAAAATAAACTCACTCACTCACTCACTCACTCATAATTACAATTGAAATGAATGCCTAGACTTCTTGACACCGTAGTGCTTTGTTTTAAATCAACTCCTGACGAAAACAAGTGATGTGTTCCAACAAATGGGTTATACATTTCTTGGGTTTACAATAGAAAAAAAGCAATATGATGAATAATGACGTCATCCTTGTACGGTCATTCGGTAGAGATAAACTAGATTTCACAGTATATTGTCAAATAAAGCGTACAAGAAATAACATATTATATGATACAGTCAGTATAATCAAATATCTTGTAAAGTGAAAAAAATAGATATTTCACTCATCGCTATGCTACTTGGGAAAATATCTCCACTCGATAAGAGACAATTGCTATGTCATTGCAAACATCTAGTATCCACTATTACTATTTTCACAATGTCTCTTGTAAACGTCACAAGACATGACGTCAAACGTCACACAATCGATGATATACCTCTTCTGAACATTGTGATTTGAATTTTGGTTGGGAAAAATCAAGGTCAATGTCAATTGGATATTTATTACTTTTATCAACTTGTGTGGATATATTTTATATCGGAAGGCACTCGGTTGTGGTTCTTTATATTTTATACTTCATTGTTTCGTCTCCTTGCAGGCAATGCAGTCAATTTCAACTGATGATTCACTACCAGATCTAGACACTGTTTCATCAGAAGGCGGGGAAGCCGAACTTGGTGTTGAAGACCAAAATGGTGAAACTGTAGACAGCACGGTCACATACAATGACGTGGATTCAAGTGAAGGAAGTGACTTGGCAGTATTTGACATACCAAGGCAGTCCAACAGGAACCTTGTGTATACCCGGAGTGACCAGCCACTCCCCCTTCAGCCTCCACCCCTTAGACTTGAGGCCGTGCGGTGAGAGAATTATTTATGTGATTCAAACATAAGGGAAAACACAGTTTCATCAGTAAATTGAAATAACCTAAATCAGCCATGCATAAAACGTTTGTCATTTTCCCATTTGAGTTGCAGCTTATTAAAAATTCAAGTAGATATCGTCAATTTGTATCTTGAAAGTACTTTGCAATTATTTGTCATATGTTTATGCAAACATAAATCTTAGATGTAAAGTATAAGGTCAATTGTATTTCCTATAGGTTTTATCGAGTGGATTCTTTCATATCCATAACAAAACGGAAAAAGTAACATTAAAGTTATGTTACAAACTGTTAAAATAATTTGGTCTGAGTTCAGAATTGAAGTAAGACGAGTTCTATGGATGAACAACTTCTTTATTACAATTAGTGCGACGTTTCGGTGTAGATCCTAACACCTTTTTCATGCAAGTGATGAATTGTTTTCTTGTTTTATAGACATTCAGAAAATCTTCACGAGATATTGACCAGACTCGCGTCAGTGATCAATAAAGAACGACGGAACATTGTTAATGTCACAAGACGTAATGTAATGTCAGGTGGCATCAGAGCTTTCAACAGGCCATCTTTCAACCCTGAAAATGGCTTGTCTGTTAAGTTTGCTGGGGAATATGCAATAGACGATGGCGGGCCAAGCAGGGAGTTTTTAAGATTGCTCATGAAAGAAATATCTTCTCTCCCCATATTTACCGGTGACGAGACAAAAAAGATGCTGGATTTGAATTACACTGGTAAGAACTTGCATGTTTTGTGAAGTGTATTGATTTTTGCATAACCATTTGTTTACCTTGAACTGAAGTTTACTGATAGACCTTGGGGGTATTTGACTTGAACTGGACGGGATTATAGTGCTATTCAATATTTTGTATAATGATAGATTTAGCTCTTTGACATATTTATACCATTTGAGTATCATCACTAGATATATTGATACATATGTCAAGCTGTATCCCAGAAGGTAAAAGGTAGAATACACCCATAAAGTAGTATCGAAACAAATTATGTTTAAAGGTTTCAGGTGTCAGGAAATATAGCTACATGTACATCACAATTTTTATTGGTTCTGGTCAGTTTGCAACAGCTGACAGTAAACCTTTAAAGAAATATTCCGAGATCCAGATATGTGGGTGCTGGACTTCCTCATTGACAATAATTTTGTCAAGTTTGGGGATAGAACATTTCGCCAAACGGTTGGAATCCCCATGGGTAGTAACTGTGCTCCACTTCTAGCTGACCTTTTTCTCTTTGAATATGAGTCTGAGTGTTTAACAAATCTTGTTAAATCCAAGAAACGTTACCTTGCTAAAAAGTTTAATCTCAGTTTCAGGTACATTGATGACATTATTTCACACCAAGATAAATGAATTTCTGGATTTGATATATCCACCAGAATTAGAAATTAAAGAAACCACTGAGAGCCAATGCTGGGTTTCCTATCTCGACTTATGCATTGAGATTGACAATAATGACAGCATTTCTACTAAGCTATATATGACAAGAGGGATGATTTTAATTTTGCCATCGTCAACTTTCCTTACTTGTGTAGCAACATCCCCTCAGCTCCCGCCTATGGTGTCTGCATTTCACAATTGCTTCTGTACTTAAGAGCATGTACCTTTTACTCAGACTTCAAAAAAAGACATGCGCTACTAACAAATAAGCTCTTCAAGCAAGGTTACACTATCCAGGGCCTTGTCAGGTCTTTCCAAAAATTATATGGCAGACATTCGGAAGCCTGCACTAAATATGACAAGTCACACTTCATATGATGTGATGCCATCCCATTTAATGACATTCATGTTGAGTTTTCTAAACTCACGGCAAATTGGCATTTAATATTTTCTTGAAATTTTGTGAACGACGGGTGCTACCGGTAGGGCAGGAGAAGCTTACCATTTCGCGAACACCTTATCTCATCACAAGTCGGTGATTCATTCAAAATCTTTCAACACGATTTTGCCTTTCATGTCCAATGGAATCTGTTTCGACAGATATCGAGTTTGATTGTTCTTTGGCGTTGACGTTATTAATTTATCCATTCACTGATGTAAGTTTTCTTGTTTTAGCCCTACAAAGCGGTCTCTACTTGACAGCGGGGAAGATGATAGCATATTCTGTCGTACACAATGGACCTCTTCCACGGTTTTTCAGTCCACTGCTGTTCAGTACGCTTGTTGGCGACAGCCAAATTCAGCCAAAGATTGATGACATCCAAGATGTCGCACAGAGGGAAAGTCTACTGAAGGTCGATTCAAACTCAATTCCCTAATTAGGTTTACATGATGCGTTACAAGATGCGTAACTGCCTTATCAACATTTGTGTGGTCCTATAGTGTCATATATGTTTCATATATTCAAAAGCAAATGTATCAACTAGAATTATACTTCAGAAATATGTACTGTTTCAACACTGCTATATTTGGAATAGCACTATATGTAATAGTAACGATTCTAGTACTTTGTGGTTGAGTGCCATTCGGGCTTTGAACCCACACCATAAGAATCAGGCACCAATTTGCCAGCATTGAAACTTCCACCATGTACCACCTCAACCACTTGGCATCGAAGCGATTTGTTATTAAAAAAATAACATGTTTGCCTTTGTTCATCAATTAAATTGCATGAATTAACTGTTTGTATTAATTCTATAACTTCTTTTGTCTGAATTGTTAAAACTATAGAAATATGTAATGTTTTCCAGATACGAAATGCAGAGGATATGTCTTCGTTCCTGGATGCCGTAGGTGGTGCTGATCAACTTATCCAACTTGCTGGATGTTACTCTCTTACTCTCTCCTTAGCAAAGAAGGAAGAACTTTGTGATGCCTTGATCCATTTTATTGTGCTTGGCAGAATCAAAGAGTGCCTAGATCAGTATGTACTGCTACCAAGCTTTTCAACGAATGTTTGACCGTTCACTGTCTTGTTAAATCCTTCCAAATGTTTTATGGTAGACAGAATGATATTTCTACCAAATATGACAGGCCGCTTGCAATATATGTGCATGGTGGGTGCTACCGGTAGAGCAGGACACGTTCCCCCTTTTCGCGAACACCTGGTGTCATTCCGATTTGTAATCAGTAATCCATGCATATATTGTTCTCTTTACATCGCCACAAATGCCCCATTGAATCTGTTTCGGCAGATATGATAAATCACAGCCCTAAGGCGTTGACGTTTACTATTAAATATCATTAATAAGTGCAATCGGGTTCGTTAGTGTTGCTGTTGCTGAATGGTGTCATAGTGCAGTAATGGTTAAAGTAATTTTAGTATCTGCGACAATTTAATACGCAAGAGTTAATAAAAAACAACAACATACACTCTCTCAAAAAAGAAACGCAACCCCTATATTTTCAAGATGTTTATCTCAATATGCAAGTTATTATAACACATTTAATATTGAAGACAACAATATGACATTTGGCATGGTGGCAGTACAGTTATGCATCTTTAAGTCCAGACTTCGACAGTTCTCTCACTAAGATTGACTTGACGCAATGGGGCGTCTCTGATCTTTGGTTGTAAGACATGGCTCCCCACATCATGACGTTCCCTCCTCCAAATCTGTCGACCTGCCGAACACAGTTCGGGGAAAAACGTTCGTTTCCTCTTCTATAGACACGCTGTCTTCCGTCACGGCGTTGTAAGAGAAAACGTGATTCGTCACTAAACCAGACGCGCCTCCAGTTTCTCAGGGTCCATATCCGAACGTTGGTGCACCACCTGATGTTGGTGGCGTAAAACAGGTCCAATAAGTGGTCTTCTTGCACGTAGACCGGCCTCTAGTAGACGGTTCCTAATTGTTTGTGCGGACACTCTTCTCAAACCTGGCACCTGTGTTGCAGTGACGGTAGGTGTGGCTAGCCGATTACGTAGGTGGGTGACCCGGATGAATCGATCCTGAGGTTGTGTGGTAACCCTTGGCCTACCATTTCTGGGGCGATCGACAGTTGCATGAAACTGGGTGTATCGGCTCCAAAGTCGGGAAATCGTTGTTTTATGAACATTGAGGTGCCGGGCAACGTTTCCAAAGCTTTGTCCGGCCTCAATACGACCAATGGCGATATTTCGATCTGCAGCACTCAACCGTAGCATATTCGACCTTGTCTTTCGGTGAAAATGATAGAGTGAATCTCTAATCAACGCGTGCTTTTATAAGCCCATACTTCTACTGCTCTTTCCATGAATTGCACGTGCATGAGGCTTTTGGCATGGGCCACGTGAAAACTGTGCTCACTATGATGAAAGAAACAATAAAATGCCCTTGTGCACGAAAATTGGTGTGTTTGGGCGCTTACGTTAATAAACAGTGTACATGGTATAAGTGCATATCAGAAAAATTGTATTTACAATCAATATTTTTTCTTCTGGGGGTTTTCTCACATTTTCAGACTGGGGTTGCGTTTCTTTTTTGAGAGAGTGTATTTGGAATGTTTTCACAGTTAATTCAGTTATTATTCATAACAACGATCTGACCGATGCACAATTATACACATGAATTTTGACATCTGAGAATTGATCGTTAATGGGATAAAGTATGAAACCGTCTTTAGGATAACGTTCCAATGAAACAAACACATGCAACAAAAAATTTATCAAACTCAAATTTATTTTATAAAGTGGGTATTGTTCGAGTTAAGGTGCATAGTCTTATCTGTTTCCTTACACAAACTACTTTAAGATAACTAAAGTAAATGTCTTCTGGGTTTTATGACATCCATGTCTATTGCATATTAGCACAAGATATTTTCAATTCTAGATTCCAAAAAGGACTGGCCACTTTGGGAGTGCTTGCAGAAATGCGTGTTCACATCAAAGAAGTAAGGGAACTTTTCTGTTTCGATGAAAAGTATGAATTGAACGCTTCTGTGCTTGAAATGGTGTTCAGTGAACCATCCTTCTCCGAACCTGGGAGCAACAGGCGCAGAATGGAAGAAGAGACAGTCAGTTATTGGATGGACTATCTTCTGGACGTAGCAGGTAATGAGATAAGAAAAACAGTCGGACGTTAGTGTGTTTATAATAACTGTCATGGTGAACAAAGAATATTTATAACAGCAAATTACATGGGGATATCCATATGTAAAGCTAGAACGTGTTTGAGAGTCCAGATAACCAGACACGATCAGGACTGAGAACATGGTCCCTCTTGTGTGTGTCTCTATCACCTGTTAAGATCTAACTGCATTCGCAAATATGTGTCATGATGTATTGTCAAATGAGTGAATATGGTCGGTGAGTTAATGTGGTTGGGTACATATTGTTTAGTGAGTTCCTATGTTTGGGTACTTTCTTTATTTGACAAAACTGTATTTTCAGAGGGCACAGAATCAGTCACCCTGAGTGACATATTGGTTTTTGCGACTGGCGCGGGATCCATTCCCCCCCTTGGTCTCCATCCACAGCCGCAGCTGACATTCCACACTGCAATTGAACTCAACCCTGAGAACAGAGAGAACTTCCCTCGAGCTAACACATGTGCAAATGTATTAGACATTCCAATGATCAGTAATTATAACCTGTTCAAGAAAAACATGAATGCAGCAATCAGTGTGAATATCTTCACTTCCGAGTGAAAAGACGGGCATGACTGTTTGTCATGAATTGTCTTCCCCCTTTAAGTTTTGTTTTGCATTTGTTTCACTTTTACAGAACTGTTCTGCTATAATCGATTGAGCTTTTAGTCTAATTTTATTGAATCTGTTACTACCAAATAGGTTAATTGGTACTGACATCTGATTGTTTAAGAAGATTTTATTTACACCTGTTCAAAACATTTTTAGACGAATGTCCTATCGTATTATTTCTAATATACAAACCAGGTGTTGAATTTTTAATGGTTTGATGAGGTATGTTATTAAAGTTTAGTTTAAAGGAATTGCATGCTTTGATATCAACATGACAATACCGTGTTCCCTGTAGGGTCAGAAGAGGGGTCGTTTGAATCATTTTACATTTTGTGCTTTTGGTACAAGAGAAACCTTAAATTACTATGACCCGTTTAAATGTGTCTCTTAATGTGAAAATTAAGCGGAATTTGTTTTTGGAGTTTTTGTTGAGACAAAGAAATATTAGCTCATAGGTTTGTGGCATATAGTAAACGTGTTATTTTGTAAGCCTGTAAAGAACGTTTATTGTAATGAAACGAAGAAGGATGCAGATATGTTCTTTCTTTAAAACCCCAAATACGTTTAAATGACCATTGTAAGCAAGTTTTTTTGCAGTCAACATGTTTATGTTGTAATGGAAATTAAAAAAATATTGATGTTGTTGGTTAAGAATTACTAAGTTTGGGTACAGAAGGTTTAAAACTTACAAATATCGCATCTGTTAACATTTTGATTTATTTGGATTGCATATTATGAACATCTTGTTATGTTTTGAACAGACAGAATAAATCCTGTTTAATTGATAAAAGTTAATGGAAGTCACTCTACCCCAGATATCCTGTTTTTTTCCCGGTGTGGATTACACCGTTAGCATTATAGTTTCTTGAAGTATTGTATTAAATTTGCAGTCATTTTAAAAAGCTGTCACACAACACAATAAAGAGCCATCAGTTAACAGCTTAACAGGCTATTTTATGTCATTCTTTTAATGTTAATTCGTGAACATTCATTTGTTTCATGTATCTACCTAGACTGATAGTTTTGGAGTACAACGTTCAAAGTACATAATTTGCGTTGCGAACTGATATAAAACTTATTATCATAGCAAATAGTCATCTGATAATCTTTACTTATATTACCACCAGGGCTTGTAATTCAACAATTTAAGCAATTGTTCCAAAGGTCTGCGACTACAGAATTATAACATTTTACGAATGACGTGTCAGCTTTCTGTAATTCGGACATTATGTTAATCATGCACTAAACAAGTCAACTAAGCTTATGCAAGTTATTGTATGCACATAAATTTATTGTAGGGTTGCGGCTTTTGTATCAGCAAACATTTGTCAGAAGTGCAATCAGTTGGAAGTTTTGCTTATACTTCTTGTAAAACATCAGATCTAGAGTGAATCAATGTTAAATTTGGGAAATGGTTTATGTCTGAAACATTAAACGAAAGTTTGTACTGGCATTTATACCTGCTTTAGTTGCAAAACACTAATGTTAATCATAACCATCAATAGGAATACGTGCCTCGTGGAAGGAGGCAACGAGTTACATTTGGTAGGATCATAAAACAGATGTATATTAGACTTTACTACAGGACTTCGTAGATTTCTTGTCGGAGATGTATATACAGATCAGCTGCTTCTTGAGCATTCGTTGCCGGTTGTAGGTTGTCTCTCCCCATGACTTTAGTACATATTTCATAAACGTCTTCATCACAGGGGATTGTTGAGCGAATCACGGCTTCCTCAAGGCAGGTAGAGACGTCTTCGTCGGACACAACACAGAGTTGATCTTCAGTTTCCCATAGAGCTGGAGCACTGTACATTTGCTCTGGATGACCACTTGCAATATTGTTTCTTGAGGGTCTAATGCAATGGTTGTCCCAAACGGCAGCCACGGAATCCAGATCATCCTAAAAATGTTAATGTTAAAGAATTGTTTCCAACCGATTTATCTGGTGTAGATTAGGACATGAAAACAGCAAAAACCTGTTTTATATTGTATTGATCATTGTAGGTAACAGTAACATATTTTATAGTAAAGAGAAATATAAAATATATGTCGAAGAAAGTTTACATGTATGAAGTCGTTACTTTATGTATGAACAGTTCTACTTGCATGACATAATACAATAAAGTGTACCTGAACAATAGCCATGAAACAAAACTGGATAAGGTTTTTGTCCAAGAAATCTCCCCTGAAATCTCCATTTTCCTCGAGACCTTTGAACGTTTCAATCCAAAACTGTGTACATTCCTTTCTTAGAAATGACCACCAGACTTCGATTCTTTGATTTGATGTACTGGAACCATCAATGAAGCATCTTCCGGCTTGTGGATCTGTATTGTCACGTCGAAGATACTGTTGATACACTCGGACGTGTACATTTTCTGTACCATGGTCAGCCCTTACAATGCGTGGGCAACCTCTGTGGGTCCTAACGGCCTCTAAAAAGTATCCACCAATTACCTTTGGATTGTTGTTGGTATTGTAGACCTTGATCCATATTACTTTTCTTGAAAATCCACAAACACAAGCGTGGATACAAAGTCCAAATGGTTTAAGTTTATCATATCCATCTACATGCCAAACAAAATTTGGCCCTTTGGCATAATAGGAACGCCGACGTAGTCGCCGAACTCTCCTTGATGCAACTCCCACTGGATCTAGATGACGCAAAATAAGTCGAACGTCTTCCATTCTAGCCTTTACACCACTTTGTTGACATCTAGCGTACATGATACGGTAGCCACACAGTTGTCCTGAAGCTGATAGTTGATCCTGTATAAAACTCACAACATCCACGAGAGGGCTGAATCTACGACGACTCAGATTCATAGTCCTCAGAATTCTCTTAAGGTGCCGCACACTTAGTTTGAATCCATAGATGTTGTCAAGAATGTACACAATATCCTTGTAATTGATTCCAAGATGGAAATAATGTGATATTACTTCACTGCGAAGGTCTTGATTCATAATATGACCAAGTTTCATAAGTAATGGAATGATGAAAAGTATATAAAATGGCCGACCAAAACAGCAATTCTATTGGTTAAATTATCTCATGGCCACGACTTATTATCTCGTGGCCACGACTTATTATTTTGTGGCCACGCCTTATAATCTCGTGGCCACGCCTTATTATCTCGTGGCCACGCCTTATTATCTCGTGGCCTCGACTTATTATGTCGTGGCCACGCCTTATTATCTCGTGGCCTCGACTTATTATGTCGTGGCCACGCCTTATTATCTCGTGGCCTCGACTTATTATCTCGTGGCCACGCCTTACTATTGATATTTATTTTCTCATCCGATGTCCCCTCTACGGTTCCGTAGTCTTCTCCGTTGGTGGTGTTGGACATTTTTTTCTATTCAATTTTCTTCGGGTTCCGAAATTGAGTGAGACGACCGACCAGAAACATACGGGTGGGGTGCGCAGTGGGGTGTGGTTGCCATTACAAACACATTTATACCCTGTCAAAAAAAACACGCCAAACTATAAACAAAGAGTCACAGCATTATGGGTCCATGATCCCGGATCCATGTCTTTAATTAATGGCTACGTTCAGTGACGGAGTCCGGATACAAGTCGATCAGACTTCGCATCACCAGACAAGTAGGAGAAAAAACATTCTTGTCAGTCACTATCCGTGACCATGTCGTGACTCCCACCCACGCACTACACCTGTACAGATGGAGTGATTATCTAGCGTCATTGAATTCAGCGAAATGCTGTTGCAAGTTTTAGATAGAATTTCTGTTATTATTCGTGTAAAAATATTCTATTTTGAATCTTTGTTGTGTCAAAACAAACTGAATACATAACTAAAGTCCAAAAGAAAGCAACCCATGGGAGATGTTAGAAAAATACAAAGAAAAGGATTTTGTACAAATATGTTTTTTTTGCAACTACTCAAACGTCATGTGCATTTGATAGGAACACAAAGTTTAAAACCAGTGATTTGAAATTTCATCTATCGCAACTATATTTTCGACTTTATTAATTGTTGTAACTCTCAGACCAGATTTTGATTTAGCAGCTAATTGTCCACAAACACAAATGAAAAAATGACAGAACAAATACGTTTTGCTGACTGTTGTGACGAGTGTGATCAGGTTTAACCCCGTCTCAACCCAAAGCGCGATGCACACCAAGCTTATTGTTACGGCAATGTATCTGTTACGGCAATGTATCTGTTGATCTCTTGAACGCTGATCTGTGCACATTCTTCAGGCTCGTACTGGAGTATGGCCCTGCCTAGAATTCATGAAATGACATGCTTAGAGATAAAATTGGGTTTAACATCGCGTCCAAGATTGGTGCACTTTTATAGCGACGTGCATGTACGTGTGTGTGTGTGTGTGAGTGTGCGTGTGTGTGTGTGGCTGCTTGTACTAGTCCAGACTGATGTCGATTTATAGTGCTAAGCCCACTGAGATACCATGCCGCAGTTTAGCCCCTTAATGCCGAGCGCCAGACAGGGTAACAAGTGCCATCTCTAACGTCTTTTGGTATGACGCGGCCGGGGATCGAACCCCGGACCTTTCGCTCTCCGGGCGGACGCTCTACCACTAGACCACGGACATTCCTAGACGTGGCAGTGGAATCCCAGAGACTGTATGGCGAACACTATTGGAAGTCGTGATATATTTTTCAAGTTGTATTCAGTAATCCTTGGGGCAACTGCACCGACAGTTACTCCCCTTACTCAGTCAAGGATACGCTGATATGAGTTTGAAACAATTGCCACTGATTATATCCTTGATGTGTCAGCATCATTCACGTGATCTCGTGTCTCAACAAAGTGGTGGACGTCTACGTTCAACGTGGCTTTGATCTTTCCTCCAACATCAAGCTGTCACGCCATGATGGAACTTAAATACTGTTTGAAGCGGCGTTACACTTAACTCACTGCCAATCAGAACATGACCTCCTTGCTTGCATTTAAGAGGACAGCAGGGGACATAATGTAGGAGCGCATATGTTTCCGTTTCGGGGACAGTTTTTTTTCATTTGATATTAAATTCTTAAAGGAACTAGTTTGGATCCAATTGGCAGACTGCATTACCCTTCTTCTTCTTCTTCTTCTTCTTCTTCTTCTTCTTCTTCTACTCGTCACGCCAAAGACCCGGGTTCGATTCCCGACATGGGTACAATGTGTGAAGCCCATGTCTGGTGTCCCCCGCCGTGATATTGCTGGAATATTGCTAAAAGCGGCGTAAAACCAAACTCACTCACTCACTCACTCTTCTTGTACTATTTACCCAACAACAATGGCTGACATCGCACTGCTAGTATATGGGTCAATTGTCGTTTCTTAGGCCAGGTTTACACAGTGCCGATTACGGCACCAGTTTGAGATCAGACAGCGCTACGACACGAAAAGTGAAAAAAGTCGGATTACTATCCTCAATGACCTGGAATGACCTATCATTATCTGAACGCAGTCGTATACGTTCGTAACAGAGTCCTACGGATCGGGAAAGGTCCAGAGAGGTCGGCCAGGCACTCCAGACAGTATGGTGCGTCCCGTAACATTCGGGAAACTCAGCCGATTTTGTCTAGTCGGAATACAATCGTGACTATGTCGTGACAGATTCTTCTGTATCGGATCAAAATCGTAACAGTGTCCTGTGTTGTTTGGACGGTGATCTGTGGGTCGGGATGCTGTCGTGATGAACAAGCATGAATTGTTCATTGCCGTTTCTTGTCGATTGAGTCCAGATTGCGTCCAGATCGTGCGGAATGCGAACCGTCTTTGTCGGTTCACTGTTCGGTCACTGTCTGATCTCTGTCGGATCGCATTCGGGAGAATCGGGACGCTGTCGGGACAGATTTGGTCACGATGCGGAAGATACAAATCGGATCAGATTCGGATTGAGAACGGGAGAATCGGGACGAATTCGGCTGGAAACGGCTGAATCGGGACGCTTCCTGAACAATATCTGATTGTTTGTAAATTTCCTGCCACGAACCTAGGATCTTGATTAGACTTTTGACAAATTTTAAACGGGAATGGCCCTATCAAGGATGACAGTAAACCCCCTAAATGTGTGACTGAGCCTTTAAAGTCTACGTTAATTAAACCTGCATGTTTTGGCCAATATGAATTATATATTCTTGAATAAATGTCTTACACACATTCCATTACGGGGCGGTCGGGTAGCCTAGTGGTAACAGCGCTCGCTCGTCACACCGAAGACCCGGGTTCGAATCCCGACATGGGTACAATGTGTGAAGGCCATTTCTGGTGTCCCCCGCCGTGATATTGCTGGAATATTGCTAGAAGCGGCGTAAAACCATACTCCCTCATTCACTCACATTCCATTACACAGCTTATATACATTATACTTTAAAATCAAGTAACTCAGAAAATAAACATATTTTATCTTTACACCATCGTCACTGATAGTTTGGATCAAATAACAGTACAAATGACATTCCAATCTGTGATCAGACAACATCTAATCATTGCAATGTTATTTGAGATATTTATATTATATGGACTATGTTCACATTTCGTAACGTCCCACATACAACCAAGTAAAATCTTGGCCCCTCCGTATTCCTTCTTTATTCATCAGTTTTCGGGTGTGTCGAACCTCGACTAACTCGAAGTATTTACGTAGGTCCCTTCAACTTCGACACAACGGTATTTGACTATTTATTCCAATATGAATAGATGTTATTTGTTACAGTCAGTGCATGGTGGTAACGGTGCCGGAAGCGGTGACATCATATACTGGCTACTGCCTCGGATTCATACTTAAACCATCCATGCTCCCCACTAACACCAGATGTCATCTTTCTTGAACATAATGCCGAACCTTGGGGTCGTCAAAGTTGGAATAACCCCCCTCAGTCTTTGCTTTCCGTTCTATTCCTATCCACAATATATACCACATACACGTGTAAAAGTAACTGTGGATACATTCTTATGTTTCATGCTTTGACCTTTTTAGAAGTAAAACCAATACCAAAACTCATGTTCTTTAGCGTTGGAGTGAAATCTACATGCATTTAATATGATAGAATGAAACATACTTTCATTTTGTAAATTACAATTTGAAACAAGTTTAAAATTTAAAATTCAGATTCTGTAGTTTCTATGCTTTGTTTGTTTGTTTGTTGTTTAATGCTACACTCAGCAATATTCCAGCTGTATGACGGCGGTCTGTAAATAATCGAGTCTGGACCAGACAATCCAGTGATTGACATCATGAGCATCGATCCACGCGATTGAGATACGATGACATGCATCAGCCAAGTCAGCGAGCCTTAACACCCAATCCCATTAGTCGCCTCTTACAAGCATAGTCGCTTTTTACGGCCAGCATGGGTTGCTAAAGACCCATTCTACCCCGGATCTTCACTTGTCTCTATGCGTTCTACATAGTTTATGATGAAATGTCTGGTTATTTCTCTTAGAGGTGTACGGCAATTTGAAATATCATACAGTCAAGCATGTTCTAAATCAAAACCGTACAAAAGTATTTGCTTTAACAATCGAACGATTTAGATGAGACTAAACTTTATACCAACTAAAACTATCTTGTGTCTGTTTTTGTTTTCATACATTCGAATTTAGGCCGATGTTTATTCACGAGACTGTCATTTATTTACCTATCAGTATATAAGTGCATGTGTATAATATAAAACCTCAACGCCAGATGATAACCAGTCTCGATTATCCGCCGAAGTAGAATCGGGCTTTAAAGGCAAAATAGCCGTGAAAAGTATATGAATGGATAAAGGACCTTTTTACACAGGGCTGCGATCGTTGTGTCACATTTGAGCGATAAAAAACTGGCCAGGACGCTGAATGGTCGCCTAAACCCAGGAAATCATGTTTCAATGTAACTGCTACAGAAGGTGTTCAGCAGTAACTGCTCGAGTTGTTCAGCGTCTGCAACTACAATGAAAAACTGCAGGTACAAGCCCTCTATTTATAGGCACTCTGAGGAGGCACTTCAGGTAGCTCAAAGGAGGCAGGAAAGAGGCAGAAGCATTGCCATGGTGTCTCAAGGGTTGCCGTGGTCGCCAAATGGAGGCACGGCGGTCGCCAGTCATCGTTCAATGCACTCTGTTGGTCGCCCCAGGGTAGGCATAGCATCGCCCAGATTGATGGGACAATATTTCAACAGAACGCATCTATTACCTGGCGACCATTGGGCGACCACTGTGCCTTCATTCTGCAACAACGGCAATGCTTGTGCCTCCCTTCTGCCTCCTTTGAGCCACCTTTGAGCAACCAACTTCCTCGGCGACCTTTGTGCGACTGTTTTAAACATGTTAAAAAATTCACGGCGACCATGGCGTCCATGGCCATGTCTGAACCTCCTGTGTACAACCTTGAAACGACCTAGGCAACCACTCTGCCTCCTTTGAGCCTCCAACGACGATCTGGCAAATTGTATGGTCGCACACGGGTGGCACAAAGATCGCAATCCTGTGTAAAGGCCCCATAAAGGCCCCATAAGTGCAAATCAGTGACGGACATAAAGCTGCGCTTCTGCAGCTTTCAACAGAGCGAAACTGAAGTTTAAAGTAGCATTCAGGTACATAAAAGTCAATGTTGAACACGGCTGATAATTGTCGTGACGCCTTCATGCCTAAGGCCAATGTTGACACGGAATTCCGGGAAAACGCAGTTTGTTCGCCCGTATTGGATTATCATGGTACGGTTCGAAACGCTTGATCAACTGCACAGGTGATACGTCTTGCTACTGGCGGAGTTGGTGCTGCGTCATGATCACGTGGTACATACAACTGTAAACATCGTGGTGTGATGATTCACGTGCTGGGTGCTGTCGTGGTATATGCTATCTCGGATATGACATACTGGGACACGGCTGACTGATTACTACGACATCCCGTCAACCCGGACCGTGCACAGTGAAATCGTCAGTTCGGATTGACAAATGTCCGGATTAACGAATCACTCTTAATGTAAAAAGTAAATTCATTTGGATATCTATATTGATCCCAACAAAAAACTTTCATTTGTCATTTATGTATACAAATGTATCTTTTTATGCAAATGATAGACTAAGTGTTATTTATTACTTATAAGTGAAGTTTAGCACAATTTTTTTTTACTCCTCATTTATTTATCAAGTATTTTTGTAATATACAAGTGTTATACATGTGATTTATGGCACAATATATTCATCTTCTCGGTTTCGAAAATTCATGTTTTTCCCAAGTACATTTGTAACATACAAGTGTCACCGCAGTGATTAATGGCACTAGATGTTTATGTGCTCGGTTTCGAATTATGGGGACGTTTATGGCCTGAGTTCAATAAAGTTTAGTACAAGTCAGCGTTTGCAACATGGAAGTCCCCCTATGTTAACACAGTTGCCAGGATTTGATTCATCACAGACGAAGTCTTTTTACGTTTATATCAGGGCACTGCTACTTGAACCAACTTATCACTAATAAACACGAAGTCCCCGTGATGTCACAACGAACCAAAGCATGAGACTCCTGTAGTCAACAGACTCTGTATATATATATATATATATATATATATATATATATATATATATATATATATATATATATATATATATATATATATATATATATATATAACAGGCCTGTAATGTTTGCAGGCTATAAGTACCCAGACGCAACATATATATAAAAAACACCCAACCCAAGTAACGATTCGCGGAACATTTTAAAAACATAACACTGAGTGAGTGAGTGAGAGTATGGTTTTACGCCGCTTTTAGCAATACTCCAGCAATATCACGGCGGGGAACACCAGAAATGGGCTTCACACATTGTACCCATGTTGGGAATCGAACCCGGGTCTTCGGCGTGACGAGTGAACGCTTTAACCACTAGGCTACCCGACCGCCCCACATAACACTGTATTCAACGTCAAGCTGCAATCTGAAAATAGTTATAGTAGTAGTAGTAGTGGTAGTAGTAGTAGTAGTAGTTGTAGCAGTAGTTGTAGTAGTAGTTGTTGTAGTAATAGTAGTAGTAGTAGTTATTGTTGTTGTTGTAGTAATATCAGTAGAAGTTGTAGTAGTAGTAGTTGTAGTAATAGTAGTAGTAGTTGTTGTTGTAGTTATATCAGTAGTAGTAGTAGTAGTTGTAGCAGTAGTTGTAGTAGTAGTTGTTGTAGTAATAGTAGTAGTAGTAGTAGTAGTAGTAGTAGTTGTTGATGTTGTTGTAGTAATATCAGTAGAAGTTGTAGTAGTAGTAGTTGTAGTAATAGTAGTAGTAGTTGTTGTTGTAGTAATATCAGTAGTTGTAGCAGTAGTTGTAGTAGTAGTGTTCTTGTTTTTGTTGTTATTGTTGGTAGTAGTATTCTGTTGTTGTTGTTGTTATTGTTGTTGTTGTTGTTGTTGTTATCATTATGAGTATCGGTGGATATAAATACATTTCTTTGGGGCTTTCAATTTCAGCGCATCTGTATTACCAAACATTTGCCTTGATTTCTTGTTGTCCTTGCGGCTATGTTCCTGAATGGAGGTACTTTGATTTATCATTTAACTTAAGCATTTATCCATGACATAAGCTTATGACATAAAAACATGTATGTCATACCCCAATGACATAAGTATGCAAATTACATATGCAAATTAGATAACCGGAAGAGCGAGCGGTTTGATTCGAAACTATATATTATAAGTGAAGTTACACCAGAGATATAATCAGATTATACAGAATCGTTGTTGTTACCGTTATTAAAGTTTCAATTATTCTGCGAAAGTCTGTTCGAGGAACTTTTTTTCTCAGCGAATTGTTTATTTTGGTTTACATGGCTATGGAAAACATGTATCATTACGCACGATCTATACGTAAGATTTCGACAAGTTGCTGATGTTAATGTTTAATGCAATTATTCCTTAATTGGGAAGCAAAAATGTGAAAATGATAAATAGAATTCATCACTCGTGTTTTTTAATATGGGAAATATCAACCTCGTCCCGTTAATCGGTATTTGCCTCGCCAAAGGCTCGGCAAATACCGATTAACTAAGACTCGGTTGATATTTCCCATATTAAAAAACACTCGTGATGAATCCTCTATATATCCATCATGTCATATATCAACATTAGGAATGCAAGAAGTACTTTGCAGCTATATTTAACGATATATGATAATCGTCGATTTATATACTCATCCACTTCGCTTGGCGTGAAGGATTGTCAATAGCAAACACTATATAGACGACGAATGCACTTTGTGCATATTTAACTGCCTGAAGCATTTATACACCAAGTAATAAAGGAAAAGGCACGCCAGTAAAGGTAGATAAAGAACTCAAAAGCCCACAGACAGTAACATCGTCAAACTGTAGTCCGTAAGAGTGCAGATTGAGAAGAGACTTTTAATAGGACGCTATGTTTCTTGTTATGACAGAGGTACTACCTCTAACAATTGACCTTACTGTTTGGGCTGTCATCGTGTGAATTGTGATAAAAAGGCAATATTTTGCACTTTCGCGCTCTGATTCGGATAGTGTTTTCGACTTCAGCAATATTCCAGCTATATAGTGGCAGCCCGTGAAAGACAACCATGACTAACGGAATCGGGTGGTCAGGTTCGTTGACTTGGCTGATGCAAGTCATCGTAACCCCAATTGCTTGGATCGATGTTCATGATGTCAATCACTGGATTGTCTGGTCCAGACTCGATTATTTACAGACTGCCGTCATATATCTGGAATATTGCTGAGTGCGGCGTTAAACAACAAACAAACAAACAAATAATGTAAATAAACTAGACCAGACAAACCAGTGACTGATAGTATGAGCACCGCTCCACGTCGCCGTGGTTGGATGACATGCACAACGAAGTCACTAAGCCTGATCGAATGAGGCCACCTCTTGCGACCAGCATGCAGTGTGCTGGGGAGCTATGGTAACATGAATCTCCACGGGGGATCATTCGTCACCACTCGCCCCTTTCCGTGACCTGCAAGAAATAACACGAGTTGGTCACGAATGACGTGGGATTTGCTCTTTAGTAAGTGAGTATGGTTTTACGCCGCCTTTAGCAATATTCCAGCAATATCACGGCGGTGGACGCCAGAAATGGGTTTCACACATCGACCCATGTGGGGAATCGAACCCGAGTTTTCGGCGTGAAAGGCGAACGCTTTAACCACTAGGCTACCGTTCACCGTCCTGATTAGCACGTAAAAACTATATAGAGGGGTGCATGCGTTGCTTTTAAAACTCTTCACTATCACTACGTCAGTAATAGTAAATTACTATGTGTTGTGTGATAATGCACACCTGTATTAAAAGTTGTTATAATGAACCCTATGCGTTTTGTTATAATGAACACATATTTGTTGTGTATTAAGGAACATGTATGTGTATGTGTTGATATTATTATGATAACAAGAGACATCAAATTGCGGGGTTGCATGTGGCTTATAGAGATAGTGACGTGCCTTTTCTTGGCGGTGATGTTCTTCGTTCTTCTCATATGAAACTGTTAACTTACGTGTACGGTCACTTCAGTGTATGAGCGTTGATTTATTATTCCACATATTCCTGTCGATATGTTATCATCACACAAAGATTCAGGAAGTGGTCCCCTTGAACTGGCACGTCCCACGTTAAAACGGGGAAGTCACGTGACGCCGTGGGTGACCTCGGTGCTTTGGTTAGTCATGGTGTACATACAGACACACAAACACTCGAGAATTACAGTTTCTTGGAAGCGGCTGACGATCTACGTTGATCATTATTAATGCACGTGGTATGTTTTTGTCGTGCAAGTTAACCTCCCTGCAGTGTTTTGAGGATAATGCGTTTGTGAGCAATAGTTCTCTGCCTACCGTATTTCCTCTATTAGACGCCCGGGCTTCTGACCAGGCGTCTATTGGAGGCCCGGCGTCTATTAGAGGCCCGGCTTCTATTTTTTGCACTGAACAAATGACCCGGCTTCTATTAGAGGCCCGGCGTTCGTGCACGTGCACTTAATTTTATACATCTTATACTAATTTCAGTCTCAACAAATACTACACCCTTTGTCTCGACAACTTTAATGGGTGAAATGAACCACTCCCCCCCCCCCCCCCCCCCCTTCTAATTTGGATGGTAGCGTTCACAATGAAATCGTCCCGATCCAGATAAGCTAGTAAGTAAATTAGTATGGTTTTAGCACTGTTCCAGCAATATCACGACGGGGGACACCAGAAAAGGGCGTACACTTTGTACAATGTGGGACTCGAACCCTGGCCTTCGGCGTGACGATCGAACGCTTTAACCACATGGCTACCCCAGGTGACCCTATCACGCGTACGTGGATATGAGGACTTAAGCGGTTTCAAGTTAAATTAAAATTAAGTTAAATTCTTAAATGCAACTGAGGTCACGGGTCCCTCAATCATCTTGGTTGCCGCAATTTGCTGTGGAGAGTTGCGTACCTTTCTCGTGTTAGAAACCTATGATCGTGGGTTCGAATCCCGGTTCGCTCTGATTATGTTTCTAGGTTTGTCACCACCATACCTGTGCTCGCTGGTTTCACCAAAGTGATAAATATTCAAGACCTGCATCACTTCTGGCTTTCCTCCCACGCTCAGACGCGGTGATGCAGAAATACTGTTCAAAGTGCCGTTAAACCATAATCACTCAGTTAGAGTCGACTACAATAGCCATTCTCGAAGTCGATTAAATATGTCATTTGATCAGCAGTTATGTATCTGACCATGAGTCGACTAAAAAAGTCTCTTTGGTAGAAGTATTTAAGTCTTCACGAGGCAAGGGAGTTAACTGACTGTAAAAGTCCAGTTTCCACCCTTGCCGAAATAGGCTGGGATTATGGAGTAAGTTGTATTTTGGCTGGACTTACGAGTCTATGCATAGACCGGACGTGAAGTCGAATTAACGTGTCCTTTGTATTAACTGTGTTTCCTTTTCATATATGCGGGGACGAGAATTAATTTAAGTAAATGGGGTTTGACAAGACGCCCCAAACTCGGTTCAGTTCAGTCATGTGCAGTCAAATTCAGTCAGGTTTCAGTTAGTTTCCGTCAGATTCAATTAGGTTCAGTCACGTTCAGTCAGGTTGTTAGTTTCAGTCATGTTCAGTCAGTTGCAGTCAGATCCACCCAGTTAGGTGCAATCATGTTCAGTCAGATTCAATTAGGTTCAGTCATGTTAAGTCAGATTCATTTAGGTTCAGTCATGTTCAGTTAGTTGCAGTCAGATCCAGTTAGGTGATGTCATGTTCAGTCAGATTAAATTAGGTTCAGTCATGTTCAGTCAGGGTGTGTGGTTCAGTATTGTTCGTTTAGTGTCAGTTAGATTTAATTAGGTTCAGCCGTGTTCAATCATGTTGTTAGGTTCAGTCATGTTCAGTTAGTTTTAGTGAGGCTTAATAAGTTTAATTCAGGTTGACTTAGTTTCAGTGAGGTTCAGTCAGGTAAAGTTAGGTTAAATAAAAGCTACAAAACTTTTCAATATTCATAATATATTGTACGATTCTGACTATATCTTGACCATGGGTTAATGAATCACTATCAAACAGTGAAGACACCAGCTGTTTGCGCAAAGGTCAGCTTATCCTGCCCCACCAGTGGCACCTGTCACAAACACATGCAAAGGCAAGTCAGTTGTACACCTGAAATCAGGTTCAGTTAGTTTCAATAACGTCAACGAAATCAAACGTACCGAAAGTAACTATTATATAGTTACGGAAAACATTCTTTCCTGGTGCGTTTTCCTGTGGTCAGTAAACAATACGATACCGAATGTTACAACATAAATAAACTCTATTGTTAAAGAAAGGCGTAACCTTTCAAGGAAACAGATACAAAAAAATGTTTTTTAGAAACTTCCTTTTATTATACTTAATTACAAAAGTTATATACGTATATACATTTCATTTTTTACGAAACGATTAGTATCAGACAAAAACGACACATTTGAATATGCATAGAACATCCATACACACAAACTAACATATATGTACATATATATGTATGGATCATCCACATACTCAGACTAGAATTGAAGGTAATGTGAATACGTTTCACGTTTCTGTACACGATGATACATGAAGACAACTGATTACAGCACCAGCCTACTCCCCAGTAACACGTAGTCCCAGTTGTCAATGCATACCGGGCTTTGATAAATATATAAATACATCATTAAACTTTCCCTTTACACATCCATTGGGTTATGTCCACATATATATTTCATTTGTAAGACCGTCAATTAGACGGTTAGCCCGAATCGTGATGAATTTGGTAAGTAGTCTTCAAGCACATGTGCTTCTCTGCCGGAGGTCCCGTTAATCATAGGACATGTACGGAGCCATCCACACACTGAGAAAGATCCTCAGTACGTCAACAGAAAAGACTATGACCGGGGTTATGATATATGTATGATTCACACTAGCCAGGTATTGCAAGCGGGTAAAACCATTCCCACTCACTCATTAGCAGTTAATAGCATCATCTAATGTTTGTATGGTTTCTGAAATTCGTTCGTGAAACTTTATTCGTTGATTAACCTTTCGTGTGGTTAATTTACTTTTGTTCAATAAATGAACGTTATTGCCTTGTAAGTTCCCAACGTCTTCATAGCATTAGTCTCTGAGAGCTTCCAGGAACTCTGTCGCTGGTTTCCCTGCAGACATGTTCTTGATGGTGTTGATGAGTTGGATCTGAGACTGGTACGACATGTCTTTCGTGTTGGCTAGGAACTTTCCCTCAAGATCCTTCTCAGTCAGAGGGTTCCTCCAATGTCCGTAGGGGGTGTCACAGCGACTTTTGGCAAGAGTCCCGTCTCTCATTGTCACATGGACCTCCACGTACATGTCGTTGAAGGTGGGGATGTTGTCCTCGGGGCAACTGACGCGTGTTTTTGACAACAGCTGGTTGAGAGGAGAGCGGCGTCTGTAACTATGGGTGAAGGAATCGGGTGACACGTGACCATCTAACAAAGCCGTGCACACGTTGAACTGGAAGGAATGGCGGGCTTCATGCTCGGTTGATGGAAGTGGCCTGTTGATGTATTTAGACTTTGGGGCCATGATGTGGACCTCGGACACTTCTTCTGGAACTATTCTTCTCGCGGTCTGGCAGATCTGATCCCTGGCTCCCATTGTGGCGTCAATTGCCCAGTGCATTCCCAGATGCGCGGGGAATCTCTTGATGGCGATGTCTTGATTGTGGAGGACAAAGTCTTCGTTGTTGGAATGGGCAAACAGGAACTCCTCAGGGTCGTAGTCATCATAGAAAGCCCCGTAACCAGAAGGTACGTCAAGGATGTCGTGATTGCCTTCCAATCCATGGTCCGCCAACAGGGCTGCCTCCAGGCCGAAACGGGCGGCCTTCCCGGCATGCAATGGTTTCGTGGTTGTTCCGGCGTTGGCCATAGGTGCACCTGCAAATGATGCGGCGATGGCGAGAGCGTGGCGAGATTTGTGTGGGCCCAAACCCAAGAGGCGAGCTGAGGCCGCGGCACTGCCCATCACCCCAACAACAGCAGGAGGGTGAAACCTGAAATAGCAGGATATTTACACTGATGATGGTAGAATAAATAATCAATAATAAAATCATCAAGCGCCTCATGGAACCATTTGACAAAGTCTGTTGGTTTGGGGAATGTCAATATACAATGTACAAGTGATTGACTGCTTTAGGGTTAACACCGCTTTTAACAAATTCCAATAATTATTACATAACGGCGTGTCAGTTTAATATTGGAGGAAAGCCCTAAGTGATGTAGGTCTCAGACGTTTACCAGTTTGGTAAAACCCACGAGCCCAGACACGAGCCCGGGATTCGGACTCACGGTCCATATGGTTCTGGCGTGCCCATGGGACGCACCTCTGCACAGTTAATTGCGGCGCTTTAGACGTGCCACCGTGCCCCAATATACAAAAGTATATTACAAAATACTTGTATTGATATATAATCTGGCGACTGTATTGTCATAAGGTCCCGATTAAACCACATTAATGGGGGCTCAAACTTGGCGTGAAGGGGTGATTGTGTGAAATTTTACGCCGCACTCAGCAATATTCGAACCCTATCACGCCGGGGTCACTAAATATTGGATTCACAAACGTTCCGAAAATCGAACCTGGGTCTTTGGCGTGACCAGCCAACCCTTTAACCACTAGGCTACCCTACTTCAACATTGGACTTAATATGAAATAGACGTCACCTACCTGCAAGGGATCTCCTTTGCGATCTCGGAGCATCTGAGCAAGAGACCCTGTACCTCTATGCCAACGTTGTATGCCACAAGAAGATCTTCTGTGGTTGGTTGATAACTTCCTGTCATCGTCTCAGCAAGGGCGATAATTGATGGCAGAACCGGACCGCTAGGGTGCGTGGCTGGGTACCAGGTGTCGTCAAAGTCCATAGAGTGAACGTTGATGCCGTTGAGAAAAGCTGCCATAGCTGGAGAGGCCTTCTGTCCTTTGGAGCCCCAGATGGTAGATGCAGAGGAGCCTGCTCCATCCATGGCTCCTGTGTTGAGCGCACATCTCAGGACAGTCTGGGTGATGTCGGTCTTGAAGCCAAGAATCCCCACCCCAAGGGTGTCAAGCATCATACGTTGAGAACGGTGGACGACAGTGTCAGAAAGGTCGGCCCGCGTGGTGTCCGCAGCGAGGTGGGAGATCCAAGTGGTGACGCTAGTTGCAGGAAGATTGGCTTCTGAAAGACAAACGAATGGTTGATAGATGCTAGGGATGGGACGAGTCCAAACTTACTACCCGGGTACCCTCCACCTTATTACCCGACCCTACCTGGGTACCCGCTGTAGATATTTAGAGATAGATACAAACTGTCAGATTTGGAAACGTTTGACCTTAGCCCTGGCAAAATGTATTTAGATACACGTGTAAAGCGATCTGTTTACCGCATGAAGTTTTATGTTTACTCAGACATATAAAAGTCAGAAGGAATGGGTGCATTGTCAGAAAGAAATGGGAACATTAGTGACTTGTAGTGTAGCCATAGAGTTTAAGATAATTTTTGTCATTTAACAACTTATCACGTGACTAACCGGGTAGTACTGTGGATACGCGAGTCCTACTCAGGACCCATCCGACCCGAGTACCCGAGTTACCCGTCCCAGCCCTAATAGATGCTACTCGACATCTCAACATAACGACATCGCAGCATACGACGATACAGCATGACGACATCTAAGAATAATGATATCGGATCATACGACGTTAAGCACATCAACGTCACAACGACACCTTTTGAAAACTATATGTTAAAACGAAACTGTCAGATCGTACTTGTCAACCGGGCAGATGAGATCGATCTTACACCGGCGTCAAAAGGTAAGGGGTGGTTTCACAGCGAATCATTTCTGAACACGTATGAATGTGCTGAAGTAAGCTTTATCTACAATACAAAAATGATTGCATTACTGCATGCTCTCTCGAGAGCGTTATTGCTCGGACTTACAGGTTCTTTAGTGGCAGTATAAAGCTATCTTCTGTTCTGCATACAGTTTCAGCTGGCGTGTTGCCACAACAGCAATATAAGTATTCCCCATGGCTGCAGTTTCCTTGTTATTGACAAATGTCACCTACTTTCCAACATGGTCTGATATTTTACAAAACACAAATTCACTTCCCTATCAAAACATGTCAATTTCATGCGACAGGAAAAACGTCAAATTTGTTGTACCTGCAACAGCAATGTTCTGATGTGCATATCGTCTCCCTGGTGTTGTCAATTTCTCCCCTGCTTTGCTTGAGTACTTCCTGGTGTTGCTGAGCCCAATCTTTGCATAGCGAGTCAGTTTCAACACAGTATTCGTTGCGTCCTGGCAAAGAGAGAAAAGTTTGTAACAGTAAAGATTTCAAAGTGAAATGTTTTTCTTGAAATATTTTTGCATGTTTTACGAATTATAATTTCAGAACTATAGATAAGCTGCGTATTTGCGTAAAAATACCCCCATCCCCGCCCCCCAAATTTAAAAAATAAATTAATGTTCAAAACCCAATTACTTTCAATTAACTTGCGTACAGAAACGCATGCATTAAATGAAAAACTCAAATGTATAAAAACACAACGCGTAAATACCCAATGAAGCTTTGTTAGCATGCGTACAACGGAGCTAATTTCCCAATCACAGTTACGAGCTTTTCTGAATCAAGCCTATAGTTAGAACCGTTATAATCATCTAATACATTTTTTAAATCACAAAATGTTTACTTATTTTGGGAAAAACCCAATAGAGTGATGAAGAGATGAGTGAAAAAATATTGGTTACCCAACGAAAAATGTAAAAGCCCAATTAAAATAAAAACCTTTGAGTAAAAACTTAATTGCTCAACATGTTGTTTGGAGCTCTGTAATTATATAAAACAATAACATAAACTTGTGTTTCCATAAATTCAAACAGATATGTTCTTTTTTTATAAATTAAAGGCAGAAACATAAAATAGCGTTACCTTTGCTATGATGTCCATGTTGTCTGTTATTTCTGCTAAACCTCTTCACGTGTACGGCGATGGATACTGAATACTCTCCGAACAAATTCTCCCCCAATTTATCCAAATACGACGAACGTGGGCGTCCCTGGTATTCCCATTTTCATGGAAAATACAGTGAATGAAGCACCACGTGACCGAGTCATGTGACGTTCAGCTATACGCATCATCTAATTTAAGAAAGGGAAGTAGATTCGTTAATAATATTCTATCGTGTGACCTATCTATCACCCCTATAATGTATCCTGGACGACCAATCAACACTGTTCATGGCCGCATATGGGAGGAGTGTGACCAAAATACGTTTCTTTACGGATACGATTTTCAATGCATTACGTATTCGAGCTACGCGGTCGAGATCGATCTTGACTTCACTAGCCACGCCCCCTGCTTCTCACTGGCGCTTTTGTAAACAAACAAAGGGTGTAGGAATTGTGATGCTCTGAAAAATGAAGGAAGTCCTCTGTTTCCCCTCCGAGTGAGTAAATAGGTCGTGATTTATAAGCATGTGTATTCATACACGCACGTTCCCTCTGACGTCAATTTGTTAACTTTCATTAAAGAAGCCCGAAGCATGTTCACACATCAGTGCTGACTTACCATGTTTCCGGTTTCTATTTTTAAAATAATTTCACAAGGTATATAGCAAACTGCATTTGTTAAAGTAAGTTAATGACCTCATGTAACACGTGCAATAGTGTGGTCAAAATCTAAATTGAAAATTGGATTTGACGAAAACATTACAAATGTTGTCAAAGCGATTCTAGGCTGAATACAGTCACCGAAACACTGCAAACTTAACGTCCAAAACACTATTATGATCAAATGCACACCCATCGAATAACCATTTCTTGTTTGCTTCTTTTCTAGCCACTATCAAACATAGGTGTATATATTTTGCCTGGCAGTTGTTATAAAAAAATCAATATCTCGTTCTGGCTTTCAAAAGGGTTACAAACACAACTCTCATTATCAGATTTATGCATGTGTTGACACTCAGTGATAGGATTGTATGGGAAGTATGTCAAGCTTCCTCATGTTGACAAGTTTCACTATTAAAAGCTGTAACATTTTTATATCCGTATTTGTTCCCGACTATGTACCACCTCGACTCGTTATTACGCGTTATATCCATTTGCTTAGGGGCTGGTCATTTATTTTGGGGGAGGGGGCGATGAGATCGGGGCCCAAATTTATCACAACTATAGAGGCGGGCATGAAATAATGACACATTTCTATTTTTGTTTTTTTGTAAATTTTGACATAAGTAAGGGACTGGTCATTAATTATAGTGGGGGGAAAGGGAAGGGCATGAAAAAAATGTTACATGTTTAGAGTAGGTTGGACATGAAACAAAAGTTGGGAGAGAGAGAGAGAGAGTAATATCAAATATTACACAGTCCAAGGATAAATCTCTTAACATCGATATTAAGAAAGAGAGAGAGAGAGAATAATATAAAATATTACACAGTCCAAGGATCAAACTCTCCACATCGATATTAAGAGAGAGAGAGAGAGAGAGAGAGAGAGAGAGAGAGAGAGATAGATAGATAGAGACTAATATAAAATAGTACACAGTCCAAGGAGCAATCTCTCCACATCGACATTAAGAGAGAGAGAGAGAGAGACTAATATAAAATAGTACACAGTCCAAGGATCAATCTTTCCACATCGATATTAAGAGAGAGAGAGAGAGAGAGAGAGAGAGAGAGACTAATATAAAATAGTACACAGTCCAAGGAGCAATCTCTCCACATCGACATTAAGAGAGAGAGAGAGAGAGAATAATATAAAATATTACACAGTCCAAGGATCAAACTCTCCACATCGATATTAAGAGAGAGAGAGAGAGAGAGAGAGAGAGAGAGAGAGAGAGAGAGAGAGAAATAGATAGATAGAGACTAATATAAAATAGTACACAGTCCAAGGATCAATCTCTCCACATCGATATTAAGTACAATGTAATCAGACGGGGTGCACTGTTTACATCAATACACAATGTGCAAAGTCTATACTTTGTTCTGTGCATGACTTCCTGGTTGTAGTGGACAGATCGGGGGCAACCGATTTATGATGCTTTATTTTTAATGTTTCGATGAGACGAAGTGAATGCTCTTTCCTATGTGTGTTATCATATGTCTAGTGGTGGCAGATCTAGGGGAACATACCCATAAACCGTCATCAACCATACGTAGGGAAAATACCTGTCGAAAGTGTATGTGAGGCATTTACGTTTTTGTCTAGTCAAGTGGTTGTTCACGGGCTGAAGGAAATTTAGCCGAATCAGTCAGGGTGCTTTAATGACGCTTCAGAAGACTCTATGTATTAAGAAGAGTGAGTGAGTGAGTTGGGTTTAACGACGCTTTTAACAGTATTCCAGTTATATCGAAGCGTGTCAGCTTAATGTGGGAGGAAAGCCCGAAGTGATGCAGGTCTCAGACGTTTACCACTTCGGTGAAATACACGAGCACGGGTGTGGTGCTGACAAACCTAGAAACATAATCGGGGCGAACCGGGATTTGAACCCACAATCATAGGTTTCTGGCGTTACAAAGGGACGCAACCCTGCACAGCGAATTGCGGCGTCTTAGACGACTTGGGTACCCGTGCCCCCCTGTATTAAGATGAAGAAGAAATTTATTTCATTATTGTGTCATATGTTATATTACAATATACACAGAAAGGATTAGGCTAAAATGCCAACACCCGGCCTTCAGGCCTATGAGACACTCAATACAATAAAATAGCATAGCATATAAACTTTGATAAAATGGTAACAAAAAGTATTAAATATATTAAGCCTTAGTCTGCGTTAAGGTCCTCCAATCGTAGCCTTAAGGCCACATTATAGTTGGCATATTCAGTATACTTGAATATGAATACGTGAGTATATTCAGTATACATATTTTCTACATGTGTTTAACCTCCTCCCCTCACCCCCATCCCTCACCCCCATCCCTCACCCCCAACCCAAACCCCACCCACACGATTAACAGTGGTCAGAAACGTTATCATTCGCGTGAACACCAGATTTCTCATCAGGATAATATATTATATATTTTCTTTGCTTAATATGTTAATGTCAATAGGTATTCAATAATTACACAATTATATCTGTAGTTACTATATCACATATCTCTATCTCATTATTATATTAACAGGAGCATAGTTGTGGGAAACACAACAATATACAAAATATTCTCTAAGCGTTTAAGTATTATACAAATATTCAAACATATTTAATTATTAATAATTATTTCACACCGCTCTACCATGTGGTTGACTGTTACACGTCCTTAAATCAGACAATGGGAGTCCCGCTGGCGACACATGCCAAGACGGTAACAACTCGCGTATAGTGTTACGTAGTAAATTATTCAGCTTAATTACCTCCCTTTCTTAGCTGACGTGGTACATCGACCATTCCAACTGTGGTTGAAGAATTGCCTGTCTGCTGTTTTTGCCTGAACGGTTGATTTGAAGTTTGACGGTTAAAATGTCAAAATGATTGTTGTGGTTGATTTTAAACATATTTACATGATATAGCTACCTAACGTGTTAATGTGAACTCGATGGTTAAAGATACATTAGTGGGCTCGGTTGCTCCCAGTACTCGGCAGGGGCGTAGCCAGTGTGTGTGTGTGTGTGTGTGTGTGTGTGTGTGTGTGTGTGTGTGTGTGTGTGTGTGTGTGTGTGTGTGTTTGTAAGCAAATATGTACATTTCTTTTACACGCTTTTAAAGACCATAAATCGCAGGTACGTAACAATTTTAAAACAGATATCACAAGAATATCCATACCCTGTTCTGGACACTAACATTTAACCCAGTAACCCTTAATTCTAATGCAAATGCAACAACAAACACAACATCAAACCAACTCATCATCGATTTTCACCGTGGTAGCAGGGTCAACTTGTACTAAAACAAACGACTGAAATAAGGACACACCAAACATAAACTTTATGTATTTCCTATTATTTGTGTAACGTTTTCAAAATGTAAGCACTTGCACGTTGTGCTTCGTTATTTGCGTGTGAGTACTTACTAATGAGTGGAGGAATACTGATTTTGGTACCCGTTTCAACACTAGAAGGCGTGGTAAATTCACTCACGATGACCAGGGGGCTTCACGGATATGATTTGTCCCTAGCGCTTCCTTGTTGCCAGACACGATCGTACTCACTAGGATGGTTCAGTGCGCATGTGCAGTGACCTGATGGGGTGATGGTAAGGATTCACCATTGTACTCCCGTTACCCGTTCGTCCAATCGGATAGTACCCCTCATGGGTCCCCCCGTGTGTGTCATTACCTCATGATTTATAGCTATAGGGCAGACAGTCGCCTATTCGTTGTTGACGGTGGTCTTATGTTTAAAGTTCAGTGATCTCGCGTAAGGGGTCCGGGTCCCATGATCAACGGGTACCGCTTAAAAGCATTTCTAAAGATGACTCAGTAATACCATTAGGTACATCTACCGGGGCTCACACAACGGGGTTTCATAGGAATATGTCGTAATGGGTTTTTTTCATGCTGTGAATGGGAATAGTTTGAGTCACAGGAACCTGTAGGAATGACAGGCTGATGACGACAAGCCAAAGATGTTTGTAGATACTTCAACGTGTCGTCACGATAAACTGTACAATTTGAGTTTAACCCATTTTGAAGATGTGTATTTGGAAAGAGAAACAGAAGGCCGGGCTCAAACATATATGGCGTCCTCTTTAATCTAATCTTTAATTTTGAACTTTCTCAGAATAGGAAAACACCGCTGAAGAAACAGTTGAGGTATGGATTTCAATTTCTTTAATCTTTCAGTGCGAAGGTTTGGTACAGATGATGTTACCTTTCATCCATAACTGGCGAAGACATCACTGCAATGAAATTGCATCACAATGCTTTGCACACCATTGTGGTATCATCCATGACCATGACGTCACAATCAAAAGACATCACTAATCTCTCTGCTACTGAAGCTGGTTAGCAGTTCTTTTTAACTGCTTACAAATCAAAAGTTGGAAGAATGATGCTGGATGATATTATAAAATAGAATCTCTTATGTCAACATTTGTCGATAAAAGTCTAAAACTCCTTTGCCAGCCTCGAAGTTTTATTTTTTATCGACTCATGTAGATATATTTGATATCAAAAGACACTCGGGTGAGATTCGATGTATCTCTTTAAAATTGGTATTGGAAACTGGGACAGCTATAATCAGCTGCTGGAATTAAACAATATGTTGATAGACAAAACTTATGTCAGCTCTTCAGGTAGCTTCCGAATCCTCCAAAACCCATTCGTGATCATATGATTACTACTGGCGCACTGACTACTACATCTTGGCGGAGATTCTTGTCATCTTGTCACTGAAAGGAATTATTTGAATTCAGATTTTATCGGAAAACGTATCGCCAGCGGGGCTCGTACCATCACTGGTTGTATTAGTTGATGAGGTGTTCTCGTCGATCACGTCTACGGCGTGTGAAATGATCTATGAGATATTTTTAAATATTTGCATAATCCGTGAAGTGAGTGAGTGAGTTTGGATTCACGCCGCTTTTAACAGTATTTGGGTTAAATCACAGTGTGTCAGCTTTATGTGGGAGGAAAGCCCGAAGTGATGCAGGTCTCAGACGTTTACCACTTCGGTGAAACCCACCAGCACGGGTATGGTGCTGACAAACCTAGAAACATAATCAGGGGAACCGGGATTCGAACCCACATTCATAGGAGACCCCACAGAAACTATAGAGAGATATATGTTTATAAATGTGTATAGATTACAACCTGAAAGCCAAATGCAATTAACACTAGCTCTTATCTAATTTCTAATACCATATGCATTGTTTTAATGACTGTAATGATTATTTTAACCATTCTCCCTTCAGGTAAATAATACAGGAATAATACTGAACACAGCTGTTTGCACTAACATGTAACCTAGAAACACTCGATTTCCTTCAGTGAAGGTTGGCGTTCTTCTGTCTCGCAATTGTTTCTCTTTATTGATGAGACCCGTGAAGATCCGGGGTAGAATAGGCCTTTAGCAACCTATCCATTGCCGTAAGTGGCGACTATGCTTGTCATAAGAGGCGACTAGCGGGATCGGGTGGTCGGGATCGCTGATACATGTCATCGTATCCCAATTGCGTGGATCGATGCTCATGATGTTAACCACTGGATTGTCTGGTCCAGAATCGAACATTTTACAGACCGCCGTCATATAGCTGGAATATTGCTGAGTGCGGCGTTAAACAACAAACCAAAACTTTATTGATAAATTGTTCAGAAAAGTTATACCTAAATCCATAGTCATTGTCAAGTTTGTAAAATAATTATTCAGACCTATCCTTACCCTATATCCCCACGGGGAGTGAATGTGTACGTTATTCAGTTGTATGTTATCCATACCAAGAACTTCCTGGTTCTCAAGAACCGCCGGCGAAATCTCGGAAAACCCAGATTAGTGAACAACAGACCCATATGACAGGTCATATAATAGAACGTTTTATCTGGTTATGTCAGAGTAAAATCGCCCTCAATATCAATGTTCGCGTTGTCTCTGTCAACCCATTTCTATCCACACATACCGAGACAAAGCTTTCAGGAGATTAGCAGTAACTAATCTTATGTTGGGTAGACTCCATATGTATGGCTTGTCTTATCAAAGATCCGGCAGTGTTCGAAATACCTGTCAGCCCGACCGTCCGAGACGGGTTGATTTCAACTCGGGCTGCCAGATTTTCAAATCCCCCTGCCCGGCGCGCGAGCGTGCATGCACGTCGCTATATAAGTGCGATAATCTTGGACGCCACGTTAAACTCCATTTCACAATGCCTCACATTACTTAACAGGACTCTCATATTTCCGATAAGACTGAGCCCCTAGTTTTGTAGGTCAAGGTAAAACCTCAGAAGTGATATTGCTGGAATAATGTCAAAAGCGACCTCAAACCATTCCTGGTGTGGACTTAAATAAGGCATTAAAGTTGGCCGCTTGGTTGGCATGTTATTGCACGGATCCTGTCAATCACGTGATCACATGCACCAATCACAGTTATATCATCATGATCTATGAGGTTTAGGTCCAATTTCGTACACCAGGCACGAAGGTGGGGTTACATTTATAATGGGTATGGCGTTGTCTTCTTGGGTGAGTATACCCTGTGGCGGTTGTGGAAGTCCTGCGTCAGCCTTGCAGTGTGGGGTCTGGCGTTGTCTTCTTGGGTGAGTATACCCTGTAGAGGTTGTTGAAGTCCTGCGTCAGCCTAGCAGTGTGGGGTCTGGTGTTGTCTTCTTGGGTGAGTATACGCTGTGGCGGTTGTGGAGGTCCTGCGTCAGCCTTGCAGTGTGGGGTCTGGCGTTGTCTTCTTGGGTGAGTAAACCCTGTGGTGGTTGTGGAAGTCCTGCGTCAGCCTTGCAGTGTGGGGTCTGGCGTTGTCTTCTTGGGTGAGTATACCCTGTGGCGATTGTGGAAGTCCTGCGTCAGCCTTGCAGTGTGGGGTCTGGCGTTGTCTTCTTGGGTGAGTATACCCTGTGGTGGTTGTGGAAGTCCTGCGTCAGCCTTGCAGTGTGGGGTCTGGCGTTGTCTTCTTGGATCAGTATACCCTGTGGCGGTTGTGGAAGGCGTGCGTCAGTCTTGCAGTGTGGGGTCTGGCATTGTCTTCTTGGATGAGTATACCGCGGGTGTTGTTGAAGTCCTGCGTCAGCCTTGCAGTGTGGGGTCTGGCGTTGTCTTCTTGGGTGAGTATACCTTGTGGTGGTTGTGGGAGTCCTGCGTCAGCCTTGCAGTGTGGGGTCTGGCGTTGTCTTCTTGGGTGAGTATACCCTGTGGCGATTGTGGAAGTCCTGCGTCAGCCTTGCAGTGTGGGGTCTGGCGTTGTCTTCTTGGGTGAGTATACCCTGTAGAGGTTGTTGAAGTCCTGCGTCAGCCTTGCAGTGTGGGGTCTGGCGTTATCTTCTTGGGTGAGTATACCCCGTGGCGGTTGTGGAAGTCCTGCGTCAGCCTTGCAGTGTGGGGTCTGGCGTTGTCTTCTTGGGTGAGTATACCCCGTGGCGGTTGTGGAAGTCCTGCGTCAGCCTTGCAGTGTGGGGTCTGGCGTTGTCTTCTTGGGTGAGTATACCCCGTGTCGGTTGTGGAAGTCCTGCGTCAGCCTTGCAGTGTGGGGTCTGGTGTTGTCTTCTTGGGTGAGTATACCCTGTGGCGGTTGTGGAAGTCCTGCGTCAGCCTTGCAGTGTGGGGTCTGGCGTTGTCTTCTTGGGTGAGTATACCCTGTGGCGGCTGTGGAAGTCCTGCGTCAGCCTTGCAGTGTGGGGTCTGGCGTTGTCTTCTTGGGTGAGTATACCCTGTGGCGGTTGTGGAAGTCCTGCGTCAGCCTTGCAGTGTGGGGTCTGGCGTTGTCTTCTTGGGTGAGTATACCCCGTGGCGGTTGTGGAAGTCCTGCGTCAGCCTTGCAGTGTGGGGTCTGGCGTTGTCTTCTTGGGTGAGTATACCCTGTGGCGGTTGTGGAAGTCCTGCGTTAGCCTTGCAGTTTCGGGTCTGGTGTTGTCTTCTTGGGTGAGTATACCCTGTGGCGGTTGTGGAAGTCCTGCGTCAGCCTTGCAGTGTGGGGTCTGGCGTTGTCTTCTTGGATGAGTATACCCTGTGGTGGTTGTGGAAGTCCTGCGTCAGCCTTGCAGTGTTGGGTCTGGCGTTGTCTTCTTGGGTGAGTATACCGCGGGTGTTGTTGAAGTCCTGCGTCAGCCTTGCAGTGTGGGGTCTGGCTTTGTCTTCTTGGGTGAGTATACCGCGGGTGTTGTTGAAGTCGTGCGTCAACCTTGCAGTGTGGGGTCTGGCGTTGTCTTCTTCGGTGAGTATACCGCGAGTGTTGTTGAAGTACTGCGTCAGCCTTGCAGTGTGGGGTCTGGCTTTGTCTTCTTGGGTGAGTATACCCTGTGGCGGTTGTGGAAGTCCTGCGTCAGCCTTGCAGTGTGGGGTCTGGCGTTGTCTTCTTGGATCAGTATACCCTGTGGCGGTTGTGGAAGTCCTGCGTCAGCCTTGCAGTGTGGGGTCTGGCGTTGTCTTCTTGGGTGAGTATACCCTATGGCGGTTGTTGAAGTCCTGCGTCAGCCTTGCAGTGTGGGGTCTGGCGTTGTCTTCTTTGGTGAGTATACCCTGTGGCGGTTGTGGAAGTCCTGCGTCAGCCTTGCAGTGTGGGGTCTGGTGTTGTCTTCTTGGGTGAGTATACCCTGTGGTGGTTGTGGAAGTCCTGCGTCAGCCTTGCAGTGTGGGGTCTGGCGTTGTCTTGTTGGAAGAGTATACCCTGTGGCGGTTGTGGAAGTCCTGCGTCAGCCTTGCAGTGTGGGGATTGGCGTTGTCTTCTTGGATGAGTATACCGCGGGTGTTGTTGAAGTCCTGCGTCAGCCTTGCAGTGTGGGGTCTAGCGTTGTCTTCTTGGGTGAGTATACCCTGTGGCGGTTGTGGAAGTCCTGCGTCAGCCTTGCAGTGTGGGGTCTGACGTTGTCTTCTTGGGTGAGAATACCCTGTGGCGGTTGTGGAAGTCCTGCGTCAGCCTTGCAGTGTGGGGTCTGGCGTTGTCTTCTTGGATGAGTATACCGCGGGTGTTGTGGAAGTCCTGCGTCAGCCTTGCAGTGTGGGGTCTGGCGTTGTCTTCTTGGGTGAGTATACCGCGGGTGTTGTTGAAGTCGTGCTTCAGCCTTGCACTGTGGGGTCTGGCGTTGTCTTCTTGGGTGAGTATACCGCGGGTGTTGTTGAAGTCCTGCCTCAGCCTTGCAGTGTGGTGTCTGGCGTTGTCTTCTTGGGTGAGTATACCCTGTGGCGGTTGTGGAAGTCCTGCGTTAGCCTTGCAGTGTGGGGTCTGGCGTTGTCTTCTTGGATGAGTATACCCTCTGACGGTTGTGGAAGTCCTGCGTCAGCCTTGCAGTGTGGGGTCTGGCGTTGTCTTCTTGGGTGAGTGTACCCTGTAGCGGTTGTGGAAGTCCTGCGTCAGTCATTTAGTGTGGGGTCTGGCGTTGTCTTCTTGGCATAGTATACCACGGGTGTTGTTGAAGTCCTGCGTCAGCCTTGCAGTGTGGGTTCTGGCGTTATCTTCTAGGATGAGTATACAGCGGGTAGTGTTGAAGTTCTGCGTCAGCCTTGCAGTGGGGGGATTGGCGTTGTCTTCTTGGGTGAGTATACCGCGGGTGTTGTTGAAGTCCTGCGTCAGTCTTGCAGTTTCGGACATGGCGTTGTCTTCTTGGGTGAGTATACCCTGTGGCGATTGTGGAAGTCCTGCGTCAGCCTTGCAGTGTGGGGTCTGGCGTTGTCTTCTTGGGTGAGTATACCGCGGGTGTTGTTGAAGTCGTGCCTCAGCCTTGCAGTGTGGGGTCTGGCGTTGTCTTCTTGGGTGAGTATACCCTGTGGCGGTTGTGGAAGTCCTGCGTTAGCCTTGCAGTGTGGGGTCTGGCGTTGTCTTCTTGGATGAGTATACCCTCTGACGGTTGTGGAAGTCCTGCGTCAGCCTTGCAGTGTGGGGTCTGGCGTTGTCTTCTTGGGTGAGTGTACCCTGTAGCGGTTGTGGAAGTCCTGCGTCAGTCATTTAGTGTGGGGTCTGGCGTTGTCTTCTTGGCATAGTATACCGCGGGTGTTGTTGAAGTCCTGCGTCAGTCTTGCAGTTTCGGACATGGCGTTGTCTTCTTGGGTGAGTATACCCTGTGGCGATTGTGGAAGTCCTGCGTCAGCCTTGCAGTGTGGGGTCTGGCGTTGTCTTCTTGGGTGAGTATACCGCGGGTGTTGTTGAAGTCGTGCCTCAGCCTTGCAGTGTGGGGTCTGGCGTTGTCTTCTTGGGTGAGTATACCCTGTGGCGGTTGTGGAAGTCCTGCGTTAGCCTTGCAGTGTGGGGTCTGGCGTTGTCTTCTTGGGTGAGTATACCCTGTGGCGGTTGTGGAAGTCCTGCGTCAGCCTTGCAGTGTGGGGTCTGACGTTGTCTCCTTTGGTGAGGATACCCTGTGGCGGTTGTGGAAGTCCTGCGTCAGCCTTGCAGTGTGGGGTCTGGCGTTGTCTTCTTGGGTAAGAATACCCTGTGGCGGTTGTGGAAGTCCTGCGTCAGCCTTGCAGTGTGGGGTCTGGCGTTGTCTTCTTGGGTGAGTATACCCTGTGGCGGTTGTGGAAGTCCTCCCGTCAGCCTTGCAGTGTGGGGTCTGGCGTTGTCTTCTTGGGTGAGTATACCCTGTGGCGGTTGTGGAAGTCCTGCGTCAGACTTGCAGTGTGGGGTCTAGTGTTGTCTTCTTGGATGAGTATACCCTGTGGCGGTTGTGGAAGTCCTGCGTCAGCCTTGCAGTGTGGGGTCAGGCGTTGTCTTCTTGGGTGAGTATACCCTGTGGCGGTTGTGGAAGTCCTGCGTCAGTCATTTAGTGTGGGGTCTGGCGTTGTCTTCTTGGAATAGTATACCGCGGGTGTTGTTGAAGTCCTGCGTCGGTCTTGCAGTGTGGGGTCTGGCGTTGTCTTCTTGGGTGAGTATACCCTGTGGTGGTTGTGGAAGTCCTGCGTCAGCCTTGCAGTGTGGAGTCTGGCGTTGTCTTCTTGGGTGAGTATACCGCGGGTGTTGTGGAAGTCCTGCGTCAGCCTTGCAGTGTGGGGTCTGGCGTTGTCTTCTTGGGTGAGTATACCCTGTGGCGGTTGTGGAAGTCCTGCGTTAGCCTTGCAGTGTGGAGTCTGGCGTTGTTTTCTTGGGTGAGTATACCGCGGGTGTTGTTGAAGTCCTGCGTCAGCCTTGCAGTGTGGGGTCTGGCGTTGTCTTCTTGGGTGAGTATACCCTGTGGCGGTTGTGGAAGTCCTGCGTCAGCCTTGCAGTGTGGAGTCTGTCGTTGTCTTCTTGGGTGAGTATACCGCGGGTGTTGTGGAAGTCCTCCGTCAGCCTAGCAGTGTGGGGTTTGGCGTTGTCTTCTTGGATGAGTATACCCTGTGGCGGTTGTGGAAGTCCTGCGTCAGCCTTGCAGTGTGGGGTCTAGCATTGTCTTCTTGGGTGAGTATACCGCGGGTGTTGTTGAAGTCGTGCCTCAGTCTTGCAGTGTGGGGTCTGGCTTTGTCTTCTTGGGTGAGTATACCGCGGGTGTTGTTGAAGTCCTGCGTCAGCCTTGCAGTGTGGGGTCTAGCATTGTCTTCTTGGGTGAGTATACCGCGGGTGTTGTTGAAGTCGTGCGTCAGCCTTGCAGTGTGGGGTCTGGCGTTGTCTTCTTGGGTGAGTATACCCTGTGGCGGTTGTGGAAGTCCTGCGTCAGCCTTGCAGTGTGGAGTCTGTCGTTGTCTTCTTGGGTGAGTATACCGCGGGTGTTGTGGAAGTCCTGCGTCAGCCTAGCAGTGTGGGGTTTGGCGTTGTCTTCTTGGATGAGTATACCCTGTGGCGGTTGTGGAAGTCCTGCGTCAGCCTTGCAGTGTGGGGTCTAGCATTGTCTTCTTGGGTGAGTATACCGCGGGTGTTGTTGAAGTCGTGCGTCAGTCTTGCAGTGTGGGGTCTGGCTTTGTCTTCTTGGGTGAGTATACCGCGGGTGTTGTTGAAGTCCTGCGTCAGCCTTGCAGTGTGGGGTCTAGCATTGTCTTCTTGGGTGAGTATACCGCGGGTGTTGTTGAAGTCGTGCGTCAGTCTTGCAGTGTGGGGTCTGGCGTTGTCTTCTTTGGTGAGTATACCCTGTGGCGGTTGTGGAAGTCCTGCGTCAGCCTTGCAGTGTGGAGTCTGTCGTTATCTTCTTGGGTGAGTATACCGCGGGTGTTGTTGAAGTCCTGCGTCAGCCTTGCAGTGTGGGGTCTGGCGTTGTCTTCTTGGGTGAGTATACCGCGGGTTTTGTGGAAGTCCTGCGTCAGTCTTGCAGTGTGGGGTCTGGCGTTGTCTTCTTGGATGAGTATACAGCGGGTGTTGTTGATGAAATGACATCAGATCGGGTCTCAAAACTTCATTTTTAAGGTTGCCCGAATTCACAACTAATCTTGTTTTCTATCATTATCGAGCGAGCTCATCGTCAAAGACACTAGGGAAGACAGAAACCTATGACAAGCTAGTGAATAATGGCGAAGTCTATGTCCTTGAATAAAGATATGGCTACAGGTGCATGAAGTATTACATGAATGTTAAACAGGTTTTAGACATGACTATTCTACAATTGATGATGTATTTGTCCTTCAATCTTTATGTCAAAAGTATTGGAGAAAACCAAAACACAGATTCTAAGCAGCTTTCATAGATTTTTGTAAGGCATTTGACTTTGTTGACAAACATAAGCTATTGAATGTACTTTTTTATGAAAGGTGTACATGGGAAAATGTTTAGAAATATAAAAGATATGTATGACAAGGTGTCAGCTTATGTTAAAATCAGAATCTCGAAAACTTATATATTCACAACATTATGTGGAGTATGCCAAAGATGTATGTTGAGTCCTGTTTTATTTATATTTTCTATTTATGAAATAGTAGGTGAAATGAAGAAATGTGGACTGAATGGTATTTTGTCAGAGATAGACTAAATGATGTCATACTGCTGTTATTTGCAGATGACTTTGATTGATGACACTGTAATAGGCCTACAAAGACACCTTGATGCGTTAAATACTATTGTAACAAATTGGGCCTAGACGTTAACCTACAGAAGTCATGTATTGTCGTTTTCTGAAATGTGGATACCTAAGAATACAACTAAATAGACTCATGGAGGTAAACATACGAAAGTAGTATCCCACTGATAAATAAGATTAATTTGGCCAAACGCGTGTGACACATCAGCACTACAAACCAGAAAGGCTTCGTTTTCTTTTCATACCCTATATAAGGATTATCCAAATATTTATGTAAAGGTAGTGTCTACAATATTTGACAGTAAAATAAAAATTGCTCTCGTACGAATATTGAAAAGATTCATAGTTTTTACTTTAGACGATATTTATGTGTTAATAAAAAATAGTATCCACCAATGCTGTACTGGGCGAAGGAGGTAGAACTTAATTTAATTATCCCACATTTAATTATTTTAGCCGTTGTATAAAGTATTGGTGCCGCTGTTGTATATGGATAGTTATCGATACCCATAATCATGTTATGAAATACAGGGTGAAAACGGCAGCCAGAAACTGGGTCACACACGTTCGTTTACTGCTATTGGAAACTGGATTTACATATGTTTGGATCGCACAGAATTGCGACAATACATCCAATTTGACTTGCCAAAATTATTTCTTCGTCATTTCTAAACCATTATTCTACATATAAGTCTGCACTCGAACCAGTGAATAATACCCACATTAAGATCTTATGTAAAATTAATGTAATTTCCGATGTCTGAGCCATAAGTTAGGTATTTAACAGTTTTGTTACAATGACCGAATCAATACTGATTTACATAAGTGCAATAAATGTAATCATGATATAATTGAAGATGAATATGATTTCCTTTTCGTTTGTCCATTTTATATGGAAAACAGAAAGCTCTACATTCCAAGCTACTATTACATTATCCATTACGAGCAAAATTCAATCAACTGCTAGTAACAAATAAATGTTAAGCTAATTAAAAATATTGCGGTATATTTGCCGAGAAATCTGCCTGTATAATGTAACATAAAAATTATATTAATTATAACATTTGTTCCACCTGTCTATATGCATAAGTTTTATCTCATGTATTGTACTCTTAGCCTTATGGCCTTTGATACCGAATAAACTACTTCTTCGTCGTCTTCTTTTTTTAATCTTGTTTCCAAGTCCCCGTATATTCCACCCTTGACTGTGACACCACCCCCTCAAAAGGCTTGAACTTCTTGGACACAGTTCAGCGCTACGCGGTCACCTTGACCTCTGTATACATACGTTGCCGACCATCAGTTATAAACTGGCAACCTGCTCTCATCAGAGAATCAGAGAACTCGTCCCCAATCCCGCACTTGCCCACGGCAAACCCTGCTGACCTCAATCTCAATCTGCCACGTCGGTGTTGTTGCCTTAACGTCACTCCACTGTAAGGTCGACGTGCTCGGATACCACGTCCCCTCAATCTGACTGCCGTGGATCCAGATGTCGTCGTTGGGAGGAAACGTTTACTGAGACGTTAAACGCGCGGTGACGGTTTCGAATGGGCGTGGTTGAACGCGGTCCCCACTCCAAGGCCTGTCAGTTCAAGCCCTTTCTCCTGTAAACGTTCCCTCAAGCTAGTTGGGTATAACCGAACGTTCTGGCAACGAGGTCATGCTCCAAGCTGGAACCATACCAATGCCCCTCTCTATGTGTGCTGACAAACGAGGCATTTTTTCCCTGTGTTTTCGGCTACTGCGATCCTAACGGGTCGTGATTTTTATACCAGTTTAGCACGTGAATTCTGTGCCGCGTGTGCATAACGCCATTGTGTCCGAATGTTTGTTTTTTGTAATTCACACTTTCACGAATTTAAATCATCGGATACATTTGGTTAATTTTGGGCGACATATTCAAGCAAGATTTCATTTCCATTCTTCAAATTGTCTTGGTGTAGTTTCTTTTGGACGTCAGTATATATGTAGGTGCGAGTGACTTTACTATACGTTCGTACCATAGTTTTTTTAGAAATGTTTTTGAGTAACAACTTCTTTATTGTCTGTTTCGAATATTGAGTGCTACTTTCTGCTCCTTCTTGTGAATACTGAGTAAGGGTATGCGTCATTATGTATACAAAATGCTTACAAGTTTGCAAAAGATAAGCATAATTAAAAAGATAATAATAGAACAAGGAAGCCAATTGGATTAACGGGGGAGAGGCCAATTAAGTGCAGTGAAAGTGAAAGTGAAAGGCCATAGTGATGGAGCTGTGTGTCATAACAAACAGCTGACTTGGGTCACAATACACTCTCCAAAAAAGGAAACGCACAGGTAGATTTTTATTAAATTTATTGTACCTAATAAAGTCGATATACATAATTTAACATCATAGATACAAATATGAATTTTTGGAGCTCGATAGGCACATGTTGTACAAAGGCATAGAAAAACATTGTCAATATAATCAATCATGGCTCTGCATCTCCTCGGCACTGACTGGATAAGTGTACGAATGCTATCCTGCGGAATTCTGCGCCATTCTGCTTCAAACGCGTTGGTCAGCTGTGGGAGTATCTGCGGCGCGTTCTGACGTTGACGTACACGTCGATCGAGTTCATCCAAGAGGTATTCGATTATGATGGTAGTTTACCGTGACACGAGCTGTGTGCGGTGGAGCGTTGTTTGAAACAGCTCCCTCTGGTGGCCAATGATAGGAAGAAAGTGAGGTTGAAGAATTTGTCAAATTACCCTGAACCACAACCAAGTCAGATCTCCTGGTGTAGGATAAGTCAAAACTCTCTTTGCGACGAAGATAATCACGTTGTCTTCCATGACGCCGGTGAAGAAGAAATCATGATTCATCACTAAACCACACTCGTCTTCAGTTTCTCAAATTCAAAGACTGTAAGGTATGGCTGTCGATGGATCTGTTAACAGGGACGATAACTGGTCTTCTGGGTCGGATTCCAGCCTCGCAAAGATGTTTCCTGACAGTCTGGTCCGATATCCTCCTCAAACCAGGTGAAACAGTCGAATGTAGCGATCCTGTGCAGGGTGGTAACTCTTTGTCGGCCAGTTCTCGGACGGCCTGCGGTGGAATTGAACTGCGTGTCCCAACGGCGGCAAATGGCGCTGTGGTGGACGTTGAAGTGGCGTGCACACGTCCTATGGCAATGTTCCGATCGGCAGCGCTGAGCCTCGGCATTTTCGAACTTGTGAAAACAATGCCGTTTAAGACATTGCAAATCGACAATGGCTGCGTTTTGAAGCACCGTTTGACGAATATCAGACCGCCACCATTTTCCAATAACATATATCCAATTTATACACCGGATTGTTTGTGTAGTCAGGTTCAATGAACTACATTCTACCTGTGAGTTTCCTTTTTGAAGAGTGTATATATTTACCCAGCGGCGACAGTGGTCTTCCGAGATGGGCTAGGCAGCGAATCAGGGATAATGAGTGATCCTCACATGAAAGCTGGTTCCTATGTGATGAAAGATGAGAGATGCGTCTTGTCTCCTTATATGCATCAAACCTAGCTACACAGTGCCCTCACAACAAAGAATATTCCACGTGTTTCTACAACAGACCAACACCGTCCGCGGTATACCGGATCGGAATTTTACACACCACACTAGCATCTAAATATAGTAACTTTCTGATGACTGCTTACATTAAATAGTACCACACTTCTGAGGACTAATCACTGTCCAAACACAATGCAATGAGCGTCTACCGAATCTTAACACAAACATTGTTACACAGTTAGAATCATTGTTAAACACTAAAATATACTGCCACATAAGAAGATATAGATATATCATTGAACATAGATGGCCTATGAGACATATAAAATCAAGTAAATTCAAATAAAAAAAAGAACTGAACGTGCTACGAAACAGTATACTAATGCAAATGTAGGTTACTCTGCGAAACAGTTCTTGTTTTCACGTGTAACGTACGAGAAGGTACTTTCAAGTGACATGATACCAATATCACAACAATACTTCCACGACTTAATCAACAGGACCCGGCATTCCAAGAAAACACCGAAACATATTCTTAAAAATAATTCACTACTTCGATCATGTCAATGCTTCACACTTGTTTTACCCCCTCAATGCCAAGCTCCAGGCAGGGAAACAACAAGTATACAGACAGGGATCAAACCACCGTCCTTCCACTCTCTATCCACTGGACCACGGAGGTTGTCAACAGACCTAGTGTTCCAAACACAGTTGGCCCCAAACCCACAATCAGCTGCTTCCAACACACAGCTCTGGAATGAAACTCTGGCGCTTCAAATCACCTGGAAATCTGTGTCCCCTTAGTTGGCTTGAACATACAGCAGCTATATATGGAATAACCAAACTTAATATTGCTTTGACCACACCTGAAACTAGGGAAAATGTCGTCGGGATTAATTTATCTCGTTATTCTTATACACAAGCTACATTGTTCCCTCGTTATTGCTCCCTTCAATATAGCCTTAACTCAATTATAGCGCAGCGGTAACGCATGGCAACCAAAATTTACGTACATTTAAAAGTGAGTGAGTGAGTATGGTTTTACGCAGCTTTTAGCAATATTCCAACAATATCACGGCTTCACACATTGTACCCATGTGGGGAATCGAACCCGGGTCTTCAGCGTGACGAGCGAATGCTTTAACCACTAGGCTACCCGACCGCCCCACGTAAATTTAATAAAGTTTTACACTGACAAGAAGTTTTTTTTGCCACAGCGCAAAAATTTACCAGCTTATCACTACTAGCATGTAACACCGGAAATACCAGCCAACCAAAGCGAACTGAAGTACGCAATTTCAACGTATCATTACACTATCTGTTTATAAAAAGATGTTTTCATTGTATATCAGGACTTATGTCTGTAATATATTAATTTTATTAAAAATTTCATTCAATATTGTTTACATTAGTTTCAGAGATTGAACGCAGCACACTATTATTATAAAGACAGCTTGTTCAGTGGGAGACATATTCCGAAAAGATTGAAAGAAGTTTGTTGACTTATTCAATTCTGAGGTCTGAAAATTGATGCCTTGGTCAATGAGTGTCTTGTGTCGTTATATTTCTATAGTTTCTTGAAGTTTCCTCTTGTTCCAGTCATTGTTTTAAAACCATTTTTTTTAAAATAGTATTTACTTTTTCATTCAATAGTTCAGCGGCAGGACACATATAATTAAATTTATTTTACATTATTCATATTTTAGGTTACAAGGATAATAATCTCAATAACAAGTTCCTCGAAAAGCACTGGTTACATTGATATATACAACCACGTAAATGGTGGAGGGTGGTAAGAAGTATTCAAATGAGGAAACAATGAGTCAGCTACTGATATGTTAGATTGTTTGCTCCCGAAGTTTGACCAAGTTGTACCTACATACGTTTATTGTATCATATCAACCTTCTTCCCGGTTGAATCAGTGAATTTGTATAATCTTTTATCACGTCAGCGTGTGTTTTAATCGCTGACGTCACATAGTCGACAAGGGCAGCGTTATCCTGCCTCGACACGTATTAAGTCCACGTGTGTTTTGTGCAAACTGTGTCTCGGTTGAACAGGTGCATCACATATGTCTTTACCGATACACTAATGTAGTTTGATAGAAAACACTCGGGGCATGGATGAGAGTTAATTCATTATTTGAACAAAATATAGTTTTATGCCACTTTTAGCAACCAATGGCCCGCTCGTCTCAGGCACCGCGGCCTAGGCAACCCCATTCCCTGGACAGAGTTGGGCACCTAAGGTGAGGGCGGGGTGAGAGAGTGTTTGTTGTTTGTGTGTTGTTTAACGCCGCACTCAGCAATATTCCAGCTATATGACGGCCGTCTGTAAATAATCGAGTCTGGACCTGACACTCCAGTGATTGACATCATGAGCATCGATCTAATCAGTTGGGATACGATGTTACCTTTTATGGTGTGTCATGATCCTCTTATTTACTTTGTTACACAGTGTTATTTTGCTTGGTAATATGATCTCCGTTATCTGTCTTAAAGGTACACCGTCCCAAGGCCCTCTCTGCTTAAGGACCAGCACTGAGCCTGTTAATGGAATGTCATTTTGTAACCTGAAACTCCACAATCTCTGATCAGATCCGAGCACATTCTGACAACTGGAGGATATAGTATATTATGATAGTGGGTTCAAATCCCAGATTATTGGTTCGGCAGCATACCCGTGCTCGTGGGTTACCATGTACTTTGGCGATGAGCTTTTCTGTACCCGGAATATCGACCTGCTTTACAACTCTGTGTGAAAGTCTCATCACGCAGTAAACTTTCGAAAGAGTGAATGCTCTGTAATAGGCATGCTTTCGACTTTGACATTATTTTACATTGTGAAGCGCTGATATCAGAACAAAATGCATTTTTCTCTTCTCTCATTGACGTACTTGGGGCTGAAACAAATATACTCACAATCTGGATCAACACACTGGTAAACTATTATACTACAATTCGCCTCGTATCTGTACAAACTAAAGCATCTTTTGATATATATCTTTTAGTGAATATCTGTCCTCGTTTAGGTATCTGAATTTGATAAACTGTGTGTAATTGTAAATATGTTCTGCCTTTTATTATTGTGTAAATGAATATATTTTCATAGTAATTGAATGACATCTGGAGGAAATATAGAATCTCTCTCTCTCTCTCTCTGTCTCTGTCTCTGTCTCTCTGTGTCTCTCTCTCTCTGTCTCTCTCTCGCACGTGAAATGACTTACTGATAACGCGCAAAACTATGAAACATTGACATAAACGAGATAGTGAATCGTTTTTTAAGAATATTTACTAATGTGTGTGTGTGTGTGGGGGGGGGGGGGGGGGGGGGTGTCGGAATGCGAGAATGAGATAATATTATTGTAGTAGTGGAGTGTGGCACTCCCTAAAACAACACCTTGTGGGTTTGTTTGAGACTAGACCTTACCCAAACTTTAATGTATTTCATATACACATCCATGTACATTTTACAGTTTTGACAGATTCCCCGTCTTTACCACGGTTATGACTGACTGTAGCTAGTTGTCAGTGTCTCTGTCTCTCCCTTCCTCTATTTCCTTCTCTCTACGTCAAGGGATTGAAATAACTTTAAACTTAGTTACCCCCACAGTTGGGTATTATGTCGACTGGATTCTAACATGCCTCAATGCTTCCTGCTTTCATTCCTTCAAGGGGATTGAAGGGTCAGTTCGGACGCTGGTCACAAGTACACCTTGCCCTTCAAGGTGTCACATAGTCAAACGGTTCCTAATCACGTACGCCGGTTCCACCAATCAAATCAAAGAAGACGAAAGACATCTAGAAATGGTCATTCAGAGGCGGAGGGTTTTAAAAAAGGGGAATCGCATTGCCCCACGTCACAAGGTGACCCAAACATAGAGGTATTTGAAAAAGAAGTATGTTTGCACCACTGCAGTCCAATCGTATCCAGATATGAAGGCGTGGCTGTACCTTCCGGTTAGTCTCCTATAAATACAGCGATCTAGCAATCTAGCACACAACAACTGTCAAATCCATATCACTGCGTTAACAAGCGGCCGACTGAACAACTAACGATGACCGATGTTAAAAACGTGGCCGAATTTTTCGACACTAACGGCTACATATGCGGTCTGTCCGTTCTCAACGAAGAAGAGACGCTGGATCTGCGAAAGAATTTCAATGACTTTGAAAAAAGTATTGGTAAGTTTTTATAAAATGGAATTGATATCCGGTTGAAATTTGGTTTTGTGCGAAGATAATGGCTATGCTTTAAGTGTTATTCAACTTATACCAAGGGACGATAAGACTTGGTTTGTGTGAATGGCGGGTGCTAGTTGTAGGGCAGGACATGCTTACCCTTTTCGCGAACAACTGGTGTCATCACTGAGATTCAGTAACTTTCACGGCTATTTTGCGATTCTAAAAATCTAAAATCTAAACAAAAATCACATATAAACGTCGATCAAATGGATAGCGCATATTTTTGTGCTTAAGTCACTTGGATATTGTTTAGCTTCATAAACTGTTCATAAGAAACATGTCAGACAGCTTTGACATCATTGATGACTTAGTCTTATGAGATGATGTAAACATTAGGGAAAATGAGCTCAAATAAATACAGAAACAGAGGGTCTAAAATTGCCACAGTGTTAGGCCCGAAAGTCTATTTAGGATTTAAATTGTGATTAAGGAAGTAGAGGGTAGAGAGACAAGATAACAAATCTTAACAAAACCTACCTGCCATACAAGTGCTTGTTCGTTAGTATCCGTAAGCCTAGCAACTGCATGATTCCCAATTAGATTAGAAAGTCACAAACTGTGATGAACGCAGCGTGTGTTCGATGAAGGAAATACAGCCCCTCAGATCCTTGTTTACTGAATACACCTTGACCAGTGTTCAGTGATATAACTTATTAAGATATTGAACATTTTTCACACATGAAAGAGTTCAATCTGGGCAGTCAACTGGTAGCGGTAAACATGGCTATTAATGCTCATGTGTGTCAGGTTGCCCTAACCTCGCAGTCACATCTGTATACAAAACAAGTGCATAGTCTAAACTAGGCTACATATGCATTCAGTCGTTTCAATAATTCAGTGCGCTGTCACAGCATGCTGTGTTAGTCTGTACAGCACAACGTATTTTATTAGTAATTGGTCAATCCTTCATAAATCATATTTTTGCCATTCATTTCACATATGCCTCGGTAGAATTGAGGTAGGGGAAGGACTTCTGGTCAGTTAACAAGGTATTCAGATATCCAAAAACTCGTTTATCCGGACAACATTTTAGCAAAAGCAATTGTCCGGATAAGCGAGGTTCGACTGTATAGCGCGTGATACATGCCAAAACAGATGTGTTAGGACATGATTCGAACTTGCTGAAGGGATACCAATGGACCCTGATCATAATACATTGGTTGCTTATTAGGGCTCCAAGCTGAAAGGCTGGAAGCCCTATTGTAATCGTTCGATTCATTATTAGGGCCCCAAGCCGAAAGGCTGGAAGCCCTATTGTAATCGTTCGATTTATTATTTATTAGGGCTCCAAGCCGAAAGGCTGGAAGCCCTATTGTAATCGTTCGATTTATTATTTATTATTATTAGGGCTCCAAGCCGAAAGGCTGGAAGCCCTATTGTAACCGTTCGATTTATTATTTGGGCTCCAAGCCGAAAGGCTGGAAGCCCTATTGTAATCGTTCGATTTATTATTTATTAGGGCTCCAAGCCGAAAGGCTGGAAGCCCTATTGTAATCGTTCGATTTATTATTTATTATTATTAGGGCTCCAAGCCGAAAGGCTGGAAGCCCTATTGTAATCGTTCGATTTATTATTTAGGGCTCCAAGCCGAAAGGCTGGAAGCCCTAATGTAATCGTTCGATTTATTATTTATTAGGGCTCCAAGCCGAAAGGCTGGAAGCCCTATTGTAATCGTTCGATTAATTATTTATTATGATTTTTATTTGTTATTCCGCCGATTTTTGTACCAGCGCTAGCAAAATAACCACTAGCCCGATTTTGTTCAAATTTTGTGTGTGTATGGAGACCTTTGAGTACTAGATTCCCCCCAAAACTCGAGGCCATAGGCCCAAAGGACAAGGGCAGATAACTGAAAAACAAGTATTTTTGGACGATATATTTTGCCCTGCTGCTCCACAACCGTTTGTCCGTTTACTTTCAAACCTTGTATGTATCTGCTGCTTTAGTTCCTTGACATTGTTTGTTCTTTGACTTTGGTCATTGGTCACATGGTTTGGCAGCCATATTGGATTTAAGGTTTTCACAGGGTTTTTGGGGCACCTGTCTTCAAATACTATCTCCTCTGAATCCACTGCATGGAATGCTTTCAAACTTTCTGAGAATTGTCTCCATACAGAACACAACAAATTGCCATAGCCGTTTTTGGATATCATATTTAGTTGCGGCCATATTGCATTTAAGGTTTTCACAGGGTTTTTGGGGCACCTGTCTTCAAATACTATCTCCTCTGAATCCACTGCATGGAATGCTTTCAATCTTCCTGAGAATTGTCTCCATACAGAACACAACAAATTGCCATAGCCGTTTTTGGATATCTTTCTTGGTGACGGCGCTACTGTATTTTGATTTTGATGATTGCTTTCACCGAATTTTTACTTTATACAAAGATCATATCTTGTAAGGTTCTCCACAGAAACCATTGAAAGTTCACAATAAGTTAGTCGGACATATGTACATGATATTTTGTTCTTGGTTGCATGCTAAAAGTAACACCGCTTGGTGGTAATATTGACAAAATACCGAATACATCGCTCAGAAAACCTAGGGTTATTTCCCTTTGACCGTCAAGTGTCTTTTGCAGTATGAATACTACCCTTGAAGATGAGGGTTAGAACTGGTCTTCAGCAACCCATGCTTGTCTTAAGAGGCGATTATCGGGATTCGAACATTGTCTTGGTGGTAAATGGGTTTAGAACACACTGGGTAACCTGGCACACACCAATTTCGTAGTGGTGATGTCCTGCAAACGGTGACTATCTTTTGCATGAGTTGGTACAAGCAAACCATATGCGGATTCGAACATGGTCGGAGACAAACATGGGTTAAGAACACACTGGGACATATGTGGTGATGTCTCACAAGCAGTTCATTACATTTGACGGCGATGGTACAGGCAAACCATTTGAGGATTCGAACATGGTCGAAGTCAAACATGGGTTAAGAACACACTGGGACACATGTGGGGATGTCTGACAAGCGGTTCATTACATTTGACGGCGTTGGTACAGGCAAACCATTTCAGGATTCGAACATGGACGAGGTCGGAAACAGGTTTAGCACTTTATCTCAGCAATACGACATAAAACCGGGGCCCTGACGAACTCAGAACGCTCATCCATTTGAATGGAGCTCAACTGACAAAGAAGTTACAGCCTAAAGAGTCACCAAGCCGAAAAGCTGAAGAGTCCCAGTGCTCTCGTTCGATTTAATATTATGATTATTCCGCCGATTTTTGTACCAGAGCTAGCATATTAACCACTGTCTCGATTCCATTCAAATTGTGTATGTGTATCCAGATACTTATGTACCAGATAACACACAAATTCCAAGGCCGTAGGCCCAAAGACCAAGAGCAGATAACTGAAAAATAAGCAATTTTTAAAGTTATATTTAGCCCTATTGCTCCGCAACCGCTTGTCTAATTACTTTCAAACTTTAGATGTGTCTGCTGTTTTGGGTGCTTGACATTTTATGTTCTTTGACTTTGGTCATTGGTCACGTGGTTTGGCAGCCATATTGGATTCAAGGTTTTCACAGTGTCTTTTGGGTACCTGTTTTTAAATGCATACTATTCTGAATCCATTGCATGAAATGTGTTCACACTTTCTGAGAATAGAGTCCTTACATAGCACATCAAACTCTGTTAGCCGATTTTGGATATTTTTTATTGGATTTTGATTTTGATCATTTTTTTCACTGAAACTCTACTTTGAAGATCATATCTTGTAAGGTTCTCCACAGAAACTATTGAAAGTTTTCATGAAGTTAGTGTGCCATATGCATCTTATTGTTTGTTTTTGGTTGCCTGCTAAAGTAACTCCTTTGGTGGTAATATTTGATTAATATTTGGGACACCCCTGGAATACGCCAATTTCGTTGTGGTGATTTCCGGTGACTATTTCTTTACGGAATTGGTACAAGCAAACCTTAAATGGATTCGAACATGTCCGAGGTCGGAAATGGGGTAAGAACAGACTTGGACACTCCGGCACACGCCAATTTTGTAGCGGCGATACCCTGCAAGTAGTGCCTACATTTGACGGATTTGGTTCACGGAAACCCTTCGAGGCTTCGAACATGGATGTTTGTGCACAGTATAGCTTGGATCCCGCCATTGCTGCTATACAGCTATATTTATTATTATTTATTATTCCGCCGATTTTTGTACCAGCGCTAGCAAAATAACCACTAGCCCGATTTTGTTCAAATTTTGTGTGTGTATGGAGACCTTTGAGTACTAGATTCCCCCAAAAAACACAAGGCCATAGGCCCAACGGACAAGGGCAGATAAATGAAAAACAAGTATTTTTGGACGATATATTTTGCCCTGCTGCTCCACAACCGTTTGTCCGTTTACTTTCAAACCTTGTATGTATCTGCTGCTTCAGTTTCTTGACATCGTTTGTTCTTTGACTTTGGTCATTGGTCACATGGTTTGGCAGCCATATTGGATTTAAGGTTTTCACAGGTTTTTTGGGTACCTGTCTTCAAATACTATCTCCTCTGAATCCACTGCATGAAATGCTTTCAAACAGACTTGGACACCCCGGCACACAACAATTTCGTAGCGGCGATACCCTACAAGTGGTGCCTAAATTTGAGGGATTTGGTACAAGGAAACCCTTTGAGGCTTTGAACATGGACGTTTGTGCACAGTATAGCTTGGAGCCCACCATTGCTGCTTTGCAGCTATATTTATTATTATTATTATACATATTGTATTGTCCAAAAAGACAAAGGGATTGGGCACAAGTGCAGCACTTATTACCGCCTTCTCCCTACATACAGTTATACATAATATTGCATAATGAAAATGAACAATTTACAGTTGAAGCTTCACATTGTGGAAACATAGTGCGCAATATATACAGTGCTCATACGAAGGATATGTACAATGTGCTGGAAGGTTTAGACAGATACAACTTGGTTACCGCTCCCTAACTGTAACATTAACTGAACTTTACGCCTTTTATACACATTTGTGATGGGGCGACAATGCGACAACGAGACATATTTTGACATTGAAAATGTCGCGTTACGGCATTGTCGCCCTTTTGTAAAATATAGAAAAAGATTATTCAAAGAGCGACAATGCGACAACGCGACGATGCGACAAATGGCCAAAATATCGCGTTGTCGAATTGTCGCGCTTTGGTTAATTTTGACACGTTTTGCTTGTTTTGTAAGGGCGTCAATGCGACAATACGACAACGCGACAATAGAAGTCTAACATGCCAATTTAAAGATAAAATGTAAAAATGCGCTATAGCTCTTCAAGAAGAATTATCAATAATGGGATGGGTAATGAGTTCATCTGCATGCCGAGACTATACGCTGTGATTAACAATAATGTCATGAGTCAATACATTTTGTCAAATGTATGACATGTATAACCTGTAGGAACCTATTGTTTATACTCGTCCATGTTTTTGACGGACAATATAATTTACATGCTCGGTAATAGTGAGGACGGGCATCATTGTGTGTTCAGGTTCAGGTGAACAATTGACTTGTCCTTGCATGTGTTTGTGACGGGTGCCACCTGTGTGGCAGGATACGATCACCTTTTCGCGAACACCCGTTGGATGGCCTGAACCACTTCGGATTTTTATCCCACATCAGTCTGATACACCGTGATATAACTGAAATACTGTTCAAAGTGGTGTTTAATGCGATCACCGTAGTGTGTTACTGCAACTGTCCAAATTTTGTGTAGTGATGTTATGTAATATGTAAAATAAAGCATATTCAATTATCCAATTGATTTGATTAGAATATACTTGCGTCAGTGTATTTTATAAACGACCCAAACCGTATTTGTTAAACACATATAATAACAGATCATATACACGCATGGTGCCTTGATTTACTATTAGCTTTAATAGGCCATTCCGGAATAAAATAATTCCCCAAAAAGCGAGGAGCATCTGTATTAGTTTGTTTTCAAGAAATGTATTCCAAAAAAACATCCTCATTAGATGAGAAGGCCTGTTAAGAACTATCTCAGTAAGTCAATCACAATGACAGGGCGTCGTAATACATTTACATCAAGTACAAGACGTCAAAATGGCCGACACGATAAACGTGACAGGAGATATTTCCGAAGTTGTTAATTAACCTGTGGCGATTTTCAAGCCTTTGTCATCACTGATCAATTGGCCGATCATTGAAAGGTGATTGTAAAGATGTGTCAAATAGATACTAAGGTAAATTCATAGATTGCTGTAGATTGTCACTACGATAGTTTGGATTTTTTGGGGTTTTTTCTTCTTCTTTTCTCTAGGATGGGTTGTAGCGAGGGTATCCTTAAACGGGCATGCAACCAAACTTTATGACTTATCCCAGAGTATGCTAAGACGCTACGTTCAAAATTAAAGGGTCTAAATGATGAGAAACAACGCTTCTGTATGAATTCGTATTAGGGAATTCCAGGGTTTTCCCCAGGAATGTGGGAGTAGTCAGTGTTTACGTAATTTCAAGAATACAGTCACGTGAAAAACGCCATGTGACCCACCTCTCGTCCTATGGAAAAGCTTTATATCGTGTAAACTTCACATTACAAAATTAGTTACTGTTATAACTAAATGAAACACAACCCATTATCCGATAGAGGTAACTGTGCATAGAGGAGGGATATGTTATCTCAATAAACTTGGTAACATGGTTTGGTTTGACTTCTTGGCGCGTGTCTGAATTCCATTAACATGTTACATATCCTAAAACTGACTAATCAGCAAATCTCGCTACACTGCGCGCGACAGATACTAGAGCAAGGCATGCCAGAAAAACGAAACCTGATGCTTCCGAAAGGAAGCCTTGGGCATCACGTGCGTCGGGGGGACCAGCGCCATCTGATTGGCCGTTAACAGTTGTACAAGGCGGAGCAAAAAGCATCGTTTTTCCGTCCATTTTACCCTTGAAAACTCGACGCTTCTCCGGACACTTTCTAGACGCTAACCAATTAATCAATTTTAATGAATTTTTAGTCGTTTTTCCGTCCAATGACCAAATACGGAAAAAAAGACGTTTTCGTGTTTGCAGTGTCTATTGTCTTTGTTCACATAGAGAAATGGATTCTCTTCCGGCTGGGGTTTACTTTAGTGTGAGTGTTGAAAGCAGTTTCACTGTTGTCAGTTATGTAAAGGTCAAATGTCGGAAGAAGGCTTTGAAAACAGTTGGGATGTGCTGAGGAAGTTCATAATATTTCCTCAAACTCTGAAAAGCAACATTCTGAAAACAACTTTTATCGTTATTTAGAAATGTGGTTTTCACCGTGATTTATGGGCAGTGGGTCAGCTTGGGTTTACTCGTCACGCCCGAATACGGGAATTCGTAATACAGTTAACTACGTTTATAACGAACACGCTAATAACGAACAGACGGATATAACGAATTTATTTTTGGTTCCGGCCATTTGTTGTATATATGCTGTATATATGCTTATAACGAACTACGGTTATAACGAACTGAAATTAGTGATCCCTTTGAGTTCGTTTAAACCCTAGTTTACTCGAGTGTTTATAGTGGGACCCGTATAGTGGCGTGAAACCACACTTACTCACTCACTCACTCACTCACGCACTCACTCACTCACTCACTCACTCACTCACTCACCATTAGATCAGAACAGAATCTTGTGATCAATGTACCACTTTAACAAATATCCGACTCACTCACTCACTCACTCACTCACTCACTCACTCACTCACTCACCATTAGATCAGAACAGAATCTTGTGATCAATGTACCACTTTAACAAATATCCGACTCGTGTTGTGGACGGGGGCGGGGGATAAAGCGTTCGCTCGTCAAGCCAAAGGCCCAGGATCTATTCCCCAAGTATCCACAATGTGTGAAGCCCATTTTGGGTGACCCCAGAAGCGATATTGCTGGGAATGACTAAATGCTACGTGAAACAGATGGTGGGCACATTGTAATCAAACTGATTTGTTTAAGTGAATTTGTTTCAACCTCGTGTTATTGTTTTGTATTGTGTCTGAACCGAGTGTCAAGGCACAGACGGTCATGAGGATTTGGTGCATCGCAGTGCAGAGTTATGACCCTTAACCACACCAGGATCCGGTGATCATGAGTCCAAGTTCCACATTTCCCCCCATTGTGATCCGCGTTCTGACGTTTGCACCAAACCCGTGCTTATTAATGGGTTTCACCGTACTAATTTGTACTATCCTGCCAATAGAATTAAATAATAATAATAATCATAATCATAATAATAATAATAGCTGCGCGCAGCGATGTCGGGCTCTATGATTTCTCATACCACCGAGTCATTTAGTTCAAGCCTACTCGAATCCACTTTATAAATACAGTACACATGAGAATTATATAATGTAATTAATAATTTGATCTTTCATTGGTCCGTTTTGACGAAATTGGCGTGTGCCGGAGTGTCAGAGTGCCACTTACCTCTTTTCCGACTTCGACAATGTTCGAATCCTCAAATGGTTTGCTTGTACCAATGCCGTCAAATGTATGCAGCATTTGCGGGATATCGCCCCTACGAAATTGATGGTTCCAGGGCGTACCAAGATCTTATAAACAGCCTTTCTGACAATCTGGGTAATGCAGAAGGCTGCAGTGTTGGGGAATCTTCACATTCTCCGAAAAGGTCTGGGTGGGTTTGACTAGGCAGCGCTTCCTGGGAGAAGTCCCAATCGCTCTCTGGGCTGCGTGTAGGGGGGGGGGGGGGGGGGGGGCAAGGGCCCTGAGCTGATGATGAGCCTAACCAGCCTGACTGTGCCAGGATCACCCAAACACTCTTTGCTGCATATTTTATTTTAATCTGTAAATAATAATAATTATAATAATAATAATGATAATAATAATGATGATAATAATAATAATGATGATAATAATAATAATAATGATAATAATAATAATAATAATGATAATAATAATAATAATGATGATAATAATAATAATAATATCCTGCTAATTGAATTAAATAATGATAACAAAAACAATTGCAGGCAAGGAGAACGCCCAGTACAACCTGCACAACGTTCACGTGGAACACCCCTGGGTGCTGAAGGTGGCCACTAAACCCTCCGTCCTTAAGCCTTTAAAGGAGATCCTGGGCTCCAACCTCATCCTGCTTGACTCGAGGTTCATCTGTAAATACCCCAACGAAGAAGTACCCCAGAAGGACGGCTCGGAGGCCTTCGTTGCTTGGCATCAGGATGTAAGGTGAGCTAAATCAGACATAAATATAACTCCTGCATATTTGACCGCCTTTAGGGATCATTTCCAAAGTTAGGTTTAGTTATTGGTTGTTATATACAGAAGATGCGACAAGTGTTGGTTTTTTTATTCTCGAGTTCACATCGACAGACAAACGAAAACACTGTCTTTCTGTGCGCATGCGCCAACGGAGTAGGACGGAAGTAGTAAATTACACGTCTCTTTCGAGATTCATCTGGCGGCAGATCGGTCTCCGATCTCAGACCCGTCTATTATAATCTGTATCTGAATACATATACAACTCTGTTATTGACTATTTTACAGAAAAGGCGTCACTTCGAGTTTTCAATTGTCATATTTAGATGATTGATTCAATGATATTTCCACCAGTACACCTTTGTAGAACACACTGTGATACCCGGCAAACACTTAATGCCGTGTAAAAGTCATAGACCCATGACTGGCCACTGACAACTTGCAGGTACTGGGGCGTCGAGGGAGACGTGGTCAGCGTGTGGCTGGCTGTCGACGATGCTGACGTGGAGAACGGCTGCATGATCGTCATTCCAGGTAGAGACTGGCTTAACAAATTCCATATAAATATTTGAACAGTAAAATTTTCTCGGAGATACGTCAATCTTGCCCTACCGTGCCAGTAACTATATAAGTAGCAGACAAGTGTGGATTATGACAGAAAGGTGTTTACGTTCAACTATTTTAAATTATGGTTCATACTCCGTTTGTACTTTTGTAATATTTTTTTGACGCGCGCCATCAATCATGACGTTTCTGATTTTGTCGTTGACTTTTGTGCGTCGCCATCTACTCTCATAATCTCATGAAACTATTGTAGCCGCCAAAAATGCTGTGATTTCCCTTTTGTTAATGTTCAACATCGCCCCATCTGATGCTAATACAAAACACGATCTACGTATTAAAAAAATTAGAATCTGTCCCTGCAGATTTAACATTACCCAACCAAAAGCAAGACCTGCTGAAGAATAACGGTTGCCCTTCACAGACATACGTGATGGAAAACAAAAGTAACCTTTTTTCATTCATTCCCAGCAACCCACAAGAGCGGAATCCTGCAGCACGACCAAACAGATACCAAGGGTAACTTGCTCACATCCAATCAAGAGATCCCACCCCACTTGTATGACGCAACAAAGTCCGTCCACTGTCCACTCAAAGCTGGCCAGATGTCCCTCCACCACGGCCACATCGTGCACGGCAGTCAGGCCAACAAATCAGACCGACGTCGCTGTGGCTTCGTTATCCGTTACATAGCAACGACAACTTATCCAATCGTAGACGAGACTCGTCCCCGGAAGTTCGCCACCACCGTGTTGGTTTCTGGGACTGACGAGCACAAGAATTTCGAGGACCATGCCCCTGCGTGGTTTGACTGGAAACAATAAGCCGTTAGCAATATCTTCTTGTGTTGTTGAGAATGAGTTAAGATTTATATATTTTGGTCGTGGTGTAATATTTTTTCCCAGCACCATTTAAGCCTCAAACGTTTGTCAAATACTTTAAATAATCATGGACAGTAAATTATTTCTGTGATTGTTAGCACCAATACATATATTTTGTCGGTTCGCTGTTAAGTGTTGCTGTTTCGCTTTGATTGTAAACGTTACATTATTTTCAAGCATGTAAAAATACTATATCATTCATGAATGTTCTAAAGTGCTCGCCCATTAAATGCGCTGTAGCTAAAAACCACTCACACTTACCACTCAACTTTTGATAGGCACATTCATATCATTCCACGTCATACTAAATTTAAATGTTGTATATGTAAGAGTAAAACATATATTACCATACCTCCATGCCAGAATGATGGTTCACGTGATCTTGATAAAATACTACGATCCCTCCTTTGAGATATATATTTCTGGGCGGAAGTCTAAATCCTATATACCCCGCCACGAAGCAAACAGCCACAAGCATTTTTCGAGTCAATCGAACAGCAGATTATAACCTGTCGGCAAGATAAATTCGTTGTATCAGTATCATTCAGGGTACATGTGGTTTTATGCGTCCCTCGTTAGGTTTTATGCCACTCGCCTCAAACTCGAAGTATAAAACCTAACGCACATAAAAGAACATGTACCCCTAGTGATACAGCTACAACCTAATGAAACCTATATAACCTCATCGAAAGTTGAGTAGTATATATAATTCATGTATTTTTCATATTGCTTTAGGTGATGTATTTCTGCAGATTGTATCATCATTTGCCGTTCTCTCCGTGTTAAATGTAAGAAACAAACGCTAAAGAGTATTTGTATCCTAGTATTACTAGCCGTCTATGGTTTATACTGAATCTATACTAACGAAACACATGGTTGCACAGCATGGCCCTCACGTCTGCATTGTGGCTTCTTATGAGAGTTGCGTCCCTTTGGCACGTCAGAAGCCAATAATTGTGGGTTCGATTCCGGGCTCTCCCCGATACCAGTGCTCAAAGTGGTAAACGTCCGAGACCCGCACCGTTTCTCCAACACGCCGTGATATAACTGGCTTGCTGTTCAAAGTGGCAAAAAACCCAACTCACTCACTCACCCACATCTGGCATCGAATATACACAAACAAATCCGAAAAAAATCCCTTTTTTATCCGAAGTTCGTCTTCACATTACCAGGAATGTTATTTTCCAGTCCAGATGGATTTGGTACGATTTCGAAATCACCGACTATTCGGTTTATATGCGACCTCGTCATAGCCAGAATTTACTATCGTTTAATATTTCATTTTCCGACGATAAAACAAACAGTAGCCGTTGCAAGGCTAGATCTAAAGAAATACCAAAACGATTTTTATCGGGATGCACAAAGAAAACTGAATATGATACCGGTTTCCCTAGAGTCTTATTATTCATCATCATTGAGTAATTGTATTATATGTATGTGAATGCCGAAGTGAATGTCAATCATAATGAGTGAATAGTCATAATGCGAATAACTATGTAAAAGGTGTATAACCGGTCTGGGTTTTGTGTGTGAATGTCTGTGATATATAGGAAACCGTATCAATATGTTATCCCATATCCAGAGAGATATGACTGTTTCTTTAGGCCAAGCCAGTAAGACCTTCCTGTGGACGGGTAGAAAAGGACGTGGCACCAATTGTTAAAACCACTTTTCTGTTAATTTCCACTTTGTGAGAATAATGAAAGGGCCTTATTTTGATACCAAAATTATTGTTTTCGTTTCAAAATTTTTTTTTATAAAGTTTTGTTTCTTTGTCCCATGCATCATCCCTCAAGGTTGCTGTGAAGGTCATGAGGCGATTTTTGTTAAAGTTTTATTGTTGACATTTTTTGTTTGTTTGTTGTTTAACGCCGCACTCAGCAATAATCCAGCTATGTGACAGCGGTTGTTGACATGTTTTTATTTTTCACAACACAGCTGTGCAGAAAAGGTTTAAAATTAACACTAAAATTGTTTTTGTCTTGTTTTATCGAATCCAATTGTATTGGTCGGCCTTGTTTATTTTTTTTTATTTTCGTTATTATTGTGAGTAACCTTCGAAAACTGCCCTTCATACAAGCCGTGTTGGGTGGCGATTTGTATCTACTGGTGTACATTGATTGTTGTATACATACCATTCTCTTCGTAATGGGTAAAACATGTATTTTAGGTTAAACAGGGTAATATACCAAACGTAGAAACTATTATATACATTGACGTTGTTCAATGTCATATTTTGCCAGGGTAAGGTAATGTCAGCAAAATCCATGATGTTATTTCTTGCCTTAAACTCCTTTTTTACGATTTTGCTTTTATGTATGTCACTTCATGTTGTAATGAATATTGTGTGTTCTTTGTGTTGTTTTATTTTCTGAAATAAAAAATTACTTTTTCTCCTTGTCTTGATTGATGTGCACATTAGGGGCGATGGGGGACAAATTTGTCATATATTTATAAAGGTTCGATTCCCATAATGAGTACGCTGTGACGTTATTTTAGATACCCCTCGCTGTGCCATTGTTACAATGTTTCTAAAAGCTCCGCGAAACCATAGTTACTTACCCTGGAGATGTTATACTAACCACGATGAGGCACCACACTGTATTTGCATAAGTCCCAATATGCCTTGTATTCGGCGTCTAAAGCGGTGATCGGTTAACGACATTGACTACAAGGAAGGGGTGAAGGGGTACGCCGCTTTTAGCAATACCCCAGCCCTTTCACGGAGCGGGAACCAGAAATGGGTTCACATATTGTACCCATGTAGGGAATCAAACCCGGATTTTCGGTGTGACAAGCGAACACTTCAACAACTAGGCTAACCCATCGCCCATGGTATGAAGGAATAATTTACTTAATGTATTGAACATGTTTCCGGCATCCCACTTAAAGACGAGGATGCGGCCACGATGCTAAGTACCAAATGATACTACTGATTAGGGAAATATATTGCCCTTTGGGACAGTACTGAGTACAAGACTTCACTTTTTGTCATTGAATGAAATCAAACTACTTAGGAAAACTATTGCTTTTAAACTTAAGCTACATTATCACACAAAACGGCAGTTCCTTAAATGTCCTACAATGTATCATATTTCAAGAACCACCAACGGTTTCAGTTTTCTTTACGAACACCATATCATCCATGTTGTTGTCCGGACTTGGCAGCTCATGATGTACATTCCACTAATTGTAGCTGCCAAGACTTATCATACTGCTACGAACATGTAGGTCATGTAAGAACAGGTGACTTCTCCATTGTCGATAATAGCAACCTTCGTAAGTTCTTCAAATATGGTGAGTGAGTGAGTTGGGTTTAACGCCGCTCAGACGCTTACCACTTCGGTGAAACCCACGAGCACGGGTATGGTGCTGACAAACCTAGAAACATAATCGGGGCGAACCGGGATTCGAAGGACCTTCAAATATGGAACATAATGGGGAGGAAACATATGAAATAAACCCATTCTGCCCCAGCCGTGGTCGGTTAGCCTAATGGTTAAAGCGTTGGCTCATCACGGATCAGACCCGGGTTCGATTCCCGACATGGGTACAATGTGTGAAGCCCATTTCTGGTGTCCCCCGCCGTGATATTGCTGGAATATTGCTAAAAGCGGCGTAAAACCATACTCACTCACTCACTACTGAGAAAACAATGTGTGAAATGGGGGTTAGGACATGTAGGCAGGAAGTAGCATCCCAATGGATACCAACTGTGCCCCCGCTGTTTGCTGAGTTGTTTCTTTAAGCATATGGGCGGTCGGGTAGCCTAGTGGTCAAAGCGTTAGCTCGTCACGCCGGGTTCGATTCCCGACATGGGTACAATGTGTGAAGCCAATTTCTGGTGTCCCCGCCGTAATATTGCTGGAATATTGCTAAAAGCGACGTAAAACCATACTCACTCACTCATATGAATCGAAATTTAAGTTTAACTTAAGCTTCAGGTACATCTATTATCTGATATCGTTTAATAACGATCACATTGTATATTGCTTTCCGGTGATTTACCCACCTCAGCTAGAAATACAAGAGACCAGTGAAGCCGCCTCATCTGTTTCATATTTAGATATATGCATAACTATTCAGAGTGACTAAGCATTCTCCACAAGTCTGTATGACAAGGGAAGTGACTTCAGCTATCAAATAGTTAACCATCCTTTATGTCGAGCAATATTCCAGCAGCACCGGCATTTGGTGTCTACATTTCATGTCCACACTTGACGTTCCAGTTACCACAGTGATGTCCGATGCAATTCTCTATATTGACCATTGGATAGGAAGGATATGCTAATTTTTTCGCGAACATCTGGTAGTATTACTTTTTGATAGTCATTCGTAAGCACATGAAATGAGCAACGCTTTCGGCATCCATTAACCTTGTACGTATTATGATGCGCAGAAGTCTTCGGTTCAACATCTGCAACTCTGAAGAGAAGTGTTACTTCCTTGATCCGTTTCTTCTATATTATAACCATCGGTGTGCCTTCACGAAACCCATGCGACGACCTGTGCCACTTAAGCGTCGTATATTAGTACAGAAGACTGAAATACCGTACATATCGTGTTTGCGTTGAATATATTCTACAAACCTTAATTCTAAATAATCTTCGACTGTCAAGTGTATAATATCTACATTTTACATGTATGTCGATAAATACCCTTGATGTATTTTCTGCCATAGTTTTACGTCTAGCCGTGTTATGAACCTGTGTAATTACAAACATGTAGAACTGGCTGATTCATGTCTTAGAACACATTTCGTGAGCTGTTCAATGTCATCTCTTAATGAAAATTGAGGGTGTCAAATTGACTATTACCAAATGGTTAAAATCCTTTCTTGTCAACAGGTCACAATTATTATTTATGAACGGATTCTTGTCATCATTTTGGCACACGTCCATTTGTGCTTTCCAGGAATGAGTAATTTCGCCGTGTTATATTTTTCAGATGAACAATTGACTTGCCTTTGCATGTGTTTGTGACGGTTGCCGCCGGTGGGGCAGGATACGCTCACCTTTTCGAGAACACCTGATATCCTCAATATATGACAGTCCAGTGTGGATATTTCCCCGAAATTCGGGACATATGAAAATAAAGGTTTTCAACTATTTCCGGTTGTATGTTATAAAGATTAGATTATTAAAAGTCACGTAAAATACATAAGGAAAAACAACTCATGGCCATTTACATTCGGGATATTACTGACTGGGCATGCTAAAAGCAAGGAGAAACAGTTGCTAACATTTGAACGAACACAATACCATCACCATCTACAATATTTACATCACAAATGTATTTTTTGTATTTTTTAGTCTTATCTGTATCTCTGCACGTGTCTGTATGTCTATGAGTGTGTCTGTCTGCTTGGGTGTGTGTGTTTGTGTCCGTATGTCCGTCCATGTGTTTGTTTGTCGGTATGTATGTCGGTATTTTTGTGTGTGTTAGTCCGTATATCTGTATATGTGTGTGTCTTTACGTCTGCCTGCCTGTCCGTATGTTTGTGCGGTTTTTTTGTGTGTCTATCTGCCTCTGTGTGTGTGTGCGTGCGTGCGTGCGTGCGTGCGTGCGTGCGTGCCAGGGTATGTCCTGGTGTCTGGCTGGCTGTCGAGCTTTCCTACTATCTATATTTCATTGCCCTTAATGCATCTACGTGTGTTGATATATCTATATAATCTCTATCCCTCTCACTTGTCGTATAAGCATCGAGCAGCCCTCTCTCCCTTGTCTATGATAGTACTATTTGATACGAAATCCCTGTTTTTCTATCATCAATGTACGGGTGCAGCATGACTGGAATCGCTCCGTATTCACTGTAGCGTGTGCAGGGGAAACCCACTGGTGAAATCGCTCTCTCACCGAGGAAGGCACGGGTTCGATTTTCCACATGGGTACAATGAATGTTGTTCCTCGACGTGACGTTGATAGCACATTGCTAATAATGGCGTAAATCCACGCTCACTCACTCACTCTATCACTTACTTTAAGTTGCAAAGCGTCTATTTAATGGGAGGCTACTCCGATTTATTTTTATGTGACTGTAAGAAGCGCTAAAAAATCGACCAATACCAGTCTACTTTCATTCTCAGCACCCTGGGGAGTATACAACCCAAACTGCTCGTCAGGCGCTAGAAGGTTAGCAGGCGCGATACTATCTCATCCTGCCGCCGGGTACCCATTTTACTGTTGGGTGAACAGAGGCATATTTCGAAGCTCTAGAAACTCTCAAGGGTCAATCTGCCGGTCGCGGTCACCCATCCAACTACTCTCCGCGACCGATGATGCTTAAGGACCACGTGTATTGGGGTTATTATTATGGCTGCTGATACTGAGTCATCACTGCGCCGGCGTGTGTCCGGACTACTTATAGGGGGGTGGGTGGGTGGGGGGTGTGTGTGGGTGTGTGTGTGGGGGGTGGTGGGTGGGGGGTGTGGGGGGTGGGGGGGTGTTTACAAGCATACTACGCCCCCATGATTCGTTCATCCGGACACATGCTAACCCGGACGACTCTACTCGGAACGGTAACGGGATTTCACTGTATTATGCACGTTTCTTGTAAATAGTTCAGTTCAATGAATTATTACTCTGTAATGAATTTCGCCATCTACTGTAACAGCTACTTGATAGCATATATGATTATGTCTCCCCTACTCGCGCGGTAATTGTATAGTTATAAAGCTCCTTCAAAACATATTTTTGATGCGGGGGTATTATTGTGACTGTTAATTACGTTTTTTCTTTCTCCTGCAGCCTGTGAATATTACTTTTCTTGATGTTCACCGAAAAACCGATGGACAAGGCTGACTAAATGACCTTGTTCACATCAGCTGTTGCACGTCGTGACCCTATTGTTACAATGCAATGTAGTATATCAAAGTGAGTGAGTGAGTGAGTTTGGTTTAACGCCGCTTTAACAGTATTTCAGTTATATCGCTGCGTGTCAGCTTAATGTGGGAGGAAAGCCCGAAGTGATGCAGGTCTCAGACGTTTACCACTTCGGTGAAACCCATGAGCACGGGTATGGTGCTGACAAACCTAGAAACATAATCGGGGCGAACCGGGATTCGAACCCACAATCATAGGTTTCTGGCGTGCCCAAGGGACGCAACTCTGCACAGCGAATCTCGGCGCCTTAGACGACTGGGCCACCTGTGCCAAGTAGTATATTATAGAAACAACACATAATATGTATATCGTTATAACATATTCTTTGATTGTACTTTTTAAATCCTTTCGATTGGTTTAAACATACAAATTCCATGTGAAGTAGGCACTGTTATAACAATGTATATTATTAAAGTCAGTGTGTATAATCGGTATGTATATTGACTCATTCACTCAAGAACCAATCAATTCATTGTGTAAACATTTATAATTAGTTACAGAAGTTACTTTCATCATCGTAAGATGAAAATAGATCCAAATTAAAATGAAAATACATTAAGGAGTCTTATTCGTTTCAGTCAATCTTTCTAAAATCCAGTCTCATTTTTCAGGCAGTATGTATATTGACTGAACATTTCAGTCGGAGTAAATGTTCAGGCAGTGTACTTATTGCCTGATGAGGTGAGGTGAAATGGATTATTGCACATATATAGCGACGTGCATGCACGTGTGTGTGTGTGTGTGTGTGTGTGTGTGCGCGCGCGCGCCTGCGTGTGTATGGCTGCTTGTACTTATAGTGCTAGCCCACTGAGATACCATGCCACAGTTTAACATGAATACCCAACTTGACACAGGAGAATGTCAACAATATTTTCAAGTAGGTGACATTTGGTGCGGAACTGGGATTGGTGTGGTTAGCTTCCTGTACTTGGAAATGGAGCTGGACAAACCCATTCGTCACCACTCGCCCCTTTCCGTGACCTGTAAGAAGATTCGGCTTGTCACGAGTTGGTCACGAATGGGACAAACCAGCCACAATTTGCGATGTTATCGAAAGTTTAATGCCAGGCAGTACTTATATGTACATCGTTTGGCTGTGGAAGGCGTAACTATTATTTTTGTAAATATAACGTCACAAAAGAACTCCATGGGAGACAGTTGGCTGTGTGTAACCAACTCCAACAGGCACACTGTATGGAAGGGAAGTAACTCTGCATACCTTGTCGCTCAGGTCGCTTGCTATCATTATTTACAAGCAATGTCACCGCTGTCGTACAGTACGATGTGCAGTGGTGCGTATCCTATATGTGCCAGTACCCTGTGTGACCCCTGAACATCCGGGGTAGAATAGGTCTTCAGCAACCCATGCTTGCCGTAAAAGGCGACTATGATTGTCGTAAGAGGCGACTAACGATGTCGGTTGGTGAGACTCGCTGACTTGGTTGATGCATGTCATCAGCAAATAACCACCGTGTAACAAAGTACATAAGAGAATCATGGCACACCATAAAAGGTGACATCGTATCCCAACTGAGTAGATAGATGCTCATGATGTGAATCCCTGGATTGTCTGGTCCAGACTCGATTATCAACAAGCAGACGTAACATAGCTGGACTATTGTTGAGCATGGCGTTAAACAAACAATCAGTAACCCGGGGTCGCGGGTTTCACCGAAATGGTAAACGTCTGAGACCTGCATCACTTCGGGCTTTCCTCTCACATTAAGCTGACACGCCGTGATATAACTGGAATACTGTTTAAAGCGGCGTAAAACCAAACTCACTCACTCACTCACTCACTCACTCACTCACTCACTCACTCACTCACTCACCATAAGTTAATATCCTCTTCTCTATGTATATTCCTGAATGACAACACCCGTGACCTGGTTGATGCATGTCATCGTATCCCAATTGCGTAGATCGATGTTCATGATGTCAATCACTGGAAAGGCTAGTCAAGACTCGATTACTTACAGACCGCTGTCATATAGCTGGAATATTGCTGAGTGCGGCGTAAAACAACAAACAACTGAATAACAGAGGTGTCAGCAGATGGTTTGGAATTTTTGTTCAGGATCAGGAAAGAAGATGCCCCAAGAGCCATGAGTGAGTGAGTATGGTTTTACGCCGCTTTTAGCAATATTCCGGCAGCAATATCACGGCGAGGGACACCAGAAATGGGCTTCACACATTGTACCCATGTCGGGAATCGAACCCGGGTCTTCGGCGTGACGAGCGAACGCTTTAACCACTAAGCTACCCGACCGCTCCCCCAAGAGCCATGTATGGGGTCTAAGAGTTTATGGGGATCAGGGGGAGCCCCGAATTCGGTGATCATCGCTGATGACTCCGGAACCGGAAGTTTCTCCCATGAAGTGCGATGTAACAGCCCTATTGCATAACCCCAGAGGCCGCACAATGTTTGACTTGCTTTACGGATCCACCGACTGTAAATTTTGTTGAAATGGAAAGAAAACATTCAGAATGTTTTCTCCTTTTTCATCCCGCCGTTAAGCTGATGGCATATTTTTACACAAAACATATTTTCTAACCAAGGGCCCAGTAAAGTTGTCATATTAAACATGAGTCAAATTAAGTTTGTTGTATTCCTGAAATGTATAGCATGCATAGATGCACAATCGTATTCCCACTTGATTCCTCATGTTGGCATTGCTTCGAGCAACAGCCGAGTTGCAGTCTCTTCTCCCACATTAAACCATATGTATGTTTATACCAGCCGAGTTGCAGTCTTCTCCCACATTAAACCATATGTATGTTTATACCAGCCGACTTGCAGTGGAGCAGAAAACAAAAAATAAACGAAATTGCTTTTTTCCCAACCTACCGACAGGTATTTTCCTGTAAATAAATCCGTGAAACAATTTTAAAAAGTGTGTCCTAACTATAAAGCATATTCACTGTCGTTATATAAAGTATGAACGTTAGTCCTCTCAAATGTAGCACTAACTGATGCATATTGTGCCTGATCCGGCCCAAACATTGGTATTTACACTAGTCGTGCCTGAATGCGGCGTAAAATAGCACGCACACGGATCTGGTTTAGTTTATGAAAAAGGCCAGTTTACTCAAATATACTACTCAAAACAAGTTAAAGAACACCCACAATTGAAATGTTGTGTGTGGCAATACCCGCCAGCCACGACAGATTAACCTTAGTCATATGAACAAAAGTCTTCTTTTACTTCTTTTGAATAGTATATATAAAACCTTTCTATCTCGTTAGATGAAGTAGTGAGTATGGCACTTTTAACAAAAGTCCACATATATCAATAGAACTAACAATGGGCTCCACATATTCCTCCTTTTGGGGAATCGAATCCGGGCTTCGTCGTGACGAGAGAACGCTTTAACCCCTAGGGTACCCAACTGCCTCCGATATAGAAGTCCCACATATACTAACACATCTCCGTGGCCTTTTCAAAAGCAGCTTCAGGTAATTATAACCTGGGTCGATGCACAGAATCTAATACGTTGTAAGGCAGATCAATAGATATAAACGGACACATTCTATACCGCGGCATGAGCACCGTGAACGATGATGGAACTTTCAAACGCGTCATCTTCTGTACTGAAAATAGATTCATTATCAGAGTAATTAGCCTGTTGTTTGATATAACCTCAACTGGAAAGGTTATAGATATATTAATATACAGTGTACCTGCTCCGAGTTCACGCTTACTGGGCCCGTATATCGCTCTAAGTACAGCCAACTTTAGACTCGCAGCCCGAGGTTTTCGTGAAATCGTATAGAAAACATGCATTAAACAAACAAGTAATCATCGGTGTTAATAGAATGTCCAGATGTAACTCCGACAAACGGGTGTCAATGTCCCTTACAGCACAACATGAAGTGTTGTGACATTTCAAGTAAAATATTGATGTTTTTCGGTCAGAAATAGACTTTGCACTGGCGTTTCCCCCTGGTTATCGATCGCGGTCCCTCACTCCCTCCCACACATGCCGATGTTATACCAATAATGGTCTGTGCCGATCTGCTAATCAATTTCGCTGACCGCTCGGCAACCTGACTTGACTTCGGTGTCTCACGCGCATACAGTTCACCGCCATGTTCACATAATCAATGCTTCTTTCCAGTTAAACAGTCTGGCTCGTTAATTGAGGGTGTTTGATTTGCGTTCGTATTTCGCAATTTAGTTGAGCCTACTGTTGTTAAAAGAGGCATGGTGCTTTTTCGTGAGATGTGGTATCTGTGGAGCTGATGGATTCTTCGACGATTAATGGCTTAAAAATTATTTCGTTGCTCTGGCGACCGGGTGAATCCTTGTCTTCGGATCAAGAACGTAGTAATTATATTTGCTCTTTGTAGTTCTCAAATGACCAAGCTTGTAATCTGTCTCAGAATCATTTGAAACTGTTATGGCTGTCACCAGAAAAACATGTCTTTATCAGTATTCGTATTATAATGGTATATTATTCTGGATTTAAAAATAAATTTATTTTAGTCTAGTTTGTATTGTTTTGTTGGGGGTTTTGGTTTTGGTTTTTTTTTGGTTTTTGTTGTTGTTGTTGTTTTGTTTGTTTTTTGTTGTTTTTTTTGGGGGGTAATATATCCAAAACAAAGTAATGAGTAATAGAAGACCCAACGTTTGAAGTCTGTTTAAATTCTAATAATATAAACACTATTAAATACATAACTAGGAACAAGGATAGGTTTTTGTAATATTTTTGTTGCTTTTTCTATAACTTTGTGGATCTTCTACATGTATGCCAGGTTAGAAGAATACATTTAGGCGGATTCCGATAAGCACGGAGTAGGAGTTGTTCCAAACTCTGACCCCTCTTATCGTAGTGTATCGTAGGCAAACTTAATGTCACATGTTACAGGAGATTGTGTAATACGTACTTGAACCTTACCTTTCAAATGACAAACACACATACACGCCTTCATCCAATCTTAATCAGACAATCGCAGTCTCAGACACGCAGCTGCAGTCAAAGTCACGCAACCTTCATCAAATACTCGTTACGACCGAGAAACGTTATTTTCGGAGTTTCCGTCTTTCTTGAACTGAATGTTCTATATCCGGTATAAGTGCTGGGTTGCCGGAAGTGCGAGGATGGTCGTTCTTGCAACAAATCATTGGAAACAAAGGCGAGCATTGACAGCCGACCTGTGGTTAAATTACTTGATATCATTAAACTATTTTTCAATGAAAACGAAATATATTAACATTGCCAACAGTTTATTACGGACTTACACATGCACAAATCAACTAGGATGTCCTCCTCACAACGTGACCTTGAAATACCGGTAACACGGGAACGAGGCGCTCTGAAAACGAGGCTCAATGTCTCCAACAATTCTGAAGTATGGAAAAACAGTTCAGAAATCAGTTTAGAATTGACTTTTAAGTAGTGGTGATCAAACTGTTAACAGCGATCTCGTTGATATGCAAACGTGTTTTCACAGACGTGTTCCTCTGTTCACTGATACCGTGGGGATGTTGCTCAGATGCTCATGACGTTGACGCCCAGGCGTTTACATAATCAACATAATTATTTTTACGTCAAACATTTCGAGAAAATATTATTTGAAGCAGAGACTGCACTTGGACAATATAGACATCGTTGTTGCAGGTTCAAAACTGTTTTAAACCTACCTGACCTGGACTCTTACAAAGACTCTTAGTGGGTGGGTCGATAGTTTACCTGACAGTCATTCAGCATATAATTAATAAGCACGTCCAAAAATTATGTTTCCACCACTCTTTCCTCAAAGTTCAGTGATAAAGAAACGCTTTTATGATAGATTCGCTAAGGCGATATAATTTATGTTTGTTATTTGCCATTGCTATTATTAAGTGAGTGAGTGAGTTGGGTTTAACGCCGCTTTTAACAGTATTCCAGTTATATCACGGCGTGGCAGCTTAATGTGGGAGGAAAGCCCGAAGTGATGCAGGTCTCAGACGTTTACCACTTCGGTGAAACCCACGAGCACGGGTATGGTGCTGACAAACCTAGAAACATAATCGGGGCGAACCGGGATTCGAACCCACAATCATAGGTTTCTGGCGTGCCCAAGGGACGCAACTCTGCAAAGCGAATCGCGGCGCCTTAGACGACTGGGCCACCCGTGCCCCCCCCCCCCCCCCCCCCCCCATTGCTATTATTGATGTTTCAAGCTAGCAATCCCATTCCTCGTGCATTGACATATGTCGAGGCGCTGTGTTATTGACATGCGGTTGATAACAGCCAATTATGTCAGAAAACTCGACAGAAACCTTACCTTAGTTTTTTTAACAGAATCGTATTCCCGTGTTTCCAGCATATCTGGACTGGATTTACGCACACGCACATACACACAACGCACGTTACTGTACGGAGCACTGGGAACAGACTTCAAAATATAGTTAACATTCTGACAGACCTCAGCAGTGTCTACATGGGGATGAGTTTCAGGTTCAAAATGATACATGAAGAAAGTCCGGATGTGTCGATCTGTACCAAACAATACATTTATGTTCGTGATATACGTTTGTTTGATAGCCATTGCACGAGGTGTGCATATTTTGTTCGTTATGTGTTACAGTTCGGCACAATCGTACTTCATATATTATACGAATAAACCAGGAAATATTGAAAATCAGTCGATGGAGTTAGGTAATTCTCTTAACGTCGTTTATCAAGTATCCGAATTGAGATTGTCAATCATTTTGATATTTCACAGTTAACGGGGTTTTACCCCAAAACATAGGTCGAAATGAAAACACATAAACATGAAAAACATATAGTTCTTGACAACTTTCATTATGATTAGTAAGAAAAAATACAAGATTTTTTTGGGAAAGATTTTTCTATTCCCTGGTTCATTGAAATGTAGCGTGATACAATCGGATATCGAACTCAAATAATTTTGGCAACATCTACAAAAATAAATAAAAATCTTATAACCCTTTTCTTGACCAGATTAATAAGTTCTAAATTCAGTTTTGAAGTTAATCCGAAATGGATCATCTGGATTAGCACCAAAAGGGTTAAGCACTTTGGGAGACTTTTTACAATATAACGACCAGATCTGTTCACTAGAAACTATCGGGTAGTGTAGTCTTGATATAAACACCTGACGGCAAGGCTTGTTTTCCCACTTAGCAAATTGTCCTGGTAGTTCTACGCAAGCCGAGAGAGGAATCGATAACGAGAGTTTCTGATAAGTGTGGGCGATGTGATTATGTAACTATTGGTCAGTGACAATGATGATGGGCCGAATCGGAATGTCAATTTCATATTTCAATACTGTTTTATTTATTTATACTAGTAGGTTACGATCGAAGAACGCCATTAGCCAGTTTCTTTGAAAACCTTAAGGAGCAAGTCGTTTCAAAAGAGAGTATTTGCATGATCATGAATATCGATGCCAGATTTCTTTCTGATGTTTGACCTTGGTGACTGACCTTGATGGCAAACATGTTTTAGGACAATGATGTTGATTTCACGAAATACACACGTGATAACTACTAGCATATTATATCCGGGTGATACTGAGTTGTATGAAACAAAATATTTACTGATTAAAACAAACTGACATTTACAATGACATATTCTGTATAGTTTTAATCCGGTCAGGCGTTGAGGGACATCGCGTGGAGCCTCAATCTTATATCGCCGTTACTCTCGCATCAGTCTCGCTATTTCTCTCCACGTGCAGTGAACACCTTTTCATCACAATAACGCATGCACCCTCTGTGACTATAACACACAATCGAGCTGAATACTCTTCATCTGAGGTTACTAGTACTCTAGTACCATATCTGACTCTGAGGTACGTGACACATGCTGTGAAGTATTCGCCTTCTTCATAGATATTTAGAATTACACCCTCTCGAATTCTTCAAGGATATCAGTTCCTGACATCCCAAACACTTTCCCAACCAAACAATGATATTAGCACAACATTTTGTCGTAGTCATCGAAGTCAAGGGAGATAATCCAGGTCGTTATCAAGTCGCAGCCAGGAGTGATCTCCCTTCTGTTCAGTCCTTTACCGACTTGGTTCCCCCTTGTGTCATGACGGATTCCGGACTTCTCCGAGCAGGCTGAACGCTTCTGACCTTTGATGACGAGGGGATGGTCATTTCGATTGGACTAAGGGGCGTCTTTTCCCCATCCCTCAGGGGCACCTTGATCGCCTCGTCCCGACCGTCATCATCGCAGTAGTGGGACAGGAAGCTTGGGAAAAGGAGTGACATGGCGAGAGTTATCCCCCCTACACAGAACAAGATAAGGCCAATGAGTTTGCACATATCCAGTGTAGTATTGTAAGCTTCTGCACTTCGGTCTACGAAGGCAATGTCGTGGATTTCGTCCACGCGTTCGAGGGGGTGTTTGGGGGGAACCAGATAACCCACGAGGATCCCGATGACGCCAAACAGGAGTAGGTTGACTCCAACCCACATGAAGATCTTCCACCATATCGGGGGACATCGTCGACGACGGGGATACGGAGCCAACAGATACCGAAGGTCGTCATCGTCTTCGTAGATGATGGGGTCTTTGTACACAGCGCTGGCGTCGTAGAAGTTGTGGAGGTACGACTTCACCCCGAAATAATCCGGGCAGCTCCGCTTTCTCTTCTGAGGTGGACGGTCCGACTCATGGATCCGACCACGGCTGTGACGCTTTGCCGGAAGTTCGTGCCTCTCTTCGGCAATTTCCGTGTACTCCTCGGGTATCGGCGATACCGCTTTCCGCTCTCCAGACATCATGCGGCGATCTCTAGCGGGATCTTCTGGCACTGCAGAACGAGGTCACATCTGAAAGCCAGATCAAATCATGTAATAGTGTATGCTGAAAGACTTAAAATAATCAATATAACAAGACGTCAGAATACAAAATCAAGATGTACAAATTATGTTTAAGTTGGGAATGTAGAATATCTCTCTTTCTAACCGATCGGACAAATGATTGACAAGAAGCCGCTGGAATGATTATTGAAAACAACTTTGATTTCGCCATCTTCAAAGACATTAGAACTGAGGTTTTACAGCGTGTAATGGTCGGTGTACGATTGATGTGAATAGTCTCTGAAATATGAGAAGCATATCATAAATGTTTTCTCGACAAAGCCGTATCCTCTGTAGATTCAGTCTGAAACGCGCCTCGTCTCTAGTTCTATTTTATTCAGATTGTATTTCACATAAATTTCTGCTTGAAGAGACTCAAACTTGTTTGTGCCTTGAAATAGTCAAAGCGTTATTCCCGCTTGAACACAAGACTCGTATTCAAGGTGTGGACAGTGTTTATTGGATTGAGGCCAAATTGCATCTGTATGTAGCCTCGTGAGAACTCAATTTGAATTAAGACAAATCATACGTCCATGATGTCTGAACACGGGAACAACTTCGCGACTCTGGGACTGACACTCTACATACATCGACATTTAACTTTGGAAAAATAAAAACAGGGCTTGCCAAAAATAGGTTTCAAACATTTTACCTACATACATTGTAGTTCAATATGTGAAAAAATCAGCTTCTGGTTCAATACCTAATTAGGAATCGAGCACGCGACAAGTGATCGCGTTACCCTTGAGACTGTGTACATTTCTACGACTACCCAGTGTCTCATTTTATTATGCTAAACACCCAGGACAGTAGCTTCGTCTGGCGCGAATAACACGTACCTAAACCAGCCGTCCTACCAAATTACACTCGCGTAATTCTTTGTTAAGTTCTACAAAGGCCGAAATGATGACGTCACTTCCGACACCTGGCTATAGTAAAGATCGAATGAGTCCATTGTATCGTGAGTCTTTTTAAAAGATATATCTTGTTCCTCATGGCTCGAGGGCCCCGAAAATTGTTCCAATCCCTTGATCATTTTAGCAGCGCAAAGATACGGCTTTAGTCAAATTGCATTTCGTTTTTGTATCATATTCCGACTTTTTGCACGCACCAGGCCATTCAAAATGTTTAAGATTAGCACACAGAGAGCGTCTCAACACACTTCATAATGCAACGTGGGTGACTCATGTAATAAATATGAACCATGTCTACTTTTTTAGATTATAAACCTGCTATATCAAAAATTAAAAATTGAAAAAGTAAAATCCTACCTCTCTACACTATCAGTTTGAATAAAATCATGAAAACTCGAATGCTGTTTTTCTGACCTAATAGAATGAACATATTGTCGCCTAAAAACCAAACTTAAGTGTTCTGAGTCCACTTTTTAAAATTCAAGTTATGGGTTTGTTTCATGGGTCATTTTACATCATTTTCTGACTTCTGACAAATGTCTGGTCCTGAAACATGAAAAGAAAGCGACTCTTCAGATTTTTCAAGTTGTTCTAAGTCCCAAATCTAACAGAGTTCCCGACTAGTCCATGTCACTGTCCAATGACAAACCGTTTTTAAGTCAGGTGACATTAAGCGGACAGTTGAAATGGGTGGTTTCAGTCTCCAACCCAGTATCATTAAGCGTAAAATATATCTGTATCTTGTGTTTTCAATTAAATTAGATGAACACCTTATTCTTAACATAGTCCGTTATTCCATTTCAATGTCAAAAAGAGTTCGAAGACTCTGAAACTAAATCTTAATCTTACTAAACCAATTATATCATGAATAAGAGTGGAGATAAATCCTTCTTGTCGCTGCACGTTTTCTGTTTGAGATAGCGTTTGAACTTACAAGTCTGCCAGTTGAAATCCTTAAAAATGTAAGAAAGAAACTAACAAAAATAAGCTTCTGATATCCAAACTTAAATATAGTTCAAATTACAGGTTCATTTATTATTTAAGGATAAAATGACAACTCAAAACTTCAACAGCCATTTTCTCAATACTGTAGTTACATCACTGTGGTTTTCAGGCGACGGAAATTATAACGGTAATCGGGCATGCAGGATGGGATAAGATGGGGATTGTTGTACTAGAGAGAGAACCCCCTAACGATGCTGCTGCAGTGTATCAGGTGAAAATCAGAAAAAAACAGGAACTTCACAGAGGTCTGTCGTGTCGAGTATGACGCAGGTGAGAGAGCTGTTGTTTACCTCAGAATGTCATGTTTGTATCACTTGCAATCGCTAGCTCGAAAGTCTGAGAAATATCCATGGTAACGCAAAATATGACGACAGCTGATGAGCCAGAGACAAGCATCTAAATATATCGAATAAATAACCTTTGTTGAAATGCATCTCAGATCAATACATTTCTTTTATAACATAATGATGTATTTAATGAAAATGTCAGCTCACAAATCGGCGTTAGCGTTTTTTAGCATTGAGCATATTTACTGGCGGGCAAAAATACACTTGAAAATTGGATTTGAACGAAAAAATATAAACGTTATGAAAACGTTTCTGGGTTACAGTCACCGAATCACTGCAAAGTTAAGATCCGAGACACAACTGTGATACCCGTATCAAATACATCACCAAATACCCGAATCTTAATCATCATCAAATGACAATTTCTTGTTTCATTTTAGCCATCAAACATTGGTGTATTCTTTCTTTGGCCAGCGGTTTACATACATAATAAGACCTAGGTATAAATGGAGACAGAGGTGTGTGTGTGTGTGTGTGTGTGTGTGTGTGTGTGTGTGTGTGTGTGCGTGCGTGTGCGTGCGTGCGTGCGTGCGTGCGTGCGTGTGTGCGTGTGCGTGTGCGTGTGTGTGTGCTAAGATTACTTGAAAAACACAATTATGAAGAAAGTCGTTCGGTGTGTTCTCATTATTCGCTCAGCGAAACGATAAAATGACAAACAAAAACATTTTGAAGCAAGTTGTGGCTGTATAAACCGACTCATTATTAACCGAAAACATCCAAATGATTGTTGTGTGAGGATTCTTCAGGTCTAATCATCAGGCTCGTGTCCGCTTTCATAACGTGCACACTTCCGTGTTCAAGGGTTCTATCAAACAAATGAGCATGAAGTCGAAAGGCGAAGCCATAAATCATTAAACAGAACAAATAACATGATGCGTTCTCTAAAAAGGTGTCTTCGTGACTCAAACTCATAAATGTGACGCAAATGACTAGGTGGTTCTCCTGGCAACCCAAGACGGATATTACAGATAACGCGGCAGAAGCCCAGAGAGTTTGACAGCTGCATCCAGTCTGTCAACAACTCCATGATTGTCGAAGAGTAAAATCAATGTATTTACCTCCAGACGGAACTGGGGGCTCGTATGCATGTCTGAAATGTTGGTGAAGCGCCTGTTTAGAGTTGTGTCCCTTAGCAATACCAGGATGTTCTGGTCAAGGGTTCAAATAAGGGCCACATGCATGCCCGTATAGGACAAGGCGACTATGCTTGTCATAAGAGGCGACTAACGGGATCGGGTGATCATGCTCGCTGACTTGGTTGATGAATGGCATCAAGTCCCAATTGCGTTGATCGATGCTTATGATGTCAATCACTGGATTGTCTGGTCCAGACTCGATTATTTACAGACCGCCGTCATATAGCTGAAATATTGCTGAGTGTGACGTTAAACATCAAACAAACAAAACTTATTGTTTCTACATTTATAAAGGCACAACCGAAATTTGAGTCTACAACAATGTTGATGAGTGGTGCGGCGTTAAACAACAAACAACAACAACAACAACAACAACAACCGTACAGGACCACCCTAGCCTTGCGTTGTCAAATCTCTAACAGTGCTGAAGGTTTCACCGAAGTGACAACGAGGGACCGATCATCAACGGATTTTGTTTTGAGACCAGATATTTTTTCACTTACAGATTCAAAACCAGATATTTTTTCATTATTGCCCACATTGCATCAAAGTAATTTTTGTGACAAATTCTTTTTTCCAACAATATGAAGCACATTTTTTTCAAGAATTTTAGGGGATAATGTATTGTATTATTTATGATTCTACGATCAACCTCTCGTGGAGCTTTACCCGATCACACCCTGAACTATTGTTTATCAAACACTCAACAACCCTTCTTGTTCCATTTAGTATTAATAATGTTCTGTTATATCGGGGCACGGGTGGCACAGTCACCTAAGGCGCCGCGATTCGCTGTGCAGAGTTGCGTCCCTTGGGCACGCCAGAAACCTATGATTGTGGGTTCGAATCCCGGTTCGCCCCAATTATGTTTCTAGGTTTGTCAGCACCATACCCGTGCTCGTGGGTTTCACCGAAGTGGTAAACGTCTGAGACCTGCATCACTTCGGGCTTTCCTCCCACATTAAGCTGACACGCCGCGATATAACTGGAATACTGTTAAAAGCGGCGTTAATCCCAACTCACTCACTCACTCTGTTATATCAATTTCACAATATCTAAACAGGATAGATATTTTTCTTTATTCAGTTCGGCGTTCATATATGAGAACATCCAATTATATATTTTCAGACAAAAACACAGCGGATGTTTGGCATTTGGATCGCTGTTTTCGTGTGCAGCGTACGAACCGTGTGTTTATCTCGTTGGCGATCGCAGGGTACCGGCCGCTCTATTTGCTGTCCACAAAGAGCGGTATCGGCCATATTGACACAGCAACAACTCTGACAGGCGTCAATATTTAGAGGGTTATTAACGGGCTAATTTTTAAAACAGATTACTTCATTCTCAACAGCAAATCGATTGCTTTTGTAGACGTATGGGTGGAAATTCCAAGAGGGCCCGGCTGATGTAATAAGGAGCATAAAGATGCTTGTTGGTAGCAGTTAGTAAATTATATTGTTGACAGGAAATAACTACATTGAATGTATTGATCGACGGATCAGTTTACGATATTTATAAATATTTCGTTTTGTTTTTCAAAGCTTTTATATCCATCTACTGGAATCTGTATCCATCTATTCGACATCTATATCCTTCTACACGGTATCTGTATCCATCTACGCGACATCTATATCCTTCTACTGGAATCTGTATCCATCTATATCCATCTGCTCGAATCTGTAGCAATCTATTCGACATCTATATCCTTCTACTGGAATCTGTATCCATCTATTCAACATCTGTAGAAATCTATACGACATCTATATCCTTCTACTGGAATCTGTATCCATCTATTCAACATCTGTAGCAATCTATTCGACAGCTATATCCTTCTACTGGAATCTGTATCCATCTATTCAACATATATATCCTTCTACTGGAATCTATATCCATCTATTCGACATCTATATCCTTCTACTCTACAACTGTATCCTTCTACTCGGTATTTGTATCCATCTATTCGACATCTATACCCTTCTACTGGAATTTGTATCCATCTATTCGACATCTATATCCTTCTACTGGAATCTGTATCCATCTTTTCGACATCTATATCCTTCTACTGGAATCTGTATCTATCTATTCGACATCTATATCCTTCTACTCTAATCTGTATCCATCTGCTCCAGCCGTGAAGATCCGGGGTAGAATAGGTCTTCAGCAATCCATGCTTGCCGTATGAGGCGACTAATGGGATCGGGTGGTCAGGCTCGCTGACATGGTTGATGCATGGCATTGTGTCCCAATTACGTGGACCGATGTTCATGATATCAGTTACTGGAGTATCTGGTCCTGACTCTATTAGTTTCAGACCGCCGTCATATAGATGGAATATTGCTGAGTGCGGCGTTAAACAACAAACAAACTCGACATCTATATCCTTAATCTCGAGATTAAACAGATTATTTTTAGTTTCAACAAAATCAATAAACGTGGTATGGTGTCACATGACACCAACTGGCCCATCACTGGGTTGTCCAGTCAACACTCGTTTGTTACAGACCGCCGACGTACGCTGTTCGGCGTTAGGGAACAAATAAAGGCTCACATTTTATGAAGAATGCTACCGATACAGCAGGACATACTTTCTACTTTCCCCTTTTCGAGAACACCTGGTGTCCTAACTGCTTTTGGGGGGAATCATTCATAAAAAATTGTCTCCACTATTTTGCATTTTACGCCCAATGGATTCCATTTCGACAGATAATCGAGACTGATTCTATTCTATGGCGTTGCTGTTTCATATTTACACTTGCTAAACACTAGGATCAGATATCAAAGTAACTTTAAACGGAGACCTATTTCGTGCTGATACTTCAGAGAGTTATGCATCATTAAATTCTTATTTGAGAATACGCTTTCGGTATTTTCTTCAATGCCGACGGTGTACCAAACTATGGAGTACAGCTGATGGCATTTCAAGTGCAGTTTGAATTCCATGCAATCTTAAACGACAACCCTAGTCAATTGGAAAGAAATCGTGAAGTCTAAAGCAGTGAATACATAATTATGGTGCAGTTGTCCAATGGCACAACAAATCGACGTGCAGAGTAGCGTCCCTTTAGTCGTCCAGAATCCAGTGATTGTGAGTGTTTATCCCAGATTCGACCTGATTATGATTATTGAGTAACCCCGACCTGATCATTCTATATGTGGCATTATTTAAGGGTCGAAATAAGCTGAGTCGATACATAGGATAAGACGATTGATTTTATCGTTCCCAAACTTCAAAACACGTTGAGGTTTTACATCAAACCAGAGCGCACAGGTCACAAATCAGGCATAGTCAAACAGTGTTGGTCGCGGATAGTAGGTGGATGGGTGACGGTGTTCGGCAGCTTGACTACTGAGAGTTTCTATCGCTTTGGTTTTACCCCAAACTGACTCTCATGGTACATGTAGATCCTTCTCAGACAAGCGACTTTCGAAATATGCCTCTGTTCGCCCAATGGGTACCCGGTAGAATAATAAGGTAATGTGACAGTTTATCGAAGTATCGAAGCCAAGCGCCCTTGTCTCCAAATAGGCTTGTCTCGAAGTATAAAGAATGATTTTCTCTCTGACCAAAGGACTTTTGTCTCGCGTTTTTCCATTTGTGTGACACGATGCGCAGCACAAATCTAAACCCAATCAGGCCCAGAGTTAACGTGCCTTCATGTTCTGTTCGTCAAATATTTGCTTTCAGCCCAGATGGTCCGCCCGGAGAGCGGAAGGTCCAGGGTTCGATCCCGGGCCGCGTCATACAAAAAGACGTTAAAAGATTGTACTTGTTGTTACCCTGTCTGGCGCTCGGCATTAAGGGGCTAAAACAAGGACTGGTCGGCTCGGAGTCAGTATACTGTGTCTGAGTGGGGTATTTATGTTAAACGGCGGCATGGTATCTCAGTGAGCTAGCACTATAAATCGGCATCAGTCCGGACTAGTACAAGCAGCCACACACACATACACGTACATGCACGTCGCTATATACGTGCAATAATCTTGGACGCGACGTTAAACCCAATTTCACCTCACCTCACCTTCAGCCCAGATGATTTACAACGCGTCTGTACTCTGGCAAAGTCAAGTTAATACTCTCCCGAGTTGCCTCCATAAGCCGTCTTGCCGATGGTCATGATAATAATTAGTGTCTATTGATGGTGTATGTGGCCCTATTGATTATTGGTGGACAAATTTCGTCTTGTTAGCGTCGATGAAAGATACCTGAAGCCGCGTGTAACTGTATCTCACTGCCGAGCAACTGTGGATTGACTGACTGAGTATGGTTTTACGCCGCTTTTAGCAATATTCCAGCAATATCACGGCGGGGGACACCAGAAATGGGCTTCACACATTGTACCCATGTCGGGAATCGAACCCGGGTCTTCGGCGTGACGAGCGAACGCTTTAACCACTAGGCTACCCGACCGTCCCCGAGCCACTGTGGAAGAGCGCAAGGACAGTTATCCAGCGAAAGTGGAAAAGAGCCTGTGTACATCTCGTTAGTATACAGTAAACTACGTTTATAACGAACACGCTTAAAACGAACTGACGGATATAACGAACTTACTTTTTTGTCCCGACTATTTGCTGAAGTTATGCTGTATATATGCTTATAACGAACTACGGTTATAACGAACTAAAATTAGTGGTCCCTTTGAGTTCGTTATAACCGTAGTTTACTGTATTCCCCTTGTCCTTTAGTGAAGTTCCTAAAAGGGATGCAGCTACAGAAATTCGTTTAAATTTGGTTTCGTTCATCTGTTAGGCAGACATACTTACAACACTATAGTTTTTATCTTTTACTTGATCGACTGTCGACATGTAAAACGGACTGTATCTATTCCAAAGTCTACTATCGTGATGATTGATAGAATGTAGAATTGTGTGAATCTCTAGATCGACTATCGATATTACTTTTAAAAAGTGAAAATAGTTACTGTGATAAACTAACCTTTTCACTAGGGTCCGTGTGTGCAGTTTTTCGTTCTTGTTGTTTGAACTTATACAAAATTAATGACAATGATGATTATTTTATAAAGGATTTAATTTCGCAAGCCCGGTTTTAACTGTACTTCTTGGTTTAACTGTACTTCTTGGTTTAACTGTAGCTCTGGGTTTAACTGTAGTTCTCAGATAAATGTCGTTTAATAATGGTCAACTAGCCAATTCCCTTCAACTAATTTTCCAATTCAAGTAGAAATAAAAGAGAGCAAGGAAACCACCTGTTTCATATTTAAATCTTTATATAAAGATTCAGAGATTCAAAACATTAACCACATGACTTATGACTGTTGAGGTTAAATCAAGCAGCATCTTTCTACGACTATTTCATATCGCGTCTTACGTCAAAGGATTACAGCATAGAAGGCCTTCGAATAAAGTTTTCAATTAGTTTTATGGTCTTAATGGTAATAACTACATTGAATAAAGAAGAAGAATGAACTGAAGAATGAACAATAAAAAAGTTGTCAATGTCAATGTCAACGCTGTCTCCATTGATACGACAGCCTCTTAAAGATATCAAAATTCATATAGAGACGTTGCAGTCAGCAATCTCATACATGTAATAGTTGGATCAAAAGCAGAGTCCATTCTACGATTCCGACTATATCTCGAGCATGTGTTTGTGAGCTGAGACTACCCATTTAATTACACCCGTCACAAACACATGCAAAGGCAAGACATTTATTTATTAGGCAAAAAACGGGTCCTTTTGGCAGAAGTCAAAATATGGAAATGCATCGGAGATACTTTTTGTAACCAATGTGTATAATTTGGAATAGTTATTATTCTTTTCAATGTCTTCCCATAGCTTATTCTTTTCCATAACTGTTAAATGCACGTCTGTTTCTTTATCAAAAAAGCAAATTATGTTTCTACATAATTATACAGCTGTTGTTTATATTAGCACTTCTCATGAATCACCATGGATTACGTAGTATGTCTGATGTAGGGATTAAAAGACATGGCATTACTTGTTATATATAAATATAGGCTGTCAGCACAGACAGGATTCAAATCGAAGACACTGTACCGGAAATGGCTTTTTCCGGTGCATTGTGGAACAAACGTGATGGTGGCTAGGCATTGATTATGGCTGTGTTGGCGGCAATTACGGTAATTGACAGGGATCATCTCATCATAGAAACAATCAATAAGCACTAAATATAGACAGTCGATAATACAAGGTCATGGATTGATTTAGTGCGAGAATATTGTCTCTGGTGGGCATCTGCTAGCCAGGATTTGTTTCTCATGAGATTACACATCCATTAGTTTACATAGACGGCGGTTGCCGATAGCTCGATGGCTTTACATGGAAACACATCATCGATGCTGATAATGCAAATTAATAAGATGACGTGATGCATTACAAAATCCTTAACGCCGTCGTCATCACATTTATTGTTAAATATCTTTATATAATTAATACAAGCGACAATATCCTTTACATAACCATATATAAAACGTCAATGCCAGACTAACCAGTCTCAATTATCTGCCGTAACAGATTCCAGTGGACGTAAACGGCAAAATAGATTGTGAAAAGTCTCCTCGGTTATATCAATGGATCACTAAGAAATCTCGTCTGAAAGAAGAGTCCGTTGTACGATTCTGACTATATCATATACATATGACATGATAATAATGATGATAATAATGATGACACCAAGAGTTCGTGAAAAGCCAGGAGTCATACCATCCGCTGAGGTGACGGGCAATAAGATTGTAAACTGACCTTTTGGGCATGTAACAAATAGCATTTTCGATAAGCAATAACACTGTTATTGTCCCCCAAGAGAGGTGGGTAATGTACCGGTGTTGGTGATGGTGTAGAAGTAGTTTTAGAAGCTGTGGTAGATGTAGAAGCATTGGCGGTGTCTCTGGCTGTGATGGTGTGATAATGTGTGGTCCTATAGAACAGGCTACACGTATGACGATGTACATCCGTCACCTCTCCATCCCTTCCCATTACCTGTCCTGAACGACACGAGTGGTCACGAATGTGCAATGGTTTCCATCACAGGCGCCACAGTTTCCCTGAGTGTGCCGAGACCTGTGATCGTGGGTTCGAATCCGGCTCGCTCTGGTTATGCTTCTTTGTTATTTGGTTTAACGCTGCTTTATCATCAGTTATCTAGGCGTATCAGCCCGGTGTGTGTTAGAAACCCGAGGTGATGCAGGTGTTTGACATTTAATACTTTGGTGCAACCTACGAGTACGAGTACAGTGCTAGGAACATAATCAGAGTTAATCTGGGATTCGAACCAGGGAGTTTAGGTTTCTGGCCAGCCTATGGTCAGTTATATCCGGTCCCATTCCCTATTTTGACTTGTACCATATGTTCCCCTATTTTTCGAGTGAACAGTTGACTTGCCTTTGCATGTGTTTGTGACGGGTGCCATCTTGGTTCAAGCGTCAGGTATTTTCTCTGTTTGGTAACCATTAATAAACACATGCTCATTATATAGTCGGAATCGTACTTTTAAGCAGAGAATTCTTATGAATATGGAATACATTTTGTCACCTTTATCTAGACGACAGGGCCACCAGTGTGGTGATTAAAATATTCATTGACATACCAGACATTACTGTTTTCAACGTCCAGGTTGCTGTTGAATGGTGGCTACATCCCCGAGGCCATTATTGTTATGCACACAACGCGTGTCGTGGAATGGGGTAATCAAAGATCTTGTGTGCGTTAATCAGTCTAAGAGTACATCAAGTTGACATTTGGAAGAGGTCCCCGCGGACGATTATTGAATTCCGTTCGTTCCTTGTGCATACCTTATTTATGGAATAAAACACAGAAATTTAATATAACACCCCCGGTGCAATTTCACGATTCCATTTTTGAATTTAAATTTGAGAGCAGAACTTACTTCAAACAGGAAACGATCGATTCTGAAATTTCACAATTTCACCAAAATTGCAAAATAAATAAATTTTCTTTGACCAGCTTATATTGTGATGTGGTTAGCGTAATGAGAAACTGATCTCGGGATTAATACAGGGACGCTAGTGTGCGTGTACTAGTTATAGCATGGGCGTATAAATGCAGCAATTGGTTGCGGAGACTTGACAGATTATGCTGTCCAACACCACGGAATGAATATGCCCCAGGGACACGCCAACGCAACTTCACTGCAGTGCCACACTGTTGTTGTTGGAGGCTTGAGGAGTCTTAGAACTAGTTCTATAATAATAAAAGGTATAATTTATCTAAAACTTAAAATGACATTGCCGAGGTGAAATAACCGACTGCCAGTACTTCTTTCATTATCTACCTTCGTCATATATCAAGCGCTGACTAAATGAGCATGCTATCATGCTCTTTACGCAACCTTCAGCAATATTCCAGCAATATCACGGAGGGGGACTCCCAAAATGGGCTTCACACATTGCACCCATGTGGGGAATCGAACCCGGACCTTCGGTGAGACCAGCGAACGCTTTTACTACTAGGCTACCCCAGATCGCTGACTGAAGAATCCATTTATATCAATTTGTATAAATAATTCATTGTGATTTTATGACGTCAGTTTCGTCTCAAATGAACTGTGACTATTGCATACGTTATTACAGATTCTTGCATAAATTACATCATCAAGATAATTATCAGTGAAGCATGACAATTATTTACTATTTCTACTTCAGGAATATACATGTATATACATTTGGAATTTAAGCATTGTTGCAAACGGAAATACATAGGTTCTTTTCCCCCAGTCAGTAATATCCGTTTACATATTAATGGATTGATGGTTCAACTAGTTTCATCGTATAATCAAGAACTGGTTTATTCTGTTTGATGCGACGTGACTAGTTGGCAACTAATGATGATACAGTACACATGGACTGATCATTGCATAAGTAAGCATATCGATCTATAAACAGTTACACAAGAGGACAGATACGCTGAGTTAAATAAGTACACTTCGATGTCGCTAGATAAGTAGAAAATATTTTTCCTTCTGTTGAAAGATATCACTAAAGATATGTCTGTCGTCCCGTCTCCATACTGTTCTGTCCACACCGGAAATATGAACAGGTCACGTGGTATGGTTGATTTCCCCATTTTAGACTGGTTTTCTGACTATGAGTATGAGCGCAAAACATTTTGTTTTGAAGATACCAATTAATGCCGGGACGTTCCAACCAAGTTCATTTATCTCATGTATATGTCTCCGCTAATTTGAAACCGCAAACCACGGCAATATTCCTGCGTACTACGTCAGTACTACAGAAGAAGAGTATCTGGCGATCACCTAAACTACACTAACTCACCACAACCCAATAGGATTGGGTAGCTTAGTAGGTCAAACGTTTGCTTGTCACGCCAAACACCCGGGTTCCATACCATTCGTATGACTTTGTTGACACTCCACCACAAATACGAGACAGTAAAGAGCGGAAAATGTCAAACAAATTCATTCAGAGGTTTATACATAACAAGAAGCATACATGCAACCAATGGCACATATTTAACAAGAAGTATATAAATAGAAATAAGTATGTGTAGAAAACTAAAAAAATGGATATATTGGTACATGTACATCTGCCTACAAAACCAACAGGAGGGAAATATGTGTATGTAAATCTGTCTACAAAACCAAAAAGAGGGGCATATCTCCATGTAAATCGTAATACAAAACAAACAAGAGGGAAATATATGCATGTAAATCTGAATACAAAACCAACAAGAGGGAAATGTCTGCATATAAATCTGTCTACACAACCAACAAGAGGGAAATATATGCATGTAAATCTGTCTACAAAACCAACAAGTGGGAAATATCTGCATGCAAATTTGCATACAAAACCAACAAGAAGGATATATACGCATGTAAATCTGTCTACACAACCAGCAAGAGGGAAATATCTGCATGTAAATCCGTCTACAAAACCAACAAGAGGGAAATATCTGCATGTAAATCTGTCTACAAAACCAAAAAGAGGGAAATATCTGCATGTAAATCTGAATACAAAACCAACAAGAGAGAAATATCTGCGTGTAAATCGTAATACAAAACCAACAAGAGGGAAATATGTGTATGTAAATCGTAATACAAAACCAACAAGAGGGAAATATCTGCATGTAAATCTGTCTGCAAAACCAAGAGGGAAATATCTGCATATAAATCTGTCCACAAAACCAAAAAGAGGGAAATATCTTTATGTAAATCTGTCTTCAAAACCAACAAGAGGGACATATATGCATGTAAATCTGTCTACAAAACCAACAAGAGGGACATATCTGCATGCAAATTTGCATACAAAAGCAACAAGAAGGATATATACGCATGTAAATCTGTCTACAAAACCAAAAAGAGGGAAATATCTGCATGTAAATCTGTCCACAAAACCAACAAGAGGGAAATATATGCATGTAAATCTGTCTTCAAAACCAACAAGAGGGACATATCTGCATGCAAATTTGCATACAAAACCAACAAGAGGGACATATCTGTATGCAAATATGCATACAAAAGCAACAAGATGGGTATAATTGAACGTAAACCGTTATACAAAACAAGACGGAAATATATGCATGTAAATATGTATACAAAACCAATACGATGGAAATTTATGCATGTAAATATGTATACAAAACAACTGGACGGAAATATATGCATGTCACCAACAAGACGGAAATATATGCATGTAAATATGTATACAAAACCAACAAGACAGATATATATTGGTGTACATATATTTGTAATATACTTAACAAAATGTAATACATGCAACTAAACGTGTATATAATAAACGAAATATATGTAATATCATATTTTTATATGGACTTTCAACTCTTTTATGACAGAAACAGTATTCCTAGAGGACACGGGTACTCGTCTCAACACCTTCACGTCAACGATAAACATGGAAATTGAAAATCCATACAAATCCTGTTGTCAATTGTGAATGAGCAAATGCCAGTTACCAGTACAAGCCCTGTTGTCCATTGTGAATGATGAAAAACTCGCTACCAGTCCCTAACGGCAGACTGAAATATACACACGACGGCAACCAGAGGCGTCGTTGACAAAGACGTCATCCAACACAAACCGAAACCTTACAACAGGAATATCACAGCCATAGAGTCCTTATTGACAGTGACAGAGATGGGAAGTCAGACAAACTACATCAATTACAGACGCATGTGCTACTTCCATGCTATGAACATTCACAGAGGATGTACATATCAAGACCAGCTGACAAACTCACCGAGAAGCTCCATGACTGACGCTTGTCAATAACACTGGCAGATGATAAGTATGCGTGAGACAATACTATGAGCGTCAATAAAGACCTCAGTGACGACAGACACGCCCACGGTGTGTATAGTCTCTGGCTCCATCCCGTTGATGACAGGGCCGTGGTGTATAGTTAAGGTTCAAGAACAACGGGTGAGTTTAAGGTGTGTCGAGGAAATCTGGTTTGAATACGTTTGTGTTTGATAATGATTAGAGTGTTAAGATATTCAAATGGATTTGTTTCTGCATACAAATTGCACATCCGACATATGACATACATGTATGTAGGTGGTGCTAAAAATAATCTCTTCCTGATCAGTCAATATCTGACCGCACTATCTGATCCTCTGTCTATAGCAGTCACACTGACATATCAGGGCCTTGAGAACAAGGAGGGCTTGGGCTATTCTATGCATTTCAATATACAAATATATAATAAAACTTTCATATCAGAATTTATGTGTAGATTAAATATCACTCATCAACATTGTTGTAGACTCAAATTTCTGTTGTGCCTTTATAAATGTAGAAACAATAAGTTTTGTTTGTTTGATGTTTAACGTCACACTCAGCAATATTCCAGCTATATGACGGCAGTCTGTAAATAATCGAGCCTGGACCAGACAATCCAGTGATTGACATCATGTGCATCGATCCACGCAATCGGGATACGATGACATGCATCAACCAAGTCAGCGAGCCTGTGACCACCCGATCCCGTTAGTCGCCTCTTACGACAAGCATCGTCGCCTTTTACGTCAAGCATGGGTTGCTGAAGACCTATTCTACCCCGGATCTTCACGGGTCAAAAACATTAGGTAAATTCATGCATGTTATTACACAGTTCCGCTGTAGGGCACATGAGACAGGTAGATACTAGTATTTACAAGGCCCTGGACCGCCTCCGTGGTCTAATGGTAGAGCGTCCGCCCGGAGAGCGGAGGGTCCGAGGTTCGATCCCCGTTCGCGTCATACAAAAAGACGATAAAAGATGGTACTTGTTGTTACCCTGTCTGGCGCTCGGCAATAAGGGGCTAAAACAAGGACTGGTCGGCTCGGAGTCAGTATACTGTGACTGCATGTCACGAGATGAGAGATGAAGATTGCGTTTCATACGGCACTGGCCGTTGCATCCATAGAAGCAGCATCAAATAACATATGTTTCTAGTGAGTGAGTGAGTTAAGATTTATAGTCACATCGGCAGTATTTCAGCCATATCGTGACGAAAGATTTGTTTCCAAACTGGTTAAACTGGCAAAAGTATTTTGATAAGCGAGTGCGTGAATGATATTTTCAGGGCGTAATATTCCAGCTACAGGGCTACAACGTGTACATAAATGGGTCTGCGTCACAAACGAGAGGTTGATAGCATGAGCAGCCACTCTGAACACGATCTGTCATTTCTGCTGAAAATAGACCTCTGAAATTACTGGTAGCCATTGTTAGCCAGGGCTAAATTTGACCCGTTGACTTCGCTAGCACATGACCGTCACGTGATGTAAACATCCCAGCATGCAGTCTGCAACCGTGAACGCCTTGTCAGATGGAAACGTCACAGAAAACTTGTAACTGGTAGTGGTATGTGACTGTGAACGCCGATATCTAATATATTTTTGGCAAATTCAATGACCGTTTGTAGTCAAGGACAGCCATGATGATTCTAGTGCGGGAATCTTCGTGCGTTGTAGTGTCACCAGGTTGTAACTTTATTTTAAAAAGGTTGTATACAAGTATCTTTGGATTATATTTAGGAGGCATGTTTACTTATGATCCTGTATACCCACAAGTTGATCCGTTTTCTACATCCACAACCGAGTCTTCCTTGCGGTTACGACCGCCTCCGTGGTCTAGTGGTAGAGCGTCCGCCCGGAGAGCGGAAGGTCCGAGGTTCGATCCTCATACCAAAAGACCTTAAAATATGATACTTGTTGTTACCCTGTCTTGCGCTCGGCATAAAGGGGCTAAAACAAGGACTGGTCGGCTCGGTGTCAGTATACTGTGTCTAAGTGGGGTATTCGTGTTAAACCGCGGCATGGTATCTCAGTGGGCTAGCACAATAAATCGGTATTAGTCCGGACTAGTACAAGCAGCCCCACACACACGTGCTATATAAGTGCAATAAACCAAATTTCACCTCACATCCTTGCGGTTACGGAAAGGCGCGAGAATTGCCGAATGCATGAGCAACGTTCGGTTACGATGACACGCAATCAACCAAGTCACAGAACTTTTGCACCCGAACCCACTTTTAGTGTATCTCACAAGCATGAGGTGCCCGCCGTCTGTCCTCACACGGGATCCCACGCGGGCATTTCTACACGCACGTAGAATGTTGTACTCGGAGTTGTGCCTCGTTACTAATCTTTCCTCATAATGCAGACAAAAATATAAAAGAAAAAAACTATTTTATTTAATGTTTCATTCTTAATTTCATAACAAACATTGTTTTCCAGTTGTATACTACTGAAAAAAAGTTAAGGATCACGCGATTCTTTCATATTACTGTGGTTAATCTGTCATACCATGACATATGAAGTACAGTTAACTACGATTATAACGAACTCAAAGGGACCACTAATTTTAGTTCGCTATAACCGTAGTTCGTTATAAGCATATATACAGCATATATACAACAAATGGACGGGACTAAAAAATAAGTTCGTTATATCGGTCAGTTCGTTATAAGCGTGTTCGTTATAACCGTAGTTTACTGTATAGTAATAGGAAAGGACGGGTCGTCCTTAACCTTTTTTGAGTAGCACATATTTTTAATACAAAATAGTGAGGGTGATATTTCAGTAGAAGTATCCTTTCAGCAAAGATGATGGGGAATTTAATATTACGCTTCTCTAATTCTACCCATTTGGGAAATCGACTCCATATCTTCCATGCTACAAGCGAATGCACTAGCCACAGCACAAAGCCCTGTCGATAAAATGGCTAGCTGTACCAATCCTTGGTCTCCCTCACGGTGGTTTTGAGATCTGCGAGAACAAGAGTGCACGCAATATCCTGCAGTACTTCTTCGTTAGCTCAATCTAATAGACGGACGTGTTGACAACGGCCGACATAAGTTCTCAGTGCACGCAAACCTCCCTTACATCTATGACGGTGTACGCGACGAACATGCACATAAACCCATAATTGATTTTTGAAATATGACCTTTTTGGACAAAAACGCAAGCTGGTAATCTGAGCGTCTGTGTTTAGCTATTGTCAAAGGAAATGGTTTTTATGCTTATCTCGTCAATCAGACTCCCCAGAAGAAGCTGATGTATCGTATTAAAAGTGTTCGGGTCTCCACCATCAGAAGCTGGAACTGACCTTCGATTTAAAAGCCTATTGCGTGTTCAAGTTACATGACGAACGATGGGGAACGATTGATGAAGGGCATTGGTCTGAGACAATTCGTCCTGGAGAGTCGTCTCCCTTAGCTAACATTTTCCATTGATATTTTGTTCGAATCTCAGATCGTTTTTCGATATCGTAACTGAAGTTATAAACATTGGCTAACTCTCTTAAGACATTGGTCATCGTTAAATGAAAAGACTATTGTTTACATCCATCACATGTGTAATATGTTTGTTTTGTCTCATTGTGCCAATGGCATTGACCATTTATATGTATATAGGAATCCTTGCAATACCCGGCATAGTTCGATGATATCTTGGCGTAGTGCTTGTGCCAGTGTATTCCGTCTCATTAGTTTAGTGTATCCTTGACTGAGATATGATTTCAAATGTTACGAAGATCGGACACTAAGAGTTATCTATAACGACAGAAACTGAGTGAGTGAGTTGGGTTTAACGCCGCTTTTTAACAGTATTCCAGTCATATCACGGCGTGTCAGCTTAATGTGGGAGGAAAGCCCCAAGTGATGCAGGTCTTAGACGTTTACCACTTCGGTGAAACCCACGAGCACGGGAATGGTGCTGACTAACCTAGACACATAATCGGGGCGAACCGGGATTCGAACCCACAATCATAGGTTTCTGGCGTGCCCAAGGGACGCAACTCTGCACAGCGAATTGTGGCGCCTTAGGCGACTGGGCCACCCGTGCCGCCGACAGAGACTGAAGCTGTCTAAAAGGGGTATATACTCCACCGCCTGCACCCTGAACCCCACCCAATCTAATCTAGGCGTTGTTTCTAGTGTATTGTTGTGAAATCAAGACGTTTTAGATAGGATATTACTTTATGTTATATTAATATATCTTATAAAAAAAAATCAACAGACAACCAAAGTGGTGTTTGAATGACAAGAATCAAATATTCTAGGACTGCCTATATACCCGATCCTAATGACCCTGAACGAAACGAGATTTGAAAGGTACAAGCACGAAACAGAATGAATAAAGAATAAAGTTTAAATCCATAAGTCGGATCTGTCTTCATTGACACTACACCTTCTAAACTGCCCCTTAAACATTAATGGTATTAAAACATCACCCGTGGTTTGCTCGCACCAGATCCAAACTCATCTTTATTTGGTTGACACTGAATTCTGTATCTCCAGTCCCATCCCCATACGAGTATCGGAACTATACATAGCTGTCATCCGGCAGCTGGATTAACGGCAGTCGGAACCCCTGATTTGAAATTCAGATCACCAATCCGCCAATACTGGCATAAAAGTCAGGAGCGTCTCGCGTAGCTCCGTAAAACAGATTACCTCAGCCCAGAGTGGAAGCTAGGGACATGTTCATTGTTTTCGTCTCGGAATAGCCGCTATATAATGTCCGGTATTCAACGCCAAGGACTGTCTGACATACAATAAACGTTTGATTTACGTTGCTAAAGATATATAAAAATACTTCTTATTGTTTAAAAATCTCTCTTAGGTTTTTTATGAAACCTGAAAAGATTAAAATAATGTGAACGCAAAGTGGTGTCCTACTTTTGATGTGATAAAACTGCAATTACTGCCGACAGGTTTTGTTCATCACATATATTATATATATGTTTGTCATTTACGATAACATCAGTAAATTCAACGAGATATTTCCTTGCATTGCAACTGCGACGCACCGACAACAATGACATTGAATAAGTCTGTAATTCTCTAGAAAGTAAGTCGCAGTTTGTTTGTTTTCAGGGGGTCAACAGAACGCACATTCGTCACCACTCGCCCCTTTCCGTAACCTGCAAGAAGACTCGTCCCCCTATCGATGAATGTTATGTGCGAAAATACGACAAACCAATCAGAATGCGCGTATGATTTCAAGTTCTTCGTCAAAGAATCCTACAGAAATAATTTTTGATTTTACATATATCTTACATCTAAAAATATACCCAAGACACAGTTAAATGTGTTCAATCATACTGTATAATTCCGCATGTCCCGATGTGCTTTAAATTGCATGTGAAATATATATATAATATATGCATTGGGGAAATTAACCATTAGCAACGAGTTGACAATTGTTTTAGGTATGCCCGTTTGCGCTAAGACGGAACCCGGTCGCAAAAATGGCCATGAGATGGACACGAGTCGCTATTCGGCTTGTCCCGGAATAACACGAGTTGGTCACGAATGCAGAACGCAAAGTAAGGGTCTTAAAAATAAGATGTAATAATTGATACATTAAATGTATCAGAGTTATCCGCCCTTCCTGAAGAAAACGATCAGTAAAACATACTTCGACGGGCAGCTTTAAGGGGCAATGGAAAATATCCAAGGCGGAAAGAAACATCAAAACAATAAACCGCTCCCAGCATATATCAACGCGTCATATGTTTGTGTGAAGAACTTTAATCATAGGTATTTATGGCATATCCGAAGGCTGAGTTCCTCCATTGTGACATTGACGTCATACGCCTCATATGTAAGTCCATTTGGCTTATCCCCATTGATGAAAAACTGTAGCTTCCAGCACCATTTCCAAACTCCCTCTCGCTCCTCCCTCTCTCACCCACGGATCCCTGTAGTGTTTAACAATGTGAAAGCATGACATGGTCCAAGATCATAGGCAGCCGTTGACTACAATGTCGCCACAGACGTGAGCGTGTACAACTGCAACTACACCGTGAACATGTACCTACAGACCACAAATCACGGTACACCAGTCCTCCAGCTAAACACGGACATCGCTTATTACGACTATGTATTGATTGCGGGTGGAGGCCAAGCAATCAGAATGACGTTACTAATGGCTGTTTGATGTCAGCTGACACTTAACCCATGTAAATACGGCCGATGACAATGTAACCATTGAGAGAAATGAAACTCTTTTTGATTAACATGCGATGAGAGCGTTTAGAGGGGCAAATCTACATGTAAGTGCATTGTAGTGTTTGATGAAGATTAACTTTCTCTACGATGCACTGCGTCAATTTGATTCAGAGAGTGCTCGTGTACACAGAAGCCTTTGGGGTACATAATTGCTGAAATTGTCGGGAAACTGAATGCTAAAATAAATGCGAATGTTTGGTTATAAATTTGGTAATTAAATTACTGAAAATTTGGTTGGTCCTTTATGATAGATCACATAGCCCAATACGGATGTAATGGTTATTTGGACATTATTTAGCTGATCCCTTTTACCTGAAACGTGTTCCTGTGACTATAAGGTTTTTCCCGGTCTCCTTGACTAACATCTATTCCCGGGAATATGCCGCACCAACGTATCACATAAATATACACCACACTACACAGAACCGCATCCCACAAATATACCACACTACACAGAACCGCATCACAAAAAAATACACCACAATACACAGAACCGCATCCCATAAATATACACCACACAGAACCGTATCCCATTAATATACACGACACTTCACAGAACCGCATCCCATAAATATACACCACACTACACAGAACCGCATCCCACAAATATACCACACTACACAGAACCGCATCCCATAAAAATACACCACACTACACAGAACCGCATCCCATAAATATACACGACATTTCACAGAACCGCATCCCATAAATATATACCACACTACACAGAACCGCATCCTACAAATATACACCACACTAAACAACCGTATCCCATAAATATACACCACACTACACAGAACCGTATCCCATAAATATACACCACACTACACAGAACCGCATCCTACAAATATACACCACACTACACAGAACCGTATCCCATAAATATACACCACACTACACAGAACCGTATCCCATAAATATACACCACACTACACAGAACCGCGTCCTACAAATATACACCACACTACACAGAACCGTATCCCATAAATATACACCACACTACACAGAACCGCATCCCATAAATATACACCACACTACACAGAACCGCATCCCATAAATATACACCACACTACACAGAACCGCATCCTACAAATATACACCACACTACACAGAACCGTATCCCATAAATATACACCACACTACACAGAACCGTATCCCATAAATATACACCACACTACACAGAACCGCATCCCATAAATATACACCACACTACACAGAACCGCATCCTACAAATATACACCACACTACACAGAACCGCATCCCATAAATATACACCACACTACACAGAACCGCATCTCATAAATATACACCACACTACACAGAACCGCATCTCATAAATATATACCACACTACACAGAACCGCATCCCATAAATATACACCACGCTACACAGAACCGCATCCCATAAATATACCTCACTACACAGAATCGTATCCCACAAATCAACCACACCACCGCATCCTACAAATATACCACACTACACATAGCCGCATCCCACAAATATACACCACACTACACAGAACCGCATCCAACAAATATACCAAACCACCGCATCCCACAAATATACACCACGCCACACAGAACCGTACCCCACAAATATACTACACTACACAGAAACGCATCCCACAAATATACACCACACTACACAAAATCGTATCCCACAAATATACCAAACCACCGCATCCCACAAATATACGCAACACTACACAGAACACCGTCCCACAAATATACTACACTACACAGAACCGTATCCCACAATTATACCCAACTACACAGAACCGCACCCCACAAATATACCATCACCGCATAAATATACAACACACTTCAAAGAACTCCATCCAACAAACAATCCGCACCACCGTATACCACGAAAATGCACAACACAGAACCGCATCCCACAAGTATAGCATATCACACACACAGAACCGCATCCCACAAGTATAGCATATCACACACACAGAACCGCATCCCACAAGTATAGCATATCACACACACAGACCCGCATTCCATATACAGACCGCTACATACAGAGGCCCTCATCACAAATATCATTACACACAGAACCGCACACCGGCACCCCGTATATATACCACACCCTACAGAGGCCCGCATCCCAGGCAATTAGCATCTTACACATCAATACCATATTACACACACAGAACACACACACACACCGCATCACACACTGAACACACACACATACCGCATCACACACATCAGTACACACGCATACGACATCACACACAGAACACTACACACACATACTGCATCACACACAGAACACTACACACATATACCGCATCACACACAGAACACTACACACACATACCGCATCACACACAGAAAACTACACATTCATACCGCATCACACACAGAACACTACACACACGTACCGCATCACACACAGAACACTACACACACATACCGCATCACACACAGAACACTACACACACATACCGCATCACACACAGAACACTTCACACACATACCGCATCACACACAGAACACTACACACGCATACCGCATCACAGACAGAACACTACACATTCATACCGCATCACACACAGAACACTACACACACATACCGCATCACCCACAGAAAACTACACACACAAACCGCATAACACACAGAACACTACACACACATACCGCATCACACACAGAACACTACACACGTATATTGCATCACACACAGAACACTACACACACTTACCGCATCACACACAGAACACTGCACACACATACCGCATTACCAACAGAACACTACACACACATACCGCATCACACACAGAAAACTACACACACATACCGCATCACACACAGAACACAACACACACATACCGCATCACACACAGAGCACTACACACACATACCGCAACACACACAGAACACTACACACACTTACCGCATCACACGCAGAACACTGCACACACTTACCGCATCACACACAGAACACTACACACAAATACCGCATCACACACAGAACACTACACACACATACCGCATCACACAAAGACTACAAACACATACCGCATCACACACAGAACACAAAATACACATACCGAATCACACAGAAGACTACAAACACATGCCGAATTACACACAGAAGACTACAAACACATACCGCATCACACACAGAACACAACATACACATACCGCATCACACACAGAAGACTACAAACACATACCGCATCACACACAGAACACTACACACACATACCGCATCACACACAGAACACTACACACAACTGTTCAAGATTAACAGGGTCCGGAATTTCATTTTCATTTTATCAATATATTGAAGTAATTCGTTTAATATAGGTCCGGGTAGTTTATGTTTGATTGCTATTTGCTGCACTGACGGCGATAAGACAGATAACAGCGGCCATGCTTAATGTTGGACCAGCAATCCCTCAGCAAGGACTGGCCTCCACGGGTTAGGTAAAAACGGAGTAATGTTTCCTGTCAAACTAGCGAAGGTTTCAAATCATACAGCTGATGAAACGTTTATCTTAACTGTCAACTGTTAACTGTCACAAATATTAAACCAAACATCGTAATAATAATTAAATACAAAAACCGGAACGGAACTGCAACAAGGCCGGATCATGGTTTTTGCTAAAGGCTGTTCACTTAAAATACAACAGTGCTGAAACATATTTACGGAAATAGTTTGTTAGGCAAAAATTAGTCTATTAAAAGAATGTTATCAGTCATTAAGTTAAATGGGGGGTTTTAAACGTCAAAAGGATCGCTAGGCTTCAAGATGTATCCGGGCACTATGGCCACCCACACTGGAAGACATATGGTCAAGCTTGGCAAATCAGAACAAATTCTTCCGTCATGAAGCACACGTTTCAATTAAGCATTTAACATAAGTTTCAAAACGTGCCATCACATTTATAAACAAAAACATTATTTTATTATAATTTATCCAATGAAATCCAAACAACATTTCCTGAAGAGAACACTATTTCAAACGAAGTGCTTGAACATATGTGTCCCAATGATTCATTCACATATTCAATGATTCACTGAACAAAAACATTCTTATAGAATCGAGGTAAAATATTCAGCAAATGATATCAACAACTGACTCTCTGCTGTATCTATCATGTGTTGGTTGCGGCAGTCTAGCGTACAAAGGGATACGTCATAAACACCCAATAAACCAACAATGACACGGCTTAACCATTGATGACAAAACCAATACATATGGAATGACACCTCCCACCCACACAATAACCTGCTCTCTAGCGTAATTGTATTGAAGTTCTTGCACGGCACATAAACAAGTATTTTATTATTGACGATTGTCATAGGAATATGTGGATTTGGGCCAAGGAACGATCAAAATCTGTCAGGATAATTCTACCGGGTCATTGAAATTGATGGACAGGTCGTTAACATTCGCGTAGGCTGCTTTCTATCGCGTCTCACACAAACAAGGGGGAATTTCACGAATTGATCATGTTCCGTGCGACTTAATAGACCTGGGTTCAGAAGTGGCAAATGATTGATCAAAGCTTGGGGAGTTAAGCGATAATAAAAATACAAACTTGATTCACCAAGAGGTTAATAGCGGCTTAACCATCAAAACAGGCTGTTGTTTTTGGTGCCATTTATCACCATGGATACGGCAATTAGATTTTTGGAATATTATGAAATCAATTAAAGTACACTTACCGGCATTATGGTCGCAGTGTTTCCTTGCGGTACAACCCAGTTATACGCGTGGAGGAAGTTCGGCTGACCGTATAGCGGTCAGTTCCATAGCTATGGCTAGGGTTATTATTCGCCTTGCACTGACCGTCAATGGCACGCTTCCCTATACTGTAGCGAGCGCTCCCGATACGGAGGCCATGCCACAACTTGGCACATCCAATATCACGGCAATATCGATTAGGCAGGAGATTGCACTGCGCATGCGCGACAATGTCCTTGACAAAGGGCGAGGCGTATGCCAAATACGGCGGAGCTCATTGACCGCCGGTTTCTCAGCAGCGTGGCCATGTGAGGTGTTTATAGTGCTTGGTGATACTAGCGGGGAAAAACGCGTCAGAATTAATTCTCTTCTCACGTCGGTCCACTGTTATCGGTCAGTTGTGAGTATATTAAGCTGCCAAAATCAGCTTTGTCTTTGGCTTGGTGTAAGGGTGATTATTGCCAGCGATCACACAAACATGACAGGTTGTCAACAAGAAGAATTCTGTCACTTCTAGGTTCCCGTAATACTCACACAGAAAGTCCACGTAAGAGCACAAAAATCCCTAACATCAAAAAGCCTCAATCAATAACAGACCTTCCTTATCAGCATTGAAAACTCGGTAACAACGCACAAACAGTTGATGACGTCACAGAGACCCTTGGCAATGTCATAGTAACCAATGATTATGGCAACGACATCTTTCACACTTGTATAGAAAACATTGTTAATAGGACAAAACTCCTCAATTATATAGAGACAGATAACGTCAGCGCTAGACAATAACCAGTCTCGATTATCTGCCGAAAGAAACCCATTGGGCTTTAAAGGCAAAATAGTGGTGAAAATTACATGAATGTATCACTGAAAATCTGTGATGAAAAGTATAAGAATGTCTGGCTGTTCCGTAGCACCCGCCACTCAGACAAATTGCAGATAAAGTCACTTCTGTTCGTTGCTGAACCCGCACCACACCTGACAGTACTTCTACCATGTGACAGCGGCCTGAAGACATTCAAGTCTGGACCAGACAATTCAGTGATTCAGTTACCCAGTGGAGGCCCATAACACCGATACCTCCACACCATGTCAGACATTTTGTTAACTGCTCACAAAGCCTTGAAAACCGAATAACAGCGGTAGGGTTAGATACGTTGATACCCTATATCTCAGATAATTCGATTACAGCATAAACCACTTGATTTCAACCAAGATTTGTTTTCTAAAAGAATAGAGACCAAACTTAGAGCTTTGAAACCCACAATACGACCTAAAACACATCGATCAATATACAAAGTATCAATTTATTCTTTTCGATCTTTAGATCATGTGAAAAATATAATTGTCCAATTATAAAGAGCAAAACACTGGGTCTGACAGATCCAACATGTCATCAGTTTTGTATCCTGGTGCCAAGCGCTTCACCAATAAATCTCTGTCGCATCTTACTTGTACGTTTACCGAGCTATTTCAATCAATAATGAATATCATTATTGGGCATACTGCTGTTGTCGGTGTAGGGCCACAGGTGGCTGTGGTGTTTATAGCACCGCAATCGCTGAGAAGGATTTTGTCTCTTAAAAACTGTGTTCGAGGGATCAAGACCTAGATTCGCCACCCTTAAATTTCAAGGTTTTTTCAGCACCATACCCGTTCTAGTGGGTTTCACCAAATGGTTAACGTCTACAAGCTTCAACAAATAAGTGAGTGAGTGAGTGAGTGAGTGAGTGAGTGAGTTGGGTTTAACGCCGCTTTTAACAGTATTCCAGTTATATCGCGGCGTGTCAGCTTAATGTGGGAGGAAAGCCCGAAGTGATGCAGGTCTCAGACGTTTACCACTTCGGTGAAACCCACGAGCACGGGTATGGTGCTGACAAACCTAGAAACATAATCGGGGCGAACTCAACAAATAAGACTCCCATAGCCTTGATATTACAGACATACACTTCAAACAGGCGTTGGATCAAACTCATTGAAACAAAAAGCAGATGGACTTTGAAATCGACACAAATGGAAATGAGGCGGGTATTTGGTACAAATGCGCCATTGGTCTTACCTGAATTATTTATATGTTTGTTTGGTGTTTAACGCCGCACTCAGCAATCTTCCTGCTATATGACGATGGTCACTAAATAATCGAGTCTGATCAAGACAATCCAGTGATCATGAGCATCGTTCTATTGTGATACGATGACAAGCATCAAGCAAATCAACGAACCTGACCACCCGATCCCGTTAGTCGCCTCTTACGACAAGCATGGCTTGTTAAACCTGACCACCTGGTCCCGTTAGTCGCATCTTACGACAAGCATGGCTTGTTAAACTTGACCACCCGATCCCGTTAGTCGCATCTTACGACAAGCATGGCTTGTTAAACCTGACCACCCGATCCCGTTAGTCGCCTCTTACGACAAGCATGGCTTGTTAAACCTGACCACCTGGTCCCGTTAGTCGCATCTTACGACAAGCATGGCTTGTTAAACCTGACCACCTGATCCCGTTAGTCGCATCTTAAGACAAGCACTGCTTCTAAAGACCGATTAAAGTGAGCGAGTGAGTGAGTGAGTTGGATGCTTCTTTGACCAGGGAACACAGTGTACCCATGTTGTTGACTACACCTCGAATATACATGTTTAAGTTATGTTAATGATCATATCACCCCGTAGAGCATGCCTTATGACTGATTTCACTATTATTGGTTAAACCATTCACACATTCTCAAAATACAACATCCAACACCCTCATCCAATGCACAACACCCAACACTTAGGATTCAAAATTCAAAATTCAAAATTCCACTCCAAACATTCAACACCCATGTTTTAGAATTCAGCAGTCCAACAGTTAACGCTCACATCTCAACACCGCACATTCAACATTCTTCGTCATCCAAAATCAGTCAACACCCGTTCCGGGGTGACTTGCGGAATCCATTTGAGACCTAGCTGCTGCCTTCTGTTTGTATTCAACACAATCATAGGGGATAACAGTGCGATTAAAATATATTACACGTGTCAAAAAATATTATCAGATACGGTTACAGGAAATATACCGAAGGTGGTGTAATTTTAACCTAATCCCCAGGTGGGCGTGGTCAGCACTGTCTACAACAAGCTGACGGAAGCCCTCATGGACTAAGGCCGCATACGCGGAAGGATGGGACATGGTTTGCTTCCGATTCAATTTTCGAGCGCCGGATCGGAAATAATATGACACCAATTCCGTTCCGTGAGATGGTTTGTACTGGACGACCAATAATTGTCTTTGGTCACTGCTAATCATCTTCCATTTCTGTATAGTTTAGGCCCCGGGGTAGACCTGCAATATTGCCTCACGTCAATCAAACCGCGAGCTGACTGATACACGGCCGTATCGTGATTAGCGTTCGAGATTACTTATTCAGTTTAAGATCGATCTCCATTCTTTCATAAGCATATCACAGTCACATGCAAATGTTCATGTTACCATATTCACAACATCGGGCAAATCAGGAGATACAGTAAACTACGGTTATAACGAACTCAAGGGGACTACTGATTTTAGTTCGATATAAACGTAGTTCGTTATAAGCATATATACATGTACAAACAGCAAAAGGTCGGGACCAAAACATGTACTATATATCCGTCAGTTCGTTATAAGCGTGTTCGTTATAAACGTCGTTTACTGTATGTCAAAGTCGAGGCTACAAAATTGTTGACCCATACTTTTGTCGTCTCCAGGTTGGGTTATTGTTATTCGCTCCTCTGTGGCATACAAAAGAAGGATGCAGAAAAACTACAGCGTGTTCAGAATACAGCTCCATAAATTCTGACAAGAACACCAAGGCGAGATCACATCACTCCAATCCTGACTGAGCTACACTGGCTGCCAATCCAACAAGGAGTGCAATTTAAACTACTCACTCTGGTTTACAAGGCAATGCAAAGTTTGGCTCCTGCAGACTTACAGGAACTGATAGTACCATACAAGCCCGCACGTTCTCTCCGATCAGAAGATCCACATCTGCTAGTGGTGCCAAAGTCACGTACCAAAACATATGGCAATAGGTCATTTCAACACACTGGCCTATTGCTATGGAACAATGTACCACAAGAAAACCGAGAACAGAATATCTGACAAACTATTCTCAAACTACATTCAAAATCTGTCTCTCCTTGAGAGCCTTTGGCTAGATCAATATTGGTCTAAGCGCATTTGAGCTGTTGCTCTGCGTTTAAATGCGCAATACAAATGTTCAATAATATTTGATACAGGGACACGGTAGTAAGACATCGGAAATGTCGGCTTATATAAGTTGGTGGCTAAAAGTGACACAAGCAAGAAATGGTTATTCGATGGTGGTGTATTTGGGTGTCGACGATTTTGACCTTGACAAAAATGTCGCCTTGTCGCCTTTTGGTAAAACAAAAGAGCTTATTCAAAGCGCGACAATGCGACAAATGGCCAAAATGTCGTTTGATACATTGTCATATTGTCGCGCTTTAGTTGATTTTGACTCTTTTTGCTTGTTTTTGTAAGGACGACAAGGCGACAACGCGACAATGTCCCTTCTCGGATTCCATAATTTTCAGCCCAGTAATGTGTTGATAAAAATTTATAGCTCGTAAGTTAAACCCAATTTTCAAGTGTATACTTTCTTTTGCCCGGCAGTTTATATTATCAATAAACATTTTCATCTCGATTTTCTTTGATCCATGATGAAAGTTTACCCTGGTTGTCGCGAACTCGGTTATTTCGAATGATTGTGAACGTGAACTGTATCTTACCGTGCCATGGTGATTCAGGGGTAAAATTGGCCCCCAGTAATATTACTTCACGTTATGCTATGGAGTGGGGGTAATGTAATTATTAATGCAAACTATGTTCGCTTTTATGTATTTTTGCAACTTAATGTTGTATTTTATCATATGTTTTGACCGCCTCCGTGGTCTAGTGGTAGAGAGTCCGCCCGGAGAGCGGAAGGTCCGGGGTTCGATCCCCGGCCGCGTAATACCAGCATATGGTACTTGTTGTTACCCTGTCTGGCGCTCGGGGCTAAAACAAGGACTGGTCGGCTCGGAGTCAGTATACTGTGTCTGAGTGGGGTATTCATGTAAAACTGCGGCATGGTATTTCAGTGTGCTGGCACTTAAAACCCCATTTAACCTCACCTTGAAATCGGTGGTTGCAACACGTGGCCTGGCTGAATGTTTGTCAAAGTATCCAAATCACTGGTTTGTCTGGTCCACACCCTAATATCGTCAGACGACGCATTGCCGACAGCGGCGTAATGAAATACTCAATCACTCATACATTCACTGAGCACATGGTTATATGTACGATACATGTTTATTAACATCGAAAGATTTCGTTGCGGGAATCGAATGAAAAGCTGATGGTAGTGTTTCAACACTACCTACAGAACAAGGTCGCTATGGCTTTAACGTTAACGCGTTCAAATAAATTCATTGAAAAATTAAATCCATGTACAACTCTCAGATTCCCATTGCACTTTCTGATGATTTCTAGGTCCCCATTATCCGGACGGGCATTCGTGCGGCTTCCCGACATTACTGGTATAATCTCCAGGAGCCGGGGGAGATTGGAACGGAATGTTCTGCTTCGGAGGTCGAAAATAGCTTTCTCACTGCACGTTCTTCCAATAACACCAGCCCACTACATCTGTTGCTAACACAATCATGTCCAGTTCTGAAATGCTATATATATTTTCAGAGACAATATATTTTGTCTGTGGTGATAGTCTCCAGTATCAGGCGAGATCTGTTTGGTCTTTGGGGTTTTAAGCCAACGAATGATACTCTTCCTGTTTGAAAATGCAAATGTTTCGAACTTAATTTATTTCAAATTGACACCTACACATTTACCAGACAGTTTTTGTAAATAGAGAACTCGGCTACATATTATTTCGATGTCATTTTGTTCTAATTACCGAATTACCGAATAAGACCCAAATACACTGAGGGTCATAATAAACGTATCTCTCAGCTGATTTTATCATATGTTTCATTTTCAATTTAAAAGTTAGTGATATTTTTTCCAGAAAATTAACTGTACTGGTGTTAGTCAACACTTAAAGAATATTTCTATATGGTTTTATTTATTAAATTTGATTTAAAACTTGTAAAAATTAAATGTATGTATGTATGTATGTATGTATGTATGTATGTATGTGTGTGTGTATGTATGTATGTATGCATGCATGCATGTATGTGTGTGTGTGTATGTATGTATGTATGCATGCATGTATGTGTGTGTGTATGTATGTATGTATGTATGTATGTATGTATGTATCTATGTATGTATGTATGTATGTATGTTTGTATGTATGTTTGTATGTATGTATGTGTATCTACATGTACATAGGTATGTCAGTATGTGTAAGTAGACCTGTCTGTCTGTATGTCAACCTGTACGTGTGTCTACCTGTTTGTCTGTATGTCTGTATGTCTGTATGTCTGCCTGCAGGTATGTCTGATTATCTGTTAATGTGTCAGTACATCAGTGTGTGTGTGTGTGTGTGTGCGTGCGTGCGTGCGTGCGTGCGTGCGTGTGTGCGTGTGTGTGTGTGTGTGTGTGTGTGTCTCGAGACTGGGGTATTTTGAAACAGAAACATCCGGGAACACAATGGCAGCTAGTCGTTGCTTCCGAGGAAAACATTCTGAATACTGGCGGGTTTCAAATTGATGTCAATAGCCTTCGGGTTACAGTCCAGCCTAAACCAAATCACAACATATATCTGAATTCTAAGCACAGCAGGTTACCTCATGGCATACACCTCTCGAAGACAGCCTAAGTGGTTAAACCGCTGTCTTTGTGTGATGTATTGTGGACATGCAGTGCCAGTCAGGTCTGCCAGTGACAGCTGGGTATCAGATCATCTCTGTGGTGTGTGTGCGTGCGTGTGCGCGCGTGTGTTTATTTGCGTGCATGCGTGTGCGCGCGCGAGTGTGTATTTGAGTCTGTGTGCATGTATGTGTGTGTGTGTGTTTATTCGAGTGTGACTTTTCTGTTAATGCATAACACTGATAAAATTATACTTTATTATTTTCTCACCCTTTTTTTGTAAACACATCATCACTGATTTTCATTGATCCATTCATATAATTCTTACCGCTATTTTGCCTAACGTACAGTTGAATCTGTTTCTTCGGATGATGAAGACTGGTTATTCTCTGGCGTCTCTGGTATTATGTATCTGCATTCAACACAACCTCCGTGGTATAGTGGAGAGAGCGCCTACCTGGAGAGCGAAAAGTCAGTGGTTCGAACCCGGCTGCGTTCATACTAAAAGACGTTAAAAGATGGTACTTGTTACACAGCCTGGCGCTCGGCATTAAGGGGATAGAACAAGGACTGGTCGGCTAGGTATGGTATCTCAGTGTGCTGGCACTATGAAACCGGCATAAGTCCGAATAAAAAAACGCAGCCACGCATACACATACACACACACACAAACGCACGCACGCACGCACGCGTGAGGCGTGAAACAATATTTCCCCTCGCTTTCATGTTCAGCAAACATGGGTCGAACTACTTTCGGTAGGAGAATCTACTTTAATCCTATTCAGATGGAGTAGGTTACGATTTAAGTCCTCTTGGACTACTCCACGTGACGAGGAATTGGCTCAATTGGTATCGATGCTTCCTTTCACAGCTGGTAAAACGGTCCATCTAAAATACCAGCGCATCACCAGCACTCTCGCGAGATCACACGTGATTCACTGGCGTGGCAAGACTGATCATACCCTTCAATGCCCAATGAGAGTTGGGAACAAATTGTCTGAAGACAAATGCAGTTTACGGAATATTAAGAAATTTTCATTAGGGACTGGTCAATTACGATAGGACCCGTGAAGATCCGAGTCATAATAGGTCTTCAGCAACCCATGCTTGCCGTAAAAAGGCGAAAATGCTTGTAGTAAGAAGCGACTAACGGGATCGGGTGGTCAGGCACGCTGACTTGGTTTGATGCATGTCATCGTCTCCAAATTGCGTGGATCGATGCTCATGATATCAATCACTGGATTGTCTGGTCCAGACTTGATTATTTACAGACCGCCGTCATATAGCCGGAATATTGCTGAGTGCGGTGTTAAACAACAAACAAACAAACAAATACGATAGAGGGAGGGGTTGGGGGTGGTGGGATGGGGTGGGCTGTAAGATTGGTCTTAGGACTGTAAGATATTTTGTGCCCCCCCCCCCTCAATTTTATGTAACATTGTTTATGCTTCCACCACCCAACACACACCACATGCACCCCAAATTAATAAGGCAATCGTTTAAATATACAATAAACTACGTTTATAACGAACACGCTTATAACGAACTGACGGTTATAACGTACTGTTTTTTTGGTCACGGACATTTGCTGTATATATCCTGCATATATGCTTATAATGAACTACGGTTATATAACGAACTAAAATTAGTGGGTTTTTTTTAGTTCGATCCCCGGCCGCTTCATAACAAAACACGTTAAAAGATGGTACTTGTTGTTACCCTGTCTGGCCCTCGGCATTAAGGGACTAAAACAAGGACAGGTCAGCTCGGAGGCAGTATGCTGTGTCTGAGTGGGTTATTCGTGTGATACTGCGGCATGGTATCTCAGTGGGCTAGCACTATACATTTGGCTTCAGTCCGGACTAGTACAAGCAGCCACACACACACGTGCATGCACGTCGCTATATAAGTGTAATAATCTTGGCCTCGACGTTAAACTCCATTTCACCTCATCTCGTTCAAGCAAACGTTAGAGTCTTCTTGTCCTAATTTCGAGTTGTATGACGTCATCATACTCATGGTAATAATCTAAATCTATCATCTACATCTACATCACTTCTTGTGTGGGTGCATGCCTGTCTCCAAATGACAACCCTGTCACATAAGGTCAGCTAGACAGATACAATCCCATTAGAAAAGACACGGCCGTTATTGTGAAGCCACAGTGGATGTAAAGACGCTACATAAATGTAGTTCTAGGAATCTAAGTACTGGAGTGGCGGTACGCAATCGTCTTCCCTGGCCCGGGGGTGGTACAAGGTAATTGGAGACATTGAGAGGGAAATGAACCAAACAGCCACCCCCCGGGGCATTGACGTGGCTGTGTGTTTAAAACGTCGTCTTCTACGTCCGTATTGGCTGAGACGTGTTCACACCGTTGCACCATCTTCGTCGGAAACTATAAACGTATCTGGCTGCATTAGACGTGAAGAAAGTAGTAATGTGGCGTTCGTGTTGGATGAACTCTTGTGGTAGACTGATTGAGGGGTACTCGTGTTAATTTTACCGTTGATTCCGTTGATTTTCCACTACTCTAGTCATGCCTGTTGCTTGGAATGGTCGTTTAAGTAAAGCTCATGCGTGGCATGTTGGGACGTCATTAAAGATTTAATACTGTATAGTCTCGTTCTGGTTTGAATCTTTTTATACCGCCGCGTTGAACCTTATTTCAGTAATATCACACCGAATCAGCGTGATGTTGATGAATCCCGCGAACAAGGATATGGTGTGACATACAAATCTGGGATTCGAACCCATGATCATAGTATCCTGAAACGCGTACGGGAGGCAACTCTGCAGACTGAATGTCAGACAACATTGCACTCATTTTTAGTTTGATGTAGGTAAACAATTGCTACAACATGACGTTATGTACCCTGTACAGCGAAGATGGGTTGCAGAAAACTAATTCTAACCCGGAATTTCACGGTTCTTGTCGTAAGAGACGACTAACGGTATTGGGTGGTAAGGCTCACTGATTTGGTCGATGATGTCATCGTATCCAAATGCTCATGTTTGGTCAAGACTCGATTATTTACAGACCGCCGTCATATAGCTGGAATATTGCCGAGTGTGACGTTAAACAAACAAACTCTACGTAGATACCGGATGTCAAACAAGAGCATTTCCAGCTCGGGTATCGGATAAAAATAGACTCAATTAATATGCGCCTTATTCCACCTGTAATGGGACGAAAGGGTCGTTGTTAGGTTTTCACTGATTACACTCTCTGTGCTGAGTGAGTGAGTATGGTTCTACGTCGCTTTAGCAATATTCCAGCAATATCACGGCGGGGGACGTCGAAAGGTCATAGCTGTGAGCGAGCGTCATCCCGCATTAGGATGTGTTAAGCTTTAACGGAAACGAGCTGAGCAGGCAAAGGGAATATTCTTTAAGGATTTGCAAAACACGGTGACATTCAATCAGTCTAGATCGTGCATTAGGTAACCACCCGATCTGTGGACTCTGACGACAAGCATCATGCGCAGATACATCATCTGCTACAGAATCCACTCGGCCATTGATGATTGCACAACGCTACAATTCGGTCCAAATGTAAACTACTTTAGAATAACAGACCATTTGTCTAACTACAGTAGAGTTTTGGAATCGACAATAACCAGAAATGATAAAGGCAATTAACTCAATGTGGGATATGTCCTTTTCGAACTCTTGGTATTCGAACCCTTTATCAGCAGATCCTGGCAGGGGCGGTGGGGGGTCCCGCAGTTTCCTTTAAATTAGTAAACGTTCACGACATGGCTTACCCCAACGTCAAGCAGACACGCCGTGAAAAAGACTAAAATAATAATTATTGAAAGCTGCATTTAAACCCTATGTTTAGTGTCATACTTGTGTGACCAAAACACACACGCTTCCACATTCATTCATCACAAGCAGCAGCAAGAGAGGCAATGACTCTGAAGTAGCAGCAACAAGAGAAACAATGACAGTGAAGTAGCAGCAGCAAGGGAAACAATGACAGTAAGAGGCAGCAGCAGGAGAAACAGTGACAGTGAAGTAGTAACAGCAGGAGAGGCAATGACAGTGAAGTAGCAACAGCAAAAGAAGCAATGACTCTGAAGTAGCAACAGCAATAGAGGCAATATCTGTGAAGTAGCAACAGCAAGAGAGGCAATGACAGTGAAGTAGCAGCAGCAAGGGAAGCATGTTAGTGAAGTAGTTACAGCAACAGAAGCAATGACAGTGAAGTAGCAACAACAGGAGAAGCAATGACTACGAAGTAGCAACAACAGGAGAAACATGACTGTGAAGCAGCAGCAGCAAGGGAAGCATATCAGTGAAGTAGTAACAGCAACAGAAGCAATGACAGTGAAGTAGCAACAACAGGAGAAGCAATGACTACGAAGTAGCAACAGCAGGAGAAAAATGTCAGTGAAGTAGCAACAGCAGGAGAAACATGACTGTGAAGTAGCAACAGCACGAGAGGCAATGACTGTGAAGTACAGCAGCAAGAAAAACAATGACTCTGAAGTAGCAACAGCAAGAGAAGCAATGACAGTGAAGTAGCAACAACAGGAGAAGCAATGACTACGAAGTAGCAACACCAGGAGAAACGTGACTGTGAAGTAGCAGCAGCAAGGGAAGCATGTCAGTGAAGTAGTAACAGCAACAGAAGCAATGACAGTAAAGTAGCATCAACAGGAGAAGCAATGACTACGAAGTAGCAACAGCAGGAGAAACATGACAGTGAAGTAGTAACAACAAGAGAAACATGACTGTGAAGTATCAAGAGCAGGAGAGACATGACAGTGAAGTAGCAGCAGCAACAGAAACAATGACAGTGAAGTAGCAGCAGCAAGAGAAACATGACTGTGAAGTAGCAGCAACAAGAGAAACACTGACAGTGAAGTAGTAACAGCAACAGAAGCAATGACAGTGAAGTAGCAGCAGCAAGAGAAACACTGACAGTAAAGTAGTAACAGCAACAGAAGCAATGACAGTGAAGTAGGAGCAACAAGAAAAACATGTCAGTGAAGTAGCAGCAGCAAGAGAAACATGACAGTGAAGTAGCAGCAGCAAGAGAAACAATGACTGTGAAGTAGCAGCAGCAAGAGAAACAATGACTGTGAAGTAGCAGCAGCAAGAGAAACAATGACTGTGAAGTAGCAGCAGCAAGAGTAACAATGACTGTGAAGTAGCAGCAGCAAGAGAAACAATGACAGTGAAGTAGCAGCAGCAAGAGAAACAATGACAGTGAAGTAGCAGCAGCAAGAGAAGCAATGACAGTGAAGTAGCAGCAACAAGAGACGCATGTCAGTGAAGTAGCAACAGCAGGAGAAACAATGACAGTGAAGTGGCAGCAACAAGTGAAACAATGACAGTAAAGTAGCAGCAACAAGCAAAACATGTCAGTGAAGTAGCAACAGCAGGAGAAACATGTCAGTGAAGTAGCAGCAACAAGAGAAACATGTCAGTGAAGTAGCAGCAACAAGAAAAACATGTCAGTGAAGTAGCAGCAGGATAGACAATGACTACGAAGTAGCAACAGCAGGAGAAACATGTCAGTGAAGAAGCAGCAACAAGAAAAACATGTCAGTGAAGTAGCAGCAACAAGAGAAACATGTCAGTGAAGTAGCAGCAACAAGAAAAACATGTCAGTGAAGTAGCAGCAACAAAAGAAACATGTCAGTAAAGTAGCAACAGCAGGAGAAACATGTCAGTGAAGTAGCAGCAACAAGAGAAGCAATGACTACGAAGTAGCAACAGCAGGAGAAACATGTCAATGAAGTAGTAACAGCAACGGAAACAATGACAGTGAAGTAGCAGCAGCAAGAGAAACATGACTGTGAAGTAGCAGCAACAAGAGAAACACTGACAGTGAAGTAGTAACAGCAACAGAAGCAATGACAGTGAAGTAGCAGCAGCAAGAGAAACACTGACAGTGAAGTAGTAACAGCAACAAAAGCAATGACAGTGAAGTAGCTGCAACAAGAGAAACATGTCAGTGAAGTAGCAACAGCAGGACAAACATTTCAGTGAAGTAGCAGCAACAAGAGAAGCAATGACTACGAAGTAGCAACAGCAGGAGAAACATGTCAATGAAGTAGTAACAGCAACAGAAGCAATGACTGTGAAGTAGCAGCAGCAAGAGAAACATGTCAGTGAAGTAGTAACAGCAACAGAAGCAATGACAGTAAAGTAGCAGCAGCAAGAGAAACATGTCAGTGAAGTAGCAGCAGCAGGAGAAACATGAATGTGAAGTAGCAACAGCAGGAGAAACATTTCAGTGAAGTAGCAGCAACAAGAGAAGCAATGACTACGAAGTAGCAACAGCAGGAGAAACATGTCAATGAAGTAGTAACAGCAACAGAAGCTATGACAGTGAAGTAGCAGCAGCAAGAGAAACATGACAGTGAAGTAGTAACAGCAACAGAAGCAATGACAGTGAAGTAGCAGCAGCAAGAGAAACATGTCAGTGAAGTACCAACAGCAGGAGAAACATGAATGTGAAGTAGCAGCAGCAAGAGAAACATGTCAGTGAAGTAGTAACAGCAACAGAAGCAATGACATTGAAGTAGCAGCAGCAAGAGAAACATGACAGTGAAGTAGTAACAGCAACAGAAGCAATGACAGTGAAGTAGCAGCAACAAGAGAAACATGTCAGTGAAGTAGCAACAGCAGGAGAAACATGACAGTGAAGTAGCAGCAGCAGAAGAAACATGACAGTGAAGTAGCAGCAGCAAGAGAGGCGAGGACAATTAAATAGCCGTAGTGTGGTATCACATTGATAGTGATGATATTGAAATGGAGTTAGATAAACTAGGGCTGGTTATTTGATTTATTGTCTACTTTTCACGAACATTTGAAATCAACTTGTATTCCCCACTTGCTATAACACTGGGTCGGGCTTAAATAGGCATTGTCCGTCCTAGGTAACTATATCTCAGCGTTAGACACGACTCAATGGCTCGTTAAATTGAGACAAGGTTCTCAAATCTGGTTGTATTGTGTGAACTATTCGGCCGAACTGAGCGGTTGTGTAACTGAAGTGACGAATGGTATCTCCCTGAGGGTCAACAACTTTCACCACCTTGTTTGTTTACCTTGCCGATACAACAAACACGTCCTACAAACCCACGGCCTTTCATGTTGCCAGGTTTAAATCGTGTCACTGCTCTGTCCCATCGGTGTTAAATGCAACCGCCTGAATGCTCTGTGTCTTCGGAATAATTGTTATTCCCAAGCAGTATGAGGCCAGTGTCATCTGTCTTTAAGCTCATTGCGAGGTGATTTGTGCTTCGGCAGCTCGAACAATGATGTGTATTGTCATTTGGCCCTTATTATCTTACAAGACTGTATGTCCGCCAGCTTATTGAAAGGATCTACCGCAGCAAGCGTGGTCGTATTAGCCGGCCATGACGCCGCGGGAAGGCGGTACGCTGACGACTGCAGAGAGGTTGCGTTTCAGAGCTACCGATCGTCAACCGGTTTTACTCATTGTTCGGTCAGTTCCATGCCGTTGACCAATGTTTGTTGTTGATAATTATTTTCAGATATCATCAGTAACGATAAAACTGAACGATGAATGTATTATTTGGAAAATGAGTGAAAAATAAATACTATAATTCATTCTGCCATGAATTTGTTTGGGTTTCACCATGGCCATTGTGTGTGGTGAAAGGAGCGGCGTTAAACTCAACTCCTTCTCTGACTTACTATTCAAGTTAGGGCGGTGGGGTAGTGGTTAAAGTGTTCGATTCCCCATACGGGTACAATGTGTGAAGCCCATTTCTGGTGTCCTCCTCCCTAATATTGCTCTCTCTCTCTCTCTCTCTCTCTCTCTCTCTCTCTCTCTCTCTCTCTCTCTCTCCCTCCCGCTCTCTCTCTCTCTCTCTCTCTCTCTCTCTCTCTCTCTCTCTCTCTCTCTCTCGTCGGCAGTGCTGGTGCCCGGGTTCGATTCCCCATACGGTTATAATGTGTAAAGCCTATTTCTGGTGTCATTTATATTTATAATGGTTAATGAAACGTTTAACTCCACCACTCTTTAACTTCATAACTGGAATGAACCTTAAACGACACCGTGGTTTAATATCGACACTCCGCTTGTCGCCAATTGTTACACTCATCGATTTAATGGCGAACGAATTAAACGATGTATCACTGTTACGTTAGATACAGTTGGTATTTCTAATCATGCTTTCAGCCTTAACTACCTGTTTAGTCGTTTTTTTTACATTAAGTTGGAACCAACTTGGAATATTGTTAACTCGATATATAAAGTAAGACTGTATCACTTTATTGCCCGTCCATGGTCTAAATCCATGGTCTGAATCCATGTTCGGAATCCACATCGATGCCATGATCTATTATCAACTCCTGGTTATCTCGAAATGATTTCCATTTTAAAATGGCTTCGGGTTCGAGCCTACATTGTACAGGGGACACGAGTGGCCAAGAAGTCTAAGGTGACGTGCGTCTCTTACGTGCAAGGAAATTATAATCTTGGGATCGAGGGTTACTCATTTTGTTTCTAATTCCCGTGTTTAAGGGTTTTGCCATATTTGAAAAAGTCTACGACTTGCATGACTTCGGCTTTCAAGTTAACACGCCATGATATAATTGAAATACTGTTCAAAGCGGCATCATTATCACATCACATCATGATCAGCAGCAACATCATTATCCTTAAGGGGCTAAAAACAAGGACCGGTCAGCTCAGCGTCAGTTTACTGGTTAAATGTTAAACTGCGGCATGGTATCTCAGTGTACTAGCACTATATATCAGCACCAGCCTGGGCAAGTACTAGCAGACACACACACACACACACACACACACACACACACACACACACACACACACACACACACACACACACACACACACCTACGCTACGCCCCTGCCGAGTACTGGGAGCAACCGAGCCCTCTAATGTATCTTTAACCATCGAGTTCACATTAACACGTTAGGTAGCTATATCATGTAAATATGTTTAAAATCAACCACAACAATCATTTTAACATTTTAACCGTCAAACTTTAAATCAACCGTTCAGGCAAAAACAGCAGACAGGCAATCCTTAACCACAGTTGGAATGGTCGATGTACCACGTCAGCTGAGAAAGGGAGGTAATTTAACTTAATAATTTACTACGTAACACTATACGCGAGTTGTTACCGTCTTGGCATGCGTCGCCAAGTGTATATAAGTGCAATAGTCATGGACGCGACGTTAAACCCCTTTTCGCCTCACCTCACCATTATCCTTGTTCCTGTACACAGTATTGATTAGATCGCCAAAACGCAACTAGTGAACGTCAATGAAGATAAATAGAAATAGTCACAGGTACGTGGGAGGAAATGTCGCACGTGGATCGCTGTTGCTATGGAAACAAGAAATGGTTTTACTCTAAATGCGATTTACTTCACAATTAGTTTCCCTTCAGCCCTGTCCATCTCTGTTCTAGCTGACCGTGCCCGCCGATACAGGTGTCAAAGATTTGATAGAGATCTCTCGTGAAGAGGAAGTTCAAAGACGGCCGCAGCCTGCGCGCATAAGCAGATTGCACGTGGATGACGTGTGTCGAAAGAAAAAAATATTTTTGTTGGATTGATTCTGTGGCCGTGAAGCCAACATGTAGATAAATCTTCATAACTGTTTTTTTCCTATAACATATACCACCCAAGCTTTGATAGGGATACTGGGCTATGTCATACAATGGCATACACAAAATACTTGTCGATATAATTCGGATTTTAGAGAACATCTCTATCATACGTGTTTCGTAAACGAAAACACTCTGACGCGAGAGGTCTGAGGTCATTCTATCAGATGTAAACTCGACTTTTACCTATAGTTTCTATTCCATAAGAGTGGTATGGAATCCATATATATCCACCTATAACCATACTCCAGTCACCATCCACTCCTTATCCTTCTCCCGTCACAACTGACCCCTTAGTCTACTCCATCTACCCACCCCTTACCATACTCCTGTCTCCATCCACCCCTCCTCTAGTCACCATCAACCCCTTATTCTCCTCCTGTCACCATCAACCCCTTACCCTACTCCTATCACCATCCACCCCTTACCACAATGCACACCTTACCCTATTCCAGTCACCATCCACCCACACCTTACCCTACCCCTGTCTCCATCCACCGCTTCTCCAGTCACCATCAACTTCTTATCCTTCTCCCGTCACCATCCACCCCTTACCCTACTCCCTTCACCATCCACCCCTCACCCTACTCATGGTACCATCACCCCTTACCCTCATCCCGTCACTACCCATCCCTTACTCTACTCCTGTCACCATCCACCCCTTACCCTATCCTGTCACCATCCACCCCTTACTCTACTCCCGTCACCATCCACCCCTTACCCTATCATGTCACCATCCAACCCTTACTCTACTCCTGTCACCATCCACACCTTACCATACTCCAATCACCTTCCACCACCTTACCCTACTCCCGTCATCACCCACCCCGATACCCTACTCCCGTCACCATCCACCCCTTACCCAACTCCTGTCACCATCCACCCCTTACCCTACTCCAGCCACCATTCACCCCTTGCCCTACTCCAATCACCTTCCAACCTTACTCTACTCATGTCACCATCCACCCCTTACCCTACTCCCGTCACCATCCACCCCTTACTCTACTCCCGTCACCATCCACCCCTTACCCTATCATGTCACCATCCAACCCTTACTCTACTCCTGTCACCATCCACACCTTACCATACTCCAATCACCTTCCACCACCTTACCCTACTCCCGTCATCACCCACCCCGATACCCTACTCCCGTCACCATCCACCCCTTACCCAACTCCTGTCACCATCCACCCCTTACCCTACTCCAGCCACCATGCACACCTAACCCTAATCCAGTCACCATCCACCCACACCTTACCCTACCCCTGTCTCCATCCACCGCTTCGCCAGTCACCATCAACTCCTTATCCTTCTCCCGTCACCATCCACCCCTTACCCTACTCCCTTCACCATCCACCCCTCACCCTACTCATGGTACCATCACCCCTTACCCTCATCCCGTCACTATCCATCCCTTACTCTACAACTGTCACCATCCACCCCTTACCCTATCCTGTCACCATCCACCCCTTACTCTACTCCCGTCACCATCCACCCCTTACCCTATCATGTCACCATCCAACCCTTACTCTACTCCTGTCACCATCCACACCTTACCATACTCCAATCACCTTCCACCACCTTACCCTACTCCCGTCATCACCCACCCCGATACCCTACTCCCGTCACCATCCACCCCTTACCCAACTCCTGTCACCATCCACCCCTTACCCTACTCCAGCCACCATTAACCCCTTGCCCTACTCCAATCACCTTCCACCCTTACTCTACTCATGTAACCATCCACCCCTTACCCTACTCCCGTCACCATCCACCCCTTTCTCTAACCCCGTCACCATCCACCCCTTTCTCTACTCCCGTCACCATCCACGCCTTACCCTACTCCAATCACCATCCACGCCTTACCCTACTCCTGTCACCATCCACCCCTTACCCTACTCCTGTCACCATCCAACCCTTACTCTACTCCTGTCACCATCCACACCTTACCATACTCCAATCACCTTCCACCACCTTACCCTACTCCCGTCATCACCCACCCCGATACCCTACTCCCGTCACCATCCACCCCTTACCCAACTCCTGTCACCATCCACCCCTTACCCTACTCCAGCCACCATTCACCCCTTGCCCTACTCCAATCACCTTCCAACCTTACTCTACTCATGTCACCATCCACCCCTTACCCTACTCCCGTCACCATCCACCCCTTACTCTAACCCCGTCACCATCCACCCCTTTCTCTACTCCCGTCACCATCCACGCCTTACCCTACTCCAATCACCATCCACGCCTTACCCTACTCCTGTCACCATCCACTCCTTACCCTACTCCTGTCACCATCCACCCCTTACTCTACTCCGGTCACCATCAACCCCTTACCCTACTCCTGTCACCATCCACTCCTTACCCTACTCCCGTCACCATCCACCCCTTACTCTACTCCCGTCAACATCCACCCCTTACTCTACTCCGGTCACCATCCACCCCTTACCCTACTCCGTCACCATCCACCCCTTACTCTACTCCGTCTCCATCCACCCCTTACTCTACTCCTGTCACCATCCATCCCTTTCCCTACTCCTGTCACCATCCATCCTTTACCCTACTCCTGTCAACATCCACCTTACCCTACTCCGTAACCATCCACCCCTTACTATACTCTGTCACCATCCAGCCCTTACTCTACTCCTGTCACCATCCACCTTACTCTACTCCCGTCAACATCCACCTTACTCTACTCCTGTCACCATCCACCCCTTACTCTACTCCTGTCACCATCCACCCCTTACTCTACTCCTGTCACCATCCACCCCTTACTCTATTCCTGTCACCATCCACCCCTTACTCTACTCCCGTCACATCCACCCCTTACTCTACTCCTGTCACCATCCACCTTACCCTACCCCTGTCACCATCCACCCCTTACTCTACTCCTGTCACCATCCACCCCTTACTCTACTCCTGTCACCATCCACCCCTTACTCTACTCCTGTCACCATCCACCCCTTACTCTACTCCTGTCACCATCCATCCCTTACTCTATTCCTGTCACCATCCACCCCTTACTCTACTCCTGTCACCATCCACCCCTTTCCCTACTCCTGTCACCATCCAACCCTTACTCTACTCCTGTCACCATCCAACCCTTTCCCTACTCCTGTCACCATCCACCCCTTACTCTACTCCTGTCACCATCCACCCCTTACTCTACTCCTGTCACCATCCAACCCTTACTCTACTCCTGTCACCATCCATCCCTTACTCTATTCCTGTCACCATCCACCCCTTACTCTACTCCTGTCACCATCCACCCCTTTCCCTACTCCTGTCACCATCCAACCCTTACTCTACTCCTGTCACCATCCAACCCTTTCCCTACTCCTGTCACCATCCACCCCTTTCCCTACTCCTGTCACCATCCAACCCTTACTCTACTCCTGTCACCATCCAACCCTTTCCCTACTCCTGTCACCATCCACCCCTTACTCTACTCCTGTCACCATCCAACCCTTTCCCTACTCCTGTCACCATCCACCCCTTACTCTACTCCTGTCACCATCCACCCCTTACTCTACTCCTGTCACCATCCAACCCTTACTCTACTCCTGTCACCATCCACCCCTTACTCTACTCCTGTCACCATCCAACCCTTACTCTACTCCTGTCACCATCCAACCCTTACTCTACTCCTGTCACCATCCAACCCTTACTCTACTCCTGTCACCATCCAACCCTTACTCTACTCCTGTCACCATCCACCCTTTCCCTACTCCTGTCACCATCCACCCCTTACTCTACTCCTGTCACCATCCACCCCTTACTCTACTCCTGTCACCATCCACCCCTTACTCTACTCCTGTCACCATCCATCCCTTACTCTATTCCTGTCACCATCCACCCCTTACTCTACTCCTGTCACCATCCAACCCTTACTCTACCCCTGTCACCATCCGACCCTTTCCCTACTCCTGTCACCATCCACCCCTTACTCTACTCCTGTCACCATCCAACCCTTTCCCTACTCCTGTCACCATCCACCCCTTACTCTACTCCTGTCACCATCCACCCCTTACTCTACTCCTGTCACCATCCACCCCTTACTCTACTCCTGTCACCATCCACCCCTTACTCTACTCCTGTCACCATCCACCCCTTACTCTACTCCCGTCAACATCCACCCCTAACTCTTCTCCTGTCACCATCCAACCCTTTCCCTACTCCTGTCACCATCCACCCCTTACTCTACTCCTGTCACCATCCACCCCTTACTCTACTCCTGTCACCATCCACCCCTTACTCTACTCCTGTCACCATCCACCCCTTACTCTACTCCTGTCACCATCCACCCCTTACTCTACTCCCGTCAACATCCACCCCTTACTCTACTCCTGTCACCATCCAACCCTTTCCCTACTCCTGTCACCATCCACCCCTTACTCTACTCCTGTCACCATCCACCCCTTACTCTACTCCTGTCACCATCCACCCCTTACTCTACTCCTGTCACCATCCACCCCTTACTCTACTCCTGTCACCATCCACCCCTTACTCTACTCCCGTCAACATCCACCCCTTACTCTACTCCTGTCACCATCCAACCCTTTCCCTACTCCTGTCACCATCCACCCCTTACTCTACTCCTGTCACCATCCACCCCTTACTCTACTCCTGTCACCATCCACCCCTTACTCTACTCCTGTCACCATCCACCCCTTACTCTACTCCTGTCACCATCCACCCCTTACTCTACTCCGGTCACCATCCATGCTTTACCTTACTCCCGTCAACATCCACCCCTAACTCTACTCCAGTCACCATCCACCCCTTACCCTACTCCTGTCACCATCCACCCCTAACTCTACTCCTGTCACCATCCACCCCTTACTCTACTCCTGTCACCATCCACCCCTTACTCTACTCCTGTCACCATCCACCCTTTCCCTACTCCTGTCACCATCCACCCCTTACTCTACTCCTGTCACCATCCACCCCTTACTCTACTCCTGTCACCATCCACCCCTTACTCTACTCCGGTCACCATCCATGCTTTACCTTACTCCCGTCAACATCCACCCCTAACTCTACTCCAGTCACCATCCACCCCTTACCCTACTCCTGTCACCATCCACCCCTAACTCTACTCCTGTCACCATCCACCCCTTACTCTACTCCTGTCACCATCCACCCCTTACCCTACTCCTGTCACCATCCACCCCTAACTCTACTCCTGTCACCATCCACCCCTTACTCTACTCCTGTCACCATCCACCCCTTACTCTACTCCTGTCACCATCCACCCCTTACTCTACTCCTGTCACCATCCACCCCTTACTCTACTCCTGTCACCATCCACCCCTTACTCTACTCCGGTCACCATCCATGCTTTACCTTACTCCCGTCAACATCCACCCCTAACTCTACTCCAGTCACCATCCACCCCTTACCCTACTCCTGTCACCATCCACCCCTAACTCTACTCCTGTCACCATCCACCCCTTACTCTACTCCCGTCACCATCCATGCTTTACCTTACTCCCGTCAACATCCACCCCTAACTCTACTCCAGTCACCATCCACCCCTTACCCTACTCCTGTCACCATCCACCCCTAACTCTACTCCTGTCACCATCCACCCCTTACTCTACTCCTGTCACCATCCAACCCTTACTCTACTCCTGTCACCATCCACCCCCACCTTACCCTACCCCTGTCACCATCCAACCCTTACTCTACTCCTGTCACCATCCACCCCTTACTCTACTCCTGTCACCATCCACCCCTTACTCTACTCCTGTCACCATCCATCCCTTACTCTACTCCTGTCACCATCCACCCCTTACTCTACTCCTGTCACCATCCACCCCTTACTCTACTCCTGTCACCATCCAACCCTTACTCTACTCATGTCACCATCCACCCCCACCTTACCCTACCCCTGTCACCATCCACCCCTTACTCTACTCCTGTCACCATCCACCCCTTACTCTACTCCTGTCACCATCCACCCCCACCTTACCCTACCCCTGTCACCATCCACCGCTTACTCTACTCCTGTCACCATCCACCCCTTACTCTACTCCTGTCACCATCCACCCCCACCTTACCCTACCCCTGTCACCATCCAACCCTTACTCTACTCCTGTCACCATCCAACCCTTACTCTACTCCTGTCACCATCCACCCCTTACTCTACTCCTGTCACCATCCAACCCTTACTCTACTCCTGTCACCATCCACCCCTTACTCTACTCCTGTCACCATCCAACCCTTACTCTTCTCCTGTCACCATCCACCCCTTACTCTTCTCCTGTCACCATCCACCCCTTACTCTACTCCTGTCACCATCCACCCCCACCTTACCCTACCCCTGTCACCATCCACCCCTTACTCTACTCCTGTCACCATCCACCGCTTACTCTACCCCTGTCACCATCCACCGCTTACTCTACCCCTGTCACCATCCACCGCTTACTCTACTCCTGTCACCATCCAACCCTTACTCTACTCCGGTCACCATCCACCCCTTACTCTACTCCTGTCACCATCCACCCCTTACTCTACTCCTGTCACCATCCATCCCTTACTCTATTCCTGTCACCATCAACCCCTTACCCTACTCCGGTCACCATCCATGCTTTACCTTACTCCCGTCAACATCCACCCCTAACTCTACTCCAGTCACCATCCACCCCTTACCCTACTCCCTTCACCATCCACCCCTCACCCTACTCATGGTACCATCACCCCTTACCCTCATCCCGTCACTACCCATCCCTTACTCTACTCCTGTCACCATCCACCCCTTACCCTATCCTGTCACCATCCACCCCTTACTCTACTCCCGTCACCATCCACCCCTTACCCTATCATGTCACCATCCAACCCTTACTCTACTCCTGTCACCATCCACCCCTTACTCTACTCCTGTCACCATCCACCCCTTACTCTACTCCTGTCACCATCCTCCCCTTGCTCTACTCCTGTCACCATCCACCCCTTACCCTATCCTGTCACCATCCACCCCTAACTCTACTCCCGTCACATCCACCCCCTACCCTACTCCCGTCACATCCACCCCTTACCCTACTCCTGTCACCATCCACCCCTTACTCTACTCCTGTCACCATCCACCCCTTACTCTACTCCTGTCACATCCACCCCTAACTCTTCTCCCGTCACATTCACCGCTTACTCTACTCCTGTCACATCCACCCCTTACTCTACTCCTGTCACCATCCACCCCTTACTCTACTCCTGTCACATCCACCCCTAACTCTTGTCCCGTCACATCCACCCCTTACCTTATTCCAGTGCTTCCTGGGTGCCACCTTCCGGGCATACGACTAAAGATAGCACCAACTTGGGGTACCATCAGTACAGGTCAAACTGCTGAACATAGCACTTTCGCTTTTGTTGTTGTTGCTGTTGTTGTTGCTGCTGCTGCTGATGATGATGATGCTACTGCTGCTGCTGATGATGATGATGATGATGATGACGACGACGACGACGACGACGACGTATTAAAGTAGTGTTAGTCGCTAAGGTCAGGTCAAATTTTAAGAGACGTTCATTGTCTCTTGATCTGATATGGACGAGCACGGATTGCCCCCGGAAATCGGCCTTGGCTCTAACCTTGATGTGGTTATGGAAGAACCAGCGTCTCATTACTGCTATGGTCGCCATCCCATGTACTTCCCCCTCGTCTGAGATCGATCACCTTCATCTGCACCCACACTCCATCACGCGAAGGTGGTAGGTCAAGGATGTGTTTGCACTGTAAACCCTTACCGTACACATGACAGAAAAACAACGTGTTCATGGCAGATGGTCGTTAAAAATACAACACAACCGTTCCAGGAGGTATATTGACTTTAAGGGCAGAAAACTTGTGTCATATATACAATATTTCATGATTTGTCACTGACATCGTTTGGGAAGCACGGGTGGCCAAGCCGTCTTAGGCGCTGTTGCGCGCTGTGCAGAGTTGCGTCCCTTAGGCATGCCAGACACTTGTAATCATGGACTCGAATCCCCGATTCGGCCAAGTTATGTTTCTATGTTCAGCGTCCCACGCCGTCCGGGTACAATTACAGGCAATAAACCGTGTCACCGAGCCTGTAGCCTCATCAAGTTAGTCTAATAGACGCCCAATCCATTGCATGCATGATTGATCCCCAAACGAGTGTTTTACCTCCTGTGGCCGTTATAACATTGGTGTCGTGTTCAGAAAGGGACTTCCATTGTGATATAATTAGGTTAACAACTATTTCAGGTCTTCCAGCATTTAGGTATGGCTCGACAGCTTCCTTCATCTGTGCCAGCAACGCCTCGATTGTGAACCCCGGTTTCTCGGCACCCATTCTTATGGGTTTCACCACAGCAGTGAACGTATAAATGTCGCTTCCGGTGTTTCTCATACATTAAACTGACCAGCCATGAAATCACTGAAATCTCTGGATGAGTCAAATACCACTCACTCACTCACTAACTCACTCACTCACTGAAATCTCTGGTTGAGTTAAATACCACTCACTCACTCACTCACTGAAATCTCTGGATGAGTTAAATACCACTCACTCACTCACTCACTGAAATCTCTGGATGAGTTAAATACCACTCACTCATTCACTCACTCACTGAAATCTCTGGATGAGTTAAATACCACTCACTCACTCACTCACTCACTCACTCACTAACTCACTCACTCACTGAAATCTCTGGATGAGTTAAAAACCACTCACTCACTCACTCACTGAAATCTCTGGATGAGTTAAATACCACTCACTCACTCACTCACTGAAATCTCTGGATGAGTTAAATACCACTCACTCACTCACTAACTCACTCACTCACTGAAATCTCTGGATGAGTTAAATACCACTCACTCACTCACTCACTCACTGAAATCTCTGGATGAGTTAAATACCACTCACTCACTCACTGAAATCTCTGGATGAGTTATATACCACTCACTCACTCACTCACTCACTCACTCCCACCACTATGCCATCTTACCTTACCGATTGGATTTAATTTTATCCCGTGAAATCTTCCACAGACTGAGATAGTTTAATGGTCTCAAAATTATATTCAACAAATACTTTTGTCACTTCGACAAGTGTTGTTCTTCCGGTCAAGTATCAATACTGTATGTGTGCATGATTTTTTAATTGACCTTTTACAACGTTATTCGAGACATCAATAACAATTTAAATATGCAATCGGGAAACGTTTTGTGAAAAAAAGATTAATCTTAAATGCGTTTCCTGTCTATTCTTATTGAGGTCAAGGACAGAAGTAAAACATTTTAATTCTACCTAAAGAATACAAGAAGATATACATTGTCATCTGAACAACCCAAAACCAATTTTCCGTCTACATGTGATCGAACCCGTGAAGATCCGCGTTAGAATTGATCTTCAGTAGCCATGCTTGTCGTAAGAGGCGACTTACGGGATCGGTTGGTCAGGCTTGCTGACTTGGTTGATACAGGTATCCAAATTCTGTAGAAGCTCATGATGTCAATCACTGCATTGTCTGGTCCAGACTCGATTACTGAGACATTACTCACATAGCTGAGTGAGGCGTTAAAGAACAAAGAAACAAACATGTGATCGAAAACATGTGATCGAATTAAAGCATCAACCAAAACAGTGAAATGCCTTTACTTAATTATAGAATTTCATAATTCAGTTAGTGAACGGTTTCGTTGTCACTTCTTTTGAGGCTGTTCCTGCATAATCAGTGTATAAAATAATCTTGTCAGCCCCTCGTCAGTTTCTCCGATGTCTGACAACCACGAACACAGGACACAACCACGTTCGCCCCCGGAAATCGGCATTGGTTCCGACCTTGATGAGGGTATTGAGGAACGAATGTTGGATCTCGTTAAGGCCGTGGGTTCAATCTTGTGCGCTCCCCTTCGTCTCACATTTAAATAAATCCCATTTATCTGTACCTACGGGCGTACAACTAATGGTCAGCATGTCTTATTTCTAGCTCTCCTCTTGAAATCAGCTTACTTGTAGACACATGTGTTGAAAATACACTGAGGCACATTTGGGAAAATTGGACGCCCAGCATGTTTGAGCGATTTTCGGACAAAGGGCCCCTTGCCGATGGGGGACGATGACGCACTTTCCCAGGCCAACCACCCGATCAACTAAGTCCAAAGGCGGATCTAGAGGGGCGGGTGTGGGGGTCGACCCCCCTCCCCCTTTTAAAAACCAAATGTAGTATGTTGTATGCAGTAACATTATCTGAGATGGACTTCGTATTTTGGACCTCTCCCTATCAAAAATGCTAGATCCGCCCTTAAAGTCTGTACTTGAAGTTCCAGGAACTGCTAAACCTCAAATGAGCCTTTAACGTCCTATTTTCATTCTTTTCCTTCACACAATTCCTAAGTTGCAGTTATAACACTGGTGTTGGTACAGAAAGAGAATTCCACCGCAGTCTTGCCTTGCGGTCAGTCGCACGATACTGTGACAGTTGACACTCTGGCGCGAGGACTGATGATGTACACGCTGGTCAGCCACTGCTTAAGCCACACACGTCGTCAAGCTTTCGGAGCAATTCAATACCTGCTGTCCATGGTATACACTCATACCACTCCATATTTACTGGGGGCACGACGCAGGTCGCATCATTTCTGGGCTTACCAGTTAATAATTACTTCAGTACTTGTCCGGGGTGTTGGGAATAACAGTCTTGATTTGAACTTTCACTTTCACAATGTTCTTAAACTCTTTCTTGACTCTCTTGTTCAAGTACACAATATATTTAACACAATATATTTTAATAAGCATTTTGTTCATTCAAAATTGAAAAAGTCTCATAACAATCTCAGAAAACAGACATTTTATGTGACTGATCATGAATGAGTATGATAAACAAGCCATCATGCCTAGTGGTTAAAAGGTGTAAAGCCAATTTCTGGTGTCCCCCCGTCGTGATATTGCTGGAATATTGCTAAAAGCGACGTTGCAACGTAAAAACGTCACTCACTCACCCACGTTTGTTTGTTTGTTTGTTGTTTAACGCCGCACTCAGCAATATTCCAGGTACATGACGGCGTTCTGTAAATAATCGAGTCTGGACCAGACAATGCAGTGATTGTCAATATGAGCATCGATCCACTCAACTGGGATACGATGACATGCATCAACCAAGTCAGCGAGACTGACCACCCGTTCCCATTAGTAGCCTCTTACGACAAGCATAGTCACATTTCACTCACCCACGTGTTTGAAACTGAGATATTGTCTCTGTGTAACAAGAGTGGTCAAGTCATTAACTGTTAGCTGGTGTACAACAAAAGGTTTCGCATCAACGACTTAAAACAAACACTCTGGGCTTCCATGGAATCGACTCGAGCCGCCTTTTTAAGAACTTTGAAATACATTTACATAGAATGCAAATATCCGAGACAGATTCCTTGCGTGAATGAAGTAGGGTCTAATTTATTCGCTGCAACATTAACGACATTCGACTTCAGCCATTCAAAGCACTCTTTTTCTATTCTCCTTTTACTTCAACTTTTCAACAGACAACTTTCTCTTTAAGTCGAGCAATATCCCAGTAGCAGTCTTTTGTGTCTACATTTCACAACTGTTGATGCACAATCCAGCATGCTTTTTCAACGAAGATTTTAAAGAATGTTATGCGACCCTTGCTCAAAGTTGTTTGATCAAGGTTACAACATTCAAGGCCTCGGTAAAGCTTTCAAAAAGTTGTATGTTAGACATGGAGGACATTTTCAAATTTGACGATCAATGACAAAAAATTTGTCACTATTTTGACTTTGACCGTGTGTTCCCGTATTTTTTTGCATGTGAACAATTGACTTGCCTTTGCAAGTGTTTGTGAACGGTGCCACAAGTGAGGCAGCTTTTCACGAACACTTGGTATCATCACTATTTGAGAGTGATTCATAAATATATCCTTTTGATATGGCTTTTAGTAGAGATTTCTTATGATTGTGATTGTGTTGTTGCTTTTAATTATAAGTGCAGTACCAGTTCTGATAATTTTTTATCAAAAATGATAAAACATATTCGAATTGATAAAAAACAAGCTTTAGAACATGAAAACAGTGTCAAAATAAATTCTGGGGTTGCGAGAATGACAGTGAGTAGTTTGAAGCTTTACACTTGGCCATTGTCAAATATGATCCTTTGTTTCTTTATAAACTTTCCCAGAAACACTTGTCAGAAGCAGTTGCTTTGATTGACCAAACAAAAATAATGGAATATAAGCCATATCACGACATCTGTAAATAATCGAGTCTGGGTACAGTAATCCACTGGTTGATAACATGAGCACCGATAGAGGCCGTCGGGCAAAGATGTTACACAATTTGCTCTTCTTCAACAAGCATTTGGATACTCGCCTGGAATCCACACGATCTGTGTATATTTGATAATAATTCCTGTTCTGAAACGTCATTTGCCATATTTCGGAATTATCTTTCAGAAAGCCTATATTTAGACAACTGTTTATGTTGGAAATGTATGAAAACATATTTTGTAAACTTATAGATTCGGTTCACCTTTCACACTGTCATGCGAGATGTCATTCATGAATGACACATGAGAATCCGATACCTTTCTACATGAGAACGGGCAGAGTATCCGGGCACCTTTTGTTTGAAAATATGATAAGTATTCAATCAGTTTCCTGGTCCTTCATATAAAGAGCAAAACAAAGTACTTCAAGTCTACCTCAAGACTACGACATGAGCATCTTTAATTGTCTTCAAGACGAGTGCAGAATGGTGATTGTTCTTCTCTACATAGTCGCAAAATGTGTGGCAACAGATATACAAATGAACGGTTTCTATGACAACGAGACTTTAAAGGCGACATCAGTGTTACCCATCAGAGGCTGGGCTGACTGCCAGGGGGCGTGTCTGGGTCATCGCGTGTCCTGTGTAAGACTGACCATCGACAAAGAGACCGGTGCCGTTTGTAACCAAGACACGAGGCATGGAATTAAAAAACAAAAAATGACCTGGACCACGGACATGTACGTTTATATAACGAAACAGAAGGACCCGGACAACGGTCATTGTGTGTTTCAAATACAAGTGTTTGACCACGGGGGTCATCAAACAGCAGACCAAACCAGATCTGAAGGACACACTTTGTCGTCCGACCGACCCACAACAATATCTGCTTTTCCTAGCGTCTAATACTATGTGACGAAAAAGGATTCAAACATCTATTCAAAAACGAAACCGCCTCCAGTTTATATTACTGTTAAAGATGTAGTGCCAGCGGAAACTTCAACGTCGACTTCGAAGGCCACGACAACATCCCCAATATCAAACGTCAGACAGACTTCCATGTCAACATCACAATTGTCAGCAAGACCCAGAACATGTCACAAGACTCGATGTAACTGCAGGTTTCCACAGGGACAGAAAATAGAAGGGAACGAGAATATGTTTGTTGTTTTCGTTGATAAAAAAAATCAAAAACATAAACTTTACTTTTTCAATAGAAAAAAACAAGCTATGGTATTCACTGGTTTAAAATTTAAAAGTCTTCTCCTATTGCGAGTGTCTTCGATAAAATGTATGCTTTAATATGTAACCGAGATTAACGTTCTGAAGAGCATGTGTTTTAGTAAACATCATCACATTATGCATACGAAAGCTGACATACGCAGTTTGGAAGTAGATCATTGCTCTGACAATGTGTTCTACGCCAAGGACACGCAAAGCTCTTCACACATCATGATGCTGAACACAGGATCCAGAAAGAACAAACCTCGAAAAAAAATTCGAGTCTCCACGTGGATATTTTATAATGAACTTATATTTCGATTACACCCGCAGCATTTTGAAATGGGGTGTCTCGAAACATGCCGAAGGGTTAGTACACATATAGTCGGCCGCTCTTCACGACATGAGACTCACCAATAACAGCCTAATAACGAGTTTTCCAACGTGTAACGTATATCTTCACAATGATGCCTGTTGGACTAACGACAGGGTCGTTATCTACGAATCCTCTACGCATGAAACAAAAGATTTTCTCCAATGTAAAAGTAAAAGGTCGGCAGAAGAGGATTGCAAGGCTTGTTGGAAACTGAAAAACCATTTGACACAGTGTAGATTCTTCAACACCAATCTTGGCATATTATGCAGCTCTAAAGCGCCGGGCGGGACTATGAAATCGGTTCTGTTTGTGTACCAGAATGTTAGTAATAACACTCTCGTGAAGAAAATATCTATTCGTGTGAGGATATTCAGCTTGGAAGCTGGTTAATATCCGTTTTCTTTATTACTTTCCTACTCGATACGGCTGTTTTATGTGTAAACTGTTAACAACTAAAGTTATCATTTTTCTAAAGGTGATCATTTTAAAACATCATAATAATTGTTAGTTAAAACTGATTTTTAAATATCTTTTTATTACATTATGTCGGTAGATCAAATAATCGAATACAATGTGTATAGTTGATTTTAGCTGTGTATGTTTGTTTGTTTGTTTGTTTGTTTGTTTAAAGTCGCATTCAGCAATATTCTATATGACGGCGGTCTGTAAATAATTGAGTCTGGACGAGACAATCCAGTGATTGATATCACGAGCATCGCAATTAGGATACGATGACATTTATCAACCAAGTCAGCGAGCCTGACCACCCGATCCCGTTAGTCGCATCTTACGACAAGCATGGTCGCTTTTTACGACAAGCATGGGTCCTGAGGACGCCTTGATTGGATGGAGCGATTTAAATCGGGATCGGATACTTACAACACACGCCATTACTGACTGACTCAGTACTTTGACCCATGTCTGGTCCAGACTCAATTATTTACGGACCGCCGTGATATTGCTGTAATATTGGTGAGTGCGGCGTTAAACAACATGAAACAAACAAACTTTGACCCTGCACATCCTTTTGACCGTTAGTGTGTCTGTTATATTCATGCGAATATTTACAGACTGTCCTAATACACTCTTCAAAACAAAAAACGCACAGGTAGTATGTAGTTCATTGAACCTGACTACACAAAAAATCCGGTATATAAATTGGATAAATGTGAGTGGAAAATGTTGGTGGCCTGATATTCGACAAACGGTGCGTCAAAACGCAGCCATTGTCGATTTGCAATGTCTTAAACGGCATTGTTTTCACATTTGTTCAAAAATGTCATGGAGGAAAACAGTAAAGCAAAATGCACGTGCAAGTTATGGCATTTGTAACTCGTGGTAGTGGCTATAAAAGGCAAGCATAAGCCAATCATTTGTCATTCAATTGTCAACATTTTTCAAGTTCGAAAATGCCGAGACTTAGCGCTGCCGATCGGAACATCACCATAGGACGTATCCAAAGGGTGGATTCGCAGTCTTCTCTCGAACGCCACTTCAACGTCCACCACAGCACCATTTGGGACCGATACACACAGTTCAATTCGCTGCAGACCGCCCGAGAACCGGCCGACCAAGAGTTACCACCCCTGCCCAGGGTCGCTACATTCGACTGTTCCACCTACGTCATCGCAATGCCACAGCTACGGACGCATCCCTGGTTTGAGGAGGATAGCTGTCAGGACTGTCAGGAACCATCTTCGCGAGGCTGGAATCCGACACAGAAGATCAGTTATCGTTCCTGTTTTGCAACAGATCCATCGACATCGACGCTTGCGTTGGTGCCATACCTTGCAGTGCCTTACCTCTTTACCGGCGAGATGGAAGATAACGTGTTTATCGTCGTCCAAATGAGCGTTTTGCCCCACATTGTGTTGCAAATTCGGTGGCGGTAGTGTCATTGTGTTGGGGGGCATATCCTACCCCACGACATATGACTTGGTTGTGGTTCAGGAAAACTTGACAGCAAATCACTACATGAATCAAATTCTTCAACCTCACCTTCTTGACAGCCAGAGGGAGCTGTTTCAACAGGACAACGCTCCACCGCACACAGCTAGTGTCACAGTAGACTACCTTCATAATGCCAACATCAACGATTGCGTTGGGTTCCAAACCCCTGGGACCGCCTCCGTGGTCTTGTGGTAGAGCGTCCGCCCGGAGAGCGGAAGGTCCGGGGTTCGATCCCCGGCCGCGTCATACCAAAAGACGTTAAAAGATGGTACTTGTTGTTACCCTGTCTGGTGCTCGGCATTAAGGGATTAAAGCAAGGAGTGGTCGGCTCGGAGTCAGTATACTGTGTCTGAGTGGGGTATTCATGTTAAACTGCGGCATGGTATCTCAGTGGTCTAGCACTATAAATCGGCATCAGTCCGGTCTAGTACAAGCAGCCCCCTCCCCCTCCCCCCCCCCCCCCCCCCCCACCCCCCCCACCCACCCACACCCACACACACGTGCATGCACGTCGCTATATAAGTGCAATAATCTTGGACGCGACGTTAAACCCAATTTCACCTCACCTCACCTCCAAACCCCTGGAGACATAATATTTACGGATGAGTCCATGTTCTCGAGCCAAGGGAGCTGACTATAAAAGTCTAGTTTCCACCATTGCCGAACTAGGCTGGAATTATGGAGTTACATTTTGGATGGACTAATGAGTCTATGCATAGTCCAGTCAAAATCGAGTAAATCGTTCGTAAACTGCCGTACAGTTTTCAGTCGATTGCAGGATTTGCAAAGCATGTGTACCGTCAGCTTAGCGATATTTTCCAAATCTGTTCATGTTTTTAATCAAGGTGCTCACGTGATTTGATGCGAAGTAAGACCCGTTTTATTACAATATAGATCTTGATTGTCGATCAGACCGCCATCACTGGGCGCCGCCTTTTTGTTTAAAGCAAAAGCAAGTGATATCAGAGGTAGAATCTGATTGGTCAATAGAAGGAACATAGAAGGGACATAACTCGTAATAGCCACTGGCGGCACTACGATCGAACCCAGAAATTCTGGCCTTGTTCGGCAAGGGTGGAAACTCGACTTGTACAGTCAGTTAACTCCCTTGCCTCGGGAAGATGAGATAAATTCCCGTTTTTGCCCTTACCCTTTAAAAGTTGTGACGGACGTATTCGTGTATACCGACGTCGAGGTGACGGTTGCGTCGATAAAGTTGGGTGTCCTTGAAGAAGATCGCTTTGGAGGAATTAGCGTTTTGGTGGGGGGTTGGTTAACGCAGATAACTTGTTTGATTATGAGTAAAGGAAACTTGAATAGTCAGCGTTACCGTAATTTATCATCCAAAACTGGCTCCCACAGGAGATATGGCTTGGATTAGGTCGAGCGATATCTACACTGTAGATATCGCTGCAATGAAATTACATCACAATGCTTTGCAGACCATTGTGGCTTCACTGGTTACCATGACATCACAATCAAATGACATCACTAATGGCTCTGCTACTGAAGCTGTTAGCAGTACGTTTTACACTGAAGACACTGCTAATTACTGTCTACAAATTGAAAAAGTTGGAAGAATGATGTTGGATGATAAATAAAATCTCACCCGAGTGTCTTTTGATATCAAATATATCAACACTCGTTGATAAAAGTGGCAAAAGTCCTCGGCAAGCCTCGGAATTTTTCCACTTTTATCAACTCGTGTTGATATATTTGATATCAAAAGACACTCGGGTGAGATTCTCTATATCATACAGTCTGTCGTCATCCCGTTCCTAACAGTACGTCCCCGTGGTTTGACGTTCAACACGACGTCAGCCCACATATCGCACGCATTGCTCAGCAATATCTTGCGCAGAATAATGTGAATGTTATGGCCTGGAATGCTCGATTTCCCGATGTTCTATAATATAGCAAGTGTGAGATGAAATGAATCGACGAATATCTCCGTGACTCACTAGTTCGGATCTGGAGTGAGTGAGTAAGCATGGTTTTACTCCGCTTTAAACAATATTCCAGCAATATCAAGGCGGGAGTCACTTGAAATTGGCTTTACACATTGTACCCATGTGGGGTATCGAATCCGGGCCTCTAGCCTGACGAGCGAACACTTTAACCACTAGGCCACCCCACTGCCCCTTGGAATGACATGCCCCGGGCACCATCCGACGTTTTGTAGGTTCCATGCGACAAACCAAGCTCCTAGGAGACATTAACTTAATTGTGAATTGCCATTTTGCCATTCTCACTTTCAACGGTCACCACGTCCCGAGTCTCAGTACCAGACGGCATTGAATTTTAATTTCAGATTGTTTTTTCGGGTTGTTTTTTTTAATTTCTTCTGACCATCCGAATAGAGTAGATTTCTTGCTCTGGATAAAAACCAGCGTCTTGCATTGTCAAAGTGCACGTCACATTAACGTACGTTGTTGAGTATATATACTCCCCAAAAGAAGTTAACCCACCCGATTCTGTCGTATTCCTATAGTTAGCAATAAGATCAAACTATAGTAATATGAAAGTACCGGGTGGTCCTTGATACCGTTTGATACCGGGATTTATGAACTAAGCTGTCATTGGCGTTGCCAATTTCCTCTAAACAATGAGTTAAATCATGTTGGTTATCGATAGTAATCATTGAACCTATCTATGGTCATTGTCTGGATATATTCCGGAGTAACTTCAAAATGGGTACAACCACTGGACTAATATGTCACACATCGTGTTCCCAGGCCCCTAGGGACGATTATACCATATAACTGCGCTAGTTTCTTTCTCATTTGGCATTTACGCAGCTAGAAGCGCCATCCATAACATAACTTTTCGCTGTGGGCCACAGTGAGGATGAAAGTGAGGTATTTCCAAATATCTATTCTTTTCTCCACGCGAAAACGTTGTCCGGCATTGGCCTGATTAGTGCAGCGCCTCTAGCGGTATGTACCAGCAGGGAGGCTATACAAAGACTATATAGACTCCCTGGTACCAGTAATGAGTTGGCCCTACGTCAGGGGAGATAATTGTAATAGGTGGGAGGTAAACACTTGTGGGGATACTAAGCCAGGAAAATACATGTAGCACCATGTCAGGCATGTTGTATGTATAGTGTTAATTTTGTTTGTTTGTTGTCATTTTTTAACGGCAAGCATGGGTTGCTGAGGACCTATTCTACCCCGGATCTTCAAGGGTTAATTAACCAGGATTTTGTATTGACTCAATCTGTATTGACTTTACTCTGAAAAGTAAATTTTGAAGCTGCATGTACGGACCTTTCCATATAGCAAAGGTTCATGAGTTATGTTAATATACTTCAAACGTTAGTTCGTCAAGTCGGAGGCTCGGGTCCGTTGACGCAAATAGGTACCTGGGGAGACCATTCTCGGTATCCCCACAATATAAACAGCTTATAGTGCTGGAAGGGCGTAAAACTATTTTCTACCATCTATAATAGTCATTATTCCCAGCTATTTATTACTTGCGAGTTTTGAAAATAAAATGCATGTGTAGTAGGTTGTTCTCTATTCTCATTTCCATATGTTGTCCTACGGAGTACATGGCAAAGAAGTTATATCTTTCCAAATTATGAAGATGAGGTGAGGTAAATTGGGGTTTAACGTCGCGTTCAAGATTATATATATTGACGTGCATGCATGTGTGTGTGTGTGTGTGTGTGTGTGTGTGTGTGTGTGTGTGTGTGTGTGTGTGTGTGTGTGTGTGTCTGCTTGTACTAGTCCGGACTGATGCCGATTTTATAGTGCTATCCCAACGAGATACCACACGGAAAGACGATGTCGGTAAGGCGGCAGGTTTCCCTTAGACGACACCAAACAAGGTGGTGAGGTGAAATGGGGTTTAACGTCGCGTCCAAGATTATTGCACTTATATAGCGACGTGCATGCACGTGTGTGTGTTTGTGTGGCTGCTTGTACTAGCCCGGACTGATGCCGATTTATAGTGCTATCCCACCGAGATACCATGCAGTAGTTTAACATGAATACCCCACTCAGACACAGTATACTGACTCCGAGCCGACCACTCCTTGTTTTAGCCCCTTAGCGCCAGGTGGGGTAACAAGAAGTACAATTATTTAACATCCTAATGTATGACACGGTCGGCGATCGAACCCCCGACTTTCCGCTCTCCGGGCAGACGCTCTTCAACTAGACCACGGAGGCGGTCTCGGGTTGATGGAAGAGTGTTTGGAGACGAAGAGGGGAACGCCAGGCACCTGGATACATCCAAGAGATCCATCTATATGGCGGCATTTTCCGTGTCCTCACTGAACTTGTTCATAAACAATGTATTGTATTTAGTGATGATTGGCATATTATATCTGTACTTTCAAAATTGAGGAAACAAAGACAATCTTTCTGTCTTAGTATCTATGTGGTCAAGGTATTCCTTCCTGGGAGAGAGCCCGCTCATTGGGACTGCTCTATTCTTAATTTTATTATTGGTATTTTATTAATAATGTCCACACTCAAGTGAAAACTGGCAGGGCCCCGTTCCTCAAAACAATCTTATCGCTAAGACGATCGCAACTCCCATTTTTTAACACAGGGCGGTCGGGTAGCCTAGTGGTTAAAGCGTGAGCTCGTCACGCCGAAGACCCGGGTTCGATTCCCGACATGGGTACAATGTGTGAAGCCCATTTCTGGTGTCCCCCGCCGTGATATTGCTGGAATATTGCTAAAAGCGGCGTAAAACCGAACTCACTCACTCACTCAATTTAACACAGACTTACGACAATCGTAGCGCTAAGATCGCTTTGTGGAACGGGACCTGCATGGATGACAAATGGGAGATAACCCATCAGCTCAATTTTGTTAGAATGGAGTCACGTAAAATCTTCAGTAACAGCATGAACGGTTATTTGCGACAGTGTTTGTTGTTTGTCTGTTTGTTTAACGCCGCAATATTCCAGCTAAATGATGGCGGTCTGTAAATAATCGAGTCTGTACCACACAATCCAGTGAGCAAGGATCTACAGATACGATGCATGTCGTGGCGTCGTATCTGTCGTATCACCGAGCCTGACCACCCGACAAGCAAAGTTGCCTCCTACAGCAAGTATGGGATGCTGAAGACCAATTCTAACCCGGATCTTAATGGGTCTGAGACAGTTCACTCACATTAAAGGTGGTTTCGCAAACAATTAAACAATGAAAAATTGGCGTCAAGACTTAAATATTGTTCTCAAATGAGACTGAAAGTATTAACCACGCCCATGTCCAAAATATTTACAGAATAACCAACAAGCTCAGAGGAATTACGGGGTGTCTCTCCCAAGCGAATTGTTTGTTTGTTGTTTAACGCCGCACTCTTGACTGATTGGGGTGTATCTAAGGAATCCTTGAAGTATGCATAGTGTCATGAAACAACATCCTAAGTCATTACACTTCTCAGTGTTCACATTAAGATTTAAAATAGAAAACATAAAGATAACAATTGGCATTTTTCCAGTTGTAACTGTAATTCATAATTGTTTAGGTATCACTATTATAGATATATCCCATGGCGTCCTGAGGTAAAATGGACGGTGGGGTAGCCCACTGGTTAAAGCGTTCGCTCGTCACGCCGAAAGCCCGGGTTCAATTTCCCGCATTGGTACAATGTGTGATCCCGTTAGTCACCTCTTACGACAAGCATAGTCGCCTTTTACGGCAAGCATGGTCGGTTTACTGAAAACCTATTCTACCCAGGATCTTCACGGGTCCCCTAGCGAATTAAGTTAGTTGCAAGTTTTCTTAGAAAATGTTTACCAAAAAATGTGGGTTTTCTGATCACAAAGAGAGACAATCAGCTCATTCAAACTGTTGTTGGATTTATAGTCACGTAAACTCGTCTGTGACGTCATGAACAATGAATGACGTAAAATTCAATTATTTGCGAATTAGCATTGTGGTGATGTCACTTTCCCATTGTCCGCTTCACAAACAATGAATACAAGGGAACAGCCAGTCAGCGTGAAGCAAAACTGTAATACTCAGCGGGAATTACTGCATGTATTGTCCAATATTCACCACCACTTGCGAAATGTAATCGACCAATAATCCGCCTTCTTTCCGTTGTTCTAGCCATAACCTAATGCTTGAAGAAGGTAGAAAAATTGGTCTTTCTAGAGATGAACGCCTATGCCCATTGTGTGTAGTCCGTGTAATTGAAACTGAGTATCATTTCTGCATTGAATGTCAATTTTATTCAGACCTAAGAAATATACCTATACCTAAGTATTACCATTCACAACCTTCATTTGATAAATTTTGCACTCTTATGTCTTGCCAAAATGAACATGTTATTAATAAATTAGCTAAATATATTTTTCTTGCTTTAAAGAAACGACAACAGTTTTTTCAAAGGTATGCAATAATTCAATTGTTTCACTATGTATACCCCTTATATTATCTGGCGCCTGCTATTGTTGTAATCCACGGTATCCATATTGTATAATGGGCCGGTGGCCTCTTTACTGAAATAAACTCACTCACATACAGCAATAATCCCCAAATCATTCGCCACTCGGCCGAGATAGAGTTTCCTGTTTCTCCTATAAAGTTAACAACTTTTCATTTTATTTCCGAATTCGGAGTTTATGTTGTAAAATTTGACTATGAGAGGTCGGGCTCATCCTCGCCTATCCAGTGTATTAACATTCATTATAGTATTTTTCACCTTGACTCATTCGTTACCATGGCTCAGTTTAGGAAGTGACGTCACAATCTCCATCATTAAATTCGCATCGATTTCATTTCGCACATAAATATAATTTGATTGGAGAGCTTTTTTTAAGTCGTGTATTTGGAATCTCACTCAAAACGAAGCTGTTGTGGTGAATCGGTTTTTTCAGAGATACAAATTAGCCAGTGGGTCGCATGGTCTTGTACATTCGTGACCAACTCGTGTTATTCCGGGACAAGCCGAATAGCGACTCGTGTCCCTCTCATGGCCATTTTTGCGACCGGGTTCCGTCTTAGCGCAAACGGGCATACCTAAAACAATTGTCAACTCGTTGCTAATGGTTAATTTCCCCAATGCATATATTATATATACATTTCAGATGCAATTTAAAGCACATCGGGACATGCGGAATTATACAGTATGATTGCACACATTTAACTGTGTCTTGGGTATATTTTTAGATGTAAGATATATGTAAAATCAAAAATTATTTCTGTAGGATTCTTTGACGAAGAACTTGAAATCATACGCGCATTCTGATTGGTTTGTCGTATTTTCGCACATAACATTCATCGATAGGGGGACGAGTCTTCTTGCAGGTTACGGAAAGGGGCGAGTGGTGACGAATGGGTCTTGTAGTGGAGTGTTTAGAGTTATTTTTAATCAACAGTTATCATATAGTGCTTTGTTAAATACAAGTGGTTTACTTCATTCTGAGCCCGACCACTCCGACAACGCATAGTATGATACACATTATTTTATTATGCCACATGTTATTTCAAACAATGCCCCGTCAACGCCAAAATCAGAGTCACATAAATCTCGTTAACATGCATGTCCAGAATTGTCTTTTATTTCCACAAAGATAAGGATATTTAACGACCGCATCTTTCACTTAATATTACACTTACATTCAGCGATGCGGCCATTAAATCACCCATAGAATACGATCACCAAACATGTAATATTTCTGATCTCAAACATCGATGACAGTAACATAACATTTAGACTAACACAGCCGATGAGGTTCAGGGTAGGTATTTCGGGTATAGCGATGTAAACAAAACATCAATCGAAAGATGTTTGTGGTGATGTTTAGGTGGAGAGCAGTGAATAACAATTTTCCAAAAAATGAAAAAAACATTGTTTCCTAGAAAGATCAATATCACATGTTTCCGCTAAGGTGCTAAGGTGCTAAAAAGATAAAATCGCGTAAAATCCTTTTTTTTTAAAAAATTACTTAAATGAGGTCTTTGAAAGGCATTTAGAAGTGATACACATAAGGAAGAGAATATATGGATGTCAACTTCTTTATTATGAGGAACACAATGTTTCGGAGTATATTTTTACTCCTCCATCACCTCAATAATAAAAAAGTTGACATCCATATATTCTTTTCCTTAATTAATTTAAATGGTTTAAATAAAATGTCAGTTACCTGATGGATCTACCATAGAAAACAATATGGTATAAAACCTAAGTTTAATTCGAGCACATGTTTTTTTTTATATTTTGAATCTTGCAATTTGATTGTTGGCTCGTTCACATAGCAAAAACAGACCTGACCGACTGTATGGGTTTAGAAGAAATCTGGACGTGCATGATAAACGCAAATCTTCACAAAGTATAAAAAATGATTGATATCCCTTTGAAAACCATGCCATTTAACATGACAATACTCTTCCATGAAGTCAGTTAGATATATCACACACAGCTTAATGTACACGGTAAATACTATTTCATAAACTAACCATTCAGCATGTTCGATATTTCCGGAGTAGATGTGTCAACTCAACCGTTAAAATTACTGAACCGTAAACATCTCATCCGGCAATACACTGGACAGTCACGGGTATTTGTCCTTGACCGAGGCTGTCGTATTCTTGGTTAGCGGTACTGCATGAGGACTTACAATAACCCATTAGGGGGCGGTCAATCACGGCGTTCAATCAGGCCACTCGGGGAGGTCAACCTTGGCCAATAACTAACGCTCTCCACTTTCCCGTCTGATCGTGAAGTAATCTGCCCGCGCATGCGCATTATCAAGCCGGTTGTGAGGGGGAATATCTGCCCTGCCCACTGGGATCAGACGAAGGTGCATATATTCTCGTCGTTAGGACTTTTGGTGAAATTTGATCAGGATTTGGTGAGTGTTCCATCTCTGGTATTATTTCACTACATGCCGAAGTTGTCATGATGGTAAATTAACAGTTAACAATCATGAATGGTGAGCTATTTCAGCTATTTTTACACCACGAGGAAAGCACGTTGCATTGGCTAACTTGAATGCCATAACACTGCACTGTCTCCTAGTGAACATTCCCTGGCCTCAGCAATGTTACTTCAGACCACGTACAGTGTAAAGGACGGTTTCTTATAAAGAAATCGATTATGTCCTGACGCACGTTAGTATAAATTATGGTTTGACTTCACAAAATTACATTTGCACCTAACCGTAGATCTATAGCCTATATCCAAAATAAACAAATACACGTCTGTTGGTACGGACATTGACCGAGCTGATAAACACGCCAAAGAAGTGTTATTTAATTAATTTCATACAATTGCTAATAGTATAACCAGATAACGGATTTGTTTGGTCCAGACTTGATTTATTTTAGGGCTAGGACGGGTAACTCGGGTACACGGGTGGGGTTGGTCCTGAGTAGGACCCGGGTACCCACAGGACTACCCGGGCCCGTGGTTAGTCACGTGATATATTGTTTAATGACAAAAAATATCTAGAACTCTATGGTTACACTACAAGTCACTAATGTCTGCATTTCTTTCTGACTATGCACCCATTGCTTCTGACTTTTCATATCTTTGAATAAAGATACGTATCTTGGGTCAACTTCGGTGTATGCATGACCAGATTGTTTAATACATGTATCTGAATATGTTTTGCCAGTGCTATGGTAAAAAAAATGACATTTTGTACCTATCTCTTGAGACCTACAGTGGGTACCCGGGTAGGGTCTGGTAATAGGGGGGTGGGTACCCGGGTAGTAACTTCGGACTCGTCCCAGCCCTAATTTATATGTATATTTCTTTTAATATTCAGTTGATATTGCTTAGTATTACTATGGTGTAAAAAGACATTCACCCTCTATCATGAGTGTTAAAAGCAAAAAGTGATTTCATGTAACATTAACCCCTCTTAACTGATAGAGGTGTATCTGAGGAATCCTTGAAGTATGCAGTAGTGTCAATGTAACAACACCCTACGTCATTACTCTCCCAAGCAAATTATTGTTTGTTTGTTGTTTAACGCCACACTCTTGACTCTTCACTGATTGAGGTGTATCCAAGGAATCCTTGAAGTATGCAGTAGTGTCATGTAACCATGGTAACATCATCCTACGTCATTACTCTCCCAAGCAAATTATTGTTTGTTTGTTGTTTAACACCATACTCTTGACTCTTCACTGATAGAGGTGTATCCAAGGAATCCATGAAGTATGCAGTAGTGTCATGTAACCATGGTAACATCATCCTACGTCATTACTCTCCCAAGCAAATTATTGTTTGTTTGTTGTTTAACACCATACTCTTGACTCTTCACTGATAGAGGTGTATCCAAGGAATCCATAAAGTATGCAGTAGTGTCATGTAACCATGGTAACATCATCCTACGTCATTACTCTCCCAAGCAAATTATTGTTTGTTTGATGTTAAACGCCACACTCTTGACTCTTGACTGATCGTATTCGCCTCACAGTGTATTCATTGCAGCACTAGAAAACTACTCCTACCATATCCAGAGGTTTATCTTCACATTCTCAGAGGCAGCTGGAAATGTAAACCAAAATGCAACAAAACTTGAAAAATATTCTTTACACTTTTACTCAAAGGAACGAATGTTGGTAACAGTTCCAACAATTAAACTGAAGGTAATCCCAGTTAGGAGTATCAGATGCTTACTTTGTTGAATACCTGCATATGTGACATGTTTTCACATTTCTGATTCGTGCATTCAATCAAATGACCTCTAAACATGTAAATGTAAGAACCTTGCAAAACATTTTACCCTGTTTGACTGCCATGGTCACTGAGTTTAGAATTCTGGATGAATCTTTGATATCTCTTGCATCTTAGGTCAAACCTGTTACCTCTTGCATCTTAAGTCAATCCTGTTATCTCTTGCATCTTAGGTCAATCCTGTTACCTCTTGCATCTTAAGTCAATCCTGTTATCTCTTGCATCTTAGGTCAAACCTGTTATCTCATGCATCTTAGGTCAATCCTGTTATCTCTTGCATCTTAAGTCAATCCTGTTATCTCATGCATCTTAGGTCAATCCTGTTATCTCTTGCATCTTAGGTCAAACCTGTTATCTCATGCATCTCAGGTCAATCCTGTTATCTTATGCATCTTAGGTCAATCCTGTAACCTCTTGCATCTTAGGTCAATCCTGTTACCTCTTGCATCTTAGGTCAATCCTGTTACCTCTTGCATCTTAGGTCAATCCTGTTATCTCTTGCATCTTAGGTCAAACCTATTATCTCATGCATCTTAGGTCAAACCTGTTATCTCATGCATCTTAGGTCAACCCTGTTATCTTATGCATCTTAGGTCAATCCTGTTATCTTATGCATCTTAGGTCAATCCTGTTATCTCATGCATCTTAGGTCAATACTGTTATCTTATGCATCTTAGGTCAATCCTGTTATCTCTTGCATCTTAGGTCAATCCTGTTATCTCTTGCATCTTAGGTCAATCCTGTTATCTCTTGCATCTTAGGTCAATCCTGTTATCTTATGCATCTTAGGTCAATCCTGTTACCTCATGCATCTTAGGTCAATCCTGTTATCTCTTGCATCTTAGGTCAATCCTGTTATCTTATGCATCTTAGGTCAATCCTGTTATCTCATGCATCTTAGGTCAATCCTGTTATCTTATGCATCTTAGGTCAATCCTGTTATCTCATGCATCTTAGGTCAATCCTGTTATCTCTTGCATCTTAGGTCAATCCTGTTATCTCATGCATCTTAGGTCAAACCTGTTATCTCTTGCATCTGAGGTCAATCCTGTTATTTCATGATTGTGATTTAGTAGCCCATGGCAGTCTGGTTAAATACCAGACTCTGTAAGATACCTAAGAAAGGAATTACGTTAAGTGTCATATATTCAGAGCTCTAGATGAGCTGTGTATTTGCGTAAAATATACACTGTAATCACCATATCCCAATTAATTTGGTGTTGCTTGCGTACAAATACACAGTGAAATCTTTTAAATATCCAAGATATGAGAACTTTTGTGTAACCCATTGTAGCATTTCAGCACAAGTACACAAATATCGATACAAATCTTTATTACATGATTGAATGCAGGCATCACCTTCTCCTAAACTCTACTGCAGTGAATACTGCACAAAACTGCTATGTCTGGCTTAGTGTAACTGAGCCGTGTACTGCTGCTGTGAGCCTATGCGACAGGTGACACACTTGGGGCAGCACATGAACAGAAGCAAATTAGGTGCTACCTGAGACAGAATTATTTCTGAAATGTCTCATTGGTTTAAAAATAACCAATAGACTAGTCCCAATGAAGTACCGTATTTTCTTGATGTAGTGCACACTTTTTTTCCCAAAACAGCTGAGTAGAAGGGGGTGCGCATTATACACAAATTAATGAGTTTTGATGTTTTTTTCCCCCCATGGAAAGACATTACCGTGAGCGAGTAACACCGGAAATACCATGTCAACAAATCCATACCGAAGTACACAAATTAGTCATGTAATTACACTGTCTGGCTATAAAAAGTGTTCTTTGTATATCTGGACTTATGTTTGTAACTTATTTTATTAATTTTATTCAAAATCCTTTTAATATTGTTACACAGAACACAGCAATACCCAAAGTTACTGATAACATGTGAGTAAATATTCAGTTGCTAAACAAATGTGTATACTCCCAAAAATTGTATTTTGCTCACAACATAATCGCTTAAGTCACTCCAACCCTCTGATTATAGAGCTATGGGAAACCCCTATATTGCATGCTGATAAGACGACGGTTAGGTGTACTCTGTCCCAGACTCGAGCAATCAATATTGTTCAAGTAACCTTTGACAAGGTATGTGGACTGGGATGTGCCGATGAGCTGGCTCAGCCATAGGCTATATCTGGACAGTCTTGATGTTGCATTACCGGTTCAGCATATCCTAGTATGTTAGTGATCTAAAACATTATATGGTCAGACACTGAAATATTCAGCCAGCATGCCAACGTTTCTAATGATTTTGTGGTATCAGGCCTATTCATATTTTATTGGGCTCAACAGCAACATTTGTGGCAGCTGGTTGTAGTCATGCCATGGCCTCTACTGAAGCTGACACTCATTTATTACTGTTTATATTCAGGGATGAGAAGTTTTCATGAATAGTGTAACGTCAAGCTTCATTTTATTTATATAAATGCCATTACAGTATACACATAAATCATTTAGTAATCCCTGACCCGCAGCTTTCAGTGGTTTTTTTTATAAATTATTCTCATCCCTGTGTATCTTCAAATGGCAAGTATCCAATTTAAGCCCAGACCAATTTAATTTCTTATTTTACAGATTTCTTTGGTAAACATGGTAAATATGTCAAAAAGCAGGACAAAATAAAAGTGTCATTCTTAAATAAATTTTTAAATAAATTTCCATTGAAGCATGTAAAGGAAATAAGAACACAAAGATGTTTAGTAAAACAATTCTTTATCAAAGATAGCATTTATTTAAAAATGGATAAAACAAATTAAAGGCTTGTCCATAAACACGATAAAATGAGGGAATAAATGTCGTATTCGCTGTAAAAAATGCTCCAGGCACTTTGAAAGTTGACAAAGGTGTTGCATTAAAGAGCGATTGACAACAAGTATCTTATTGTCAGAGATCATGCTGTAAGGAACAAATTTAGTTCAAACATCAATGAAACTACATGTGTTCATTTCTAGATACCAGGCAGTTATATTTCCCTTCTACACCGTTGTTTCCTGTTTATGATATACACAAGAATATGCGGACAGTCATGTTAGTTTTCAGTTTTAGTAGGCTAAAAGTTGAGGTAATAATTTCATGTACAATGCTGAGAAAAGTTCTTACCAGTGCGAATACAGTGTCATCTGACATCATATATCACAAATTTTTATGTGTAAAATTATTAATGTTGATGCTATAATGATACAACTTTATTTATGTCGATACTAAAAATAATTCACCCCTCAGAGTTTAGATTACTATGGCTAATGCGGACAGTGAGAAGGCAGAAAATTCAATTTTAAACATTTAATGGATGACCCGAGTTCATATTTTGCATTAATTTAATTAATTGCAGATCTACACATAATATTTATCTATAAAAACACAAAATATTTAATTATCATGATACTTTTTGAGTTGATATTAAAATTTCAAATTGCACTGCTAGTTTAGATATGAACCATGGCATTGAACACAGCAACTGCAATAATACACTTTATAGCCCAACATTACATATCAGGATCGTAAGGTTGTGATATGCTGACTTGTTTGATACTTGAGGTAACATGACTCCGGGTCGTGCTAGGGAAGACCAAGAAACCCTTGAGTAGATTGGACTTGATCATGAATGAAACTGTGGCTTTATACCTTGTGTACATACTGGCAGTAAATGGTATTTTAGTATTCATTTTGTTTAACAGTGTCAACCGTCGTCTTTTCAGCATGCTATGTAGGGGTTTCCCATGGCTCTATAATCAGAGGGTTGGAGTGACTTAAGCGATTATGTTGTAAGCAAAATAAAACTTTTGGGAGTATACACATTTTTTTGAGCAACTGAGTATTTACTCACATGTTATCAATAACTTTGGGTATTGCTGTGTTCTTGTTTGCTTCTGTGCTGCCCCAAGTGTGTCAGCTGTCACATTTCACCTTGTTCTTTTTGTATTGATACACAATCTCATAATGCCATATTTAATAGGGGAACAAGTGGCATACTTCAGTGTGGATTTGCTGATAAGTTATATCTGGTTTTAAGTCAGCAGTAATGTGTTTTTTCTCTGAGGAAAAAATCAATTAATCATTTTCTGAGTATAGAGCTATCACCTTTACACAGATATATTTATTTTATTTTTTATTTTTTTTAAATTATTATTATTATTCAGTCTGGTTTTTTTTGTGTCGTTGTTTTGCTTGTTTTGTTGGGGGGAGGGGGGGATAGAGGGGAGGGCTCTTATATAAAAGAAAAAACGATTCTTATCTTGTCTTTGTTGATGTATAAGATTAAATGTTTTATGTTGAAATATTCAGAACCAGTTCATATGATATATTTTCGAATTTTGATATGGAATGAATAGACTATTCACTTCAGTGGTTCAACTTCTAAAATTAAACACCCCTTAGCCAGCGAAATTTCAGACAAGACGGAGAAAACGTGTTGCCAGTGGCTTGATTATAACTTTTGTAACTCACCACAAAACTTGCTTCACTTATGTTCAAACTTTTTCACTTGCCAAGACCATTTAGTGTCCATGTCATGCGGACACTGAATGTCTTTAACCACTGATAGGGATACAGTCTAACATGACTAGGTTGACAGCTCCTGCGTCAAGTGATGCAATGACATAAGTGACACCAGAAGGTTCAAGGCCAACATGACACTACTCCTGAGTCTAGTACTGTGTCAGTGATTAGTGTTATCTATAGGTCGTACGATGCTTCAGTGTGTAGTCTGTACCCATCATAATGTCCATGTGTTGTAGGGTTGACCATTGCTGAGGGTGGTGCCAGTTTCGTCATGGCCAGTCTAATTGCTGATGCTGTCAAGTCCTATGATGACCTCATGTTGAGAGCAGGTAAGTCAGGTCTTGAACTTCAAATTTTCCTGCACAGCCCGCAACTTTAGCTTCAAATATTGCTGCAGCCAGCAACTTTAGCTTCAAATTTTGCTGCAGTCAGCAACTTCAGCTTCAAATTTTGCTGCAGTCAGCAACTTCAGCTTCAATTTTGCTGCGGTCAACAACTTTAGCCAATTGTATGATGCTAAGGCCTTGTGAAAAGATCTTGTATAATGATAGTATGCATGTGAAGACTATATATTTGGATCAGGATGTATGACTGACTGAATGTACATAAGTATCAGCTTATAGTAATTAGTTTGTCATTTAACCATTGAATACATATTATGATAGTATCGGTGCCTTAGAAGATATACAGGGGCACTGGTGGTCCAATTCACTCTGCAGAGGTGTCCCTTGGCCACGCCAAAAAATTTATAACCGTGGGTTCAAATCCTGGTTTGCCCAGGTTATGTTTCTAGGTTTGTCAGCACCATAGACGTGTTCATGGATTTCACCAAAGTGGTCAAACGTCTAAACCTTCATCAGTTTCAGCTTTCCTCCCACAATACATTCTGTGTAAATAACCAAGCAAAACAAGTGTTCCCCAATAAAGTTGTTTGTTTGTTTAAGATCCGCGTGTTGCGGACTGGTTCATGATGTCCACCCCGTGGCCCAGCTTCCTCATCTGCGTCCTGTACGTGGTCATCATCAAGATGGGGCCGACCTTGATGGGCAACAGGCCGCCACTCGAGTTGAAGAAAGTCATGCTGGTCTACAACTTCTGCATGATCATTCTCTCAGCATATTGTTTCATCGAGGTTAGTTTATAACAGGCAAAATATATGAACACACAGTGTCATTTAGAAAGTGGTCAAATGTAACAAGTGTTATATTTGGGATAACACTTTCTTAGTAAAGTACAGATTCTCGTACTTTTTGGTTGAGTCCCGTCTGGGATTCACACCCCCATTGCCAGAGTGAGGCATCTAATCGCCAGCACACAAAGTCAGTGATCTAACCCACTCAGCCACCGAGGCTTCCACAAAAATAAAAGTCTGACAACTGGTAAACTACGTACCTTGTGTACCCGTCTGACAAGCGTAAATTGGCACAGCTCCCATGGCCGAAAGCTATGAACACACAATGCCATTTAGAAAGTGGTCAAATATAACAAATATCAACCCCAAAATGTACAAGAATCTGTACTTTACTAAGAAAGTGTTATCCCAAATATGACATTTGTTAGACAAAATATAACTCTGATAACATGATATATGGACATTTTTCTTTCTATTTCTTTGAAAGGTTAGATGCTCTGCACTGATATGGTACCTGTCCACCTTGAAATTAGATGCATGACATTACTGTAGACGAATGCTTAGTCTCGGAAAATAAATATATAATTTTGAAAGAAAGAAACAACTTCATTTAATTTGAAAAGGAGCCCCAGTGAGATGGGAGATTTAGATGTGGAAAATCTAGACTTGCTTTATTCAGGGCTATGGCATTACAGTAAAGGCTGGGCCGAAGGGAAAATAATAATGTTCAGGGACTGGGATGGGCTCAGGACTAGGATACATTGATCGTAGAGTTCAACTACTAATTTTGATACCTGGGTTTCACCAAAGTGTGATTAGGCTGACACATAGGGATAAAAGCTTAAATACTTTTTAAAGCAGCGCTAAAGTTAGTCTAGGCTTAGGCAATTGGCAAATTTGATTCAAGTTCAAACACCATTAACATGCATCTGCTTGGTGTAGGTTATGACTTCATGCTTTCTAAGAGTAATTCCATGGTGTGGAACCAATGCTGGTTGTAAGGCTCCCATTTGTCACACACTCCGATTTTGCCAGTTGTCACACAGAGGATATAGTGATCAATTAACACAATACCTTCTGTTGTAATGGAGTATGTGGAAAATCTAGACTTGCTTCATTTAGGATTATGGCATGACAGTATGGACCGGGCCGAGGGAAAATATGTTCGGGGACTCCGACTGTAAGGCAGAATAGACACTACTGGTGCATGTGCAGTTAGAACTTGTTGTTATGGACTGTATAAATGGATAACAAGAAAAGAGATATCTATTTTTGCCTATCCTCCAATGAGATCACTGATTTGGTGTGTGATCACCACCATTATTTCAATATGCTTTCTGTAAGAGGCGGATGGTCAGGCTAGCTGATGGCTGGTTGATGCATGTCATCGTATCCCAATTGTGTGGATCGATGTTCATGATTTCAATCTCTGGATTGCAAGAAGCATTACCGTTTGTGCGATGTCAACCGAGTCGTGTCTTGGAACCTGGCCTGTGCTTGTTGTCATTGGTTAAAACTAGCGGCTACACCACATAGGACTTTTGTATTCACAGATCACAGAGGAACGTATTGTCAGGGATTTACATTACTATTACACTTACTTCACTGATAAGTGCTGTAAAACGCAACTATGCTTGTAGTAAGAGGCGACTAACGGGATCGAGTGATCAGGCACGTTGACTTGGTTGATGCATGTCATTGTATCCCAATTGCATGGATAGATGCTCATGATCTAAATCACTGGATTGTCTGGTCCAGACCGTCGTCATATAGCTGGAATATTGCTGAGTGTGACGTTAACCAACAAACAATAATGCAGACAAACAAAACTGATAATTGGTCCTCAGATTCATGCTTGTCGTTAGAGTAGGTTCACCCTGAATATGTTTCTAGGTCTGTGACAAAGCTGGAATATGCTGACTGCGCTGTAAAACAGCACTGTACTTATACTGCCTCTAGTTCATGATGTTCATCTGTTCCAGTTCGCGGCATCAGGCTGGATGGCAGGGTACAGCCTCGGATGTCAACCTGTCGACTACTCCAACTCCCCACAAGCAGTCAGGGTAAGTTGTCGTCATGGTTACATTTGGGTAGGATTGGACGATGCATCATCATGAATTGATGAACATCCTTCATACATGACACTGATACATAGAGACAGATAGAAATTAGCACTGGCCTGCTAACCCAGGCCAGCTCAATCTCATTAAAATCTGATCTTAGTTCTCGCTATAGCTAAAGAAAGATCTGAGGACATCCCATTACGGGTCACGTCAGAACAACCTTTCATCCAACCAATCAAAGCGTCGCTTACCAGATCATGAAAGTGACAGTCGGAATGTGTTTTCTAATAATGCAACCTCGAAAACGTTCACACGGGGTATTCCGAACGACAGTTACAGCCTGTACGACTGATTCCGTCAAAATTATGGTCTATCTCTCGCTTCTGTGGGATAAACATTTGAACGGAGGAAGCGTTGCACAGTACGTGGGAAGCACTGCCATACAATCTCAACTATATATTAGACATTCCGGAATGTTCGTTTGTTCAGTTTTCAAAATTTTAATCGAGAACTGTGTCAACACATTTTTCAAGCGTAGTGTGAAATGGAAGTCACCAGGTTGAAACGAGTGCCGTAAAGCTCAAGGAAGCTGCTTTCTAATTGGCTGATGTCGACTTCTTGTTGGTCATTTCAGTGATCAGTCAAAGTTCGCGAAAGGTAGTTCTGACGGGATGTCCTCAGATCTTTGTTTAGCGGCAGCGAGAACATAGATCTGATTTTAATGAGATTGAGGCCAGCTTTGTTTATGTTAGAGGTATCCTAAGGGCTGGTAGAATTTCAAACATTTTAGGAGATATTGCTCTATGTTATCACTATTGGGGCTAGTAGACTTTCTAGATTAATTTCTATCCCTGACAGATTATTATTCAAAATGTGTTTGTGCAGTTCTTACTGAAACATGTACACACCTATACTACTCCACTTTTGATAGGGATTATCAGATATGTCATTCTGTTTAAGCATACACTTGACACTATGAGAGTCAGTTTTGTGTATCAGGAAAGATAGAAATATCCCTAATATCCAGATTAACGAGACATTACTGTATTTACAGGCCACTGTGATTATACTGGAATATTGCAGAAGCTTGTGTCAAAAAAGTCCTCTCAGTAAGGCATGATTGGTGTCAATGCTGTATGTGTTAATCAGTTTTGTTGTCATTCTCTGTTTATCTCTGTCACATTTGTTGCAGATGGCTAAAGTGTGCTGGATGTTCTACATCTCCAAGTTTATAGAACTTCTCGACACAGTAAGTAGTTTGGAAGATTTCAGCAAAAGGAGGATTTATATAAACTGTTCTTGGTGAACTACAGTTCCCGAGGCAAGTGAGTTAACTGACTATAAAAGTCCAGTTTCCACCCTTGCCGAACTAGGCTGGAATTCCTGGGCTCGATCGTAGCGCCACCAGTGGCTATTGCGAGTTATGTCCCTTCTATGCCTCTCCTAGGGACCAATCAGATTCCACCTCTCATATCACTTGCATTTGCTTCATACAAAATGGCGGCACCAAGCCAAGACAATCTGATCAATAATCAAGATCTATATTGTGATAAAACGGGTCTTACATCGCGAAGTGCATCAAATCACGTCAGCACCTTGATTAAAAACATGAAAAGATTTGGAAAATATCTGTTCCTGCAATCGACCGAAATCTGCACGACAGTTTACAAACCAGATTTCGATTTCATTGTGCGATTGTGATTGGACTATGCATAGACTCGTTAGTTCAGGCAAAATGTAACTCCATAATTCCAGCCTAGTTCGGCAAGGGTGGAAACAGGACTTTATAGTCAGTTAACTCACTTGCCTCAGGAAGATGGACAGAGCGAGTACCAGTTAAAGTATTATCGACCCATACCAAAACGATTGCATACACAGGATGTTAAGAACACAGCTATGTATAATTCAAGATAAGTGATCAAATGTGTAAGTATTTATGTAGCAGTCAGGACCAGAGTCTGGGTCCCTAAGATTTTCTGTCGTATTTTATCTTGGGATTCCCAATATCTCCAGTTTTGTAACATTAGGATTCTTTAGCTCCATAGTTAAGCGCAGGTAATATTTTTTTATACTGACCTCTTATTTCTCTTTTTTCAGATATTCTTCATCCTGAGGAAGAAGTACAATCAGGCATCCTTCCTCCATGTCTTCCACCATGGCATCATGCCCATCTCATGGTGGTTTGGAGTCAAGTTTGTACCAGGTCAGTGTTGCCATCGATAATGTATTTATTGCCGCCATCGTGGCCAATCTTCAGCCCTGTGGGAGTCACACAACAATCCAACATGTGGGTAGAATATGACACACCTTGGTTACATTCTTTTTATCCTGTTTCACAGAGTCCAGCACAGACCTAGGTTCAAGGGAAGACCCTTTGGTTCTGCTACTGTTACTAGTGCTAGGTCTCAGGTACTTCTACATGTGCAGAGTTGCGTCCCTTGGACACGCCAGAAACCTATGATTGTGGGTTCAAATCCCAGTTAAAAACGGCGATAAACCCAACACTCACTCACTCACTCACTCACTCACTCACTCACTCACTCACTCACTCACTCACTATACATGGAGTAATGTAGTTGCATCTCAAGCATATCTAGTGACTTAAACTTCTAATCAGTCAACACCTGGCATAAATAATTTCACATGAGTAGGACAGCTTCTAAAAATGATTTGGTTCGCTGGAATGAAACTTAAGGTTTAGTTAGTTATTGGGAGACAACAAGTGACTCAGGCAAACGCTGAAGTCAAAATTGACTAACATCCAACTCTCAGTAGCTTGTAGAATTGTCAAAACCTGTTTGATTGTAAAAATTATTTCACATCTGGTTTTGGCAACTTGCATTACATAGATAGTCTTGAGCATAACATTAATGGGTTTGGGTAAGAGTTCAGATGGTGAACTTAGTGATACAGTGCCAACTTCAATACCAGCAGTGAACACATGGCTACAATATAGTGATTTACATGGGGTATCCTAAACAAGCATCGGCTCACAATAAATTAGTTGATTATTATTTCAAAAATTTTCATTGATCAGATGCAGCAGGAATCTTATATTGGAAGGTTTGAGGCATCTGTGTACTGTTGGTATAACGATACAGCATTGTATCCCGGTACAAGGCCCATGATGCTATACATCGATTTACAACCTCTGTATTGCGGTACACACAATACATTACATTACAAGTTCTAGTGGCGAAAAAAACAGACCAGATTCTCGGTATTTTCCTGATTAACTATTAATAGCATAACATTCACAGAACCATCTGGTCAAAATGTTTCTGCCCTACAGTATACCATCTTAGATCTCGGAGCTTTTAAAACAAATGATTATGGGTTGGGACCTGCAAAAAGAATATCGACTTATGAAATATAAGTACTGTATTGGGATACGAATCGTATCCTGCCAATAGTATCGAACGGTCTTGTTACACCTCTACTGTGTATATGCCGCGATATAACTGTAATACTGTTAAAAGCGGCGTGAAACCCAACTCACTCACTCACTCACTCACTCTACTGTGTACATTAACAGTCAATGGATGGGATTCACATGAGTGAGTGAGTATGGTTTTACGCTGCTTTCAGCAATATTCCAGCAATATCAGGGCTGGGGACACCGGAAATGGGCTTCACACAGTGTACCCATGTCGGGAATCAAAGCCGGGTCTTCGGCGTGACGAGCGAGTGCTTTAACCACTAGGCTACTCGACCGCCCCCATCCACATGAAGCAGGAATGTTTGAATGTTATATATGCAGTGTATTTCATCAAGTAAAATTGGCACACAAATTGGTACTTTATAGGGACAATATAATTGTGTGATGCTCAGTGTTTGATAGTGAAGCGGGAATTGATGAAAATATTATAATTAATTTATAAGGGCCTTACAGAGATGTGTCATTCTAATTCTATAATAACTTTATTGTAATTCACGGTTGTCTTTTCTACATTACAGGAGGATTTGGGACGTTCCACTCACTATTAAATTCCTTCATTCATTTTATGATGTACACATACTACTTCCTGGCCGCCCTGGGCCCTGCATTCCAGAAGTTCCTGTGGTGGAAGAAGTACATGACGTCCATGCAGCTAGTAAGTCAGTGTTCGCCTTTACCGGTAATTACCAGTTTTTACTGGTAAAATTAGACTTGCACCGGTAATTCATGTGACTGCCAGTCCCTGTGGACCGGCAAATAAAGAACCTAATAAATCTTTGTAGTTGAACCAAACATCGGCGATATTCGTATAAGTTTATTTTTCAAATGAAGTCAGCTTGTCTGTAACCATCAGGGTTTCCCCTTATCTATTTCTAATGCAAGGAAATAACATTTTGCTTTGGTTTGAGGTTAAATATATATTTGTATCGACTTTTTTCTTCTTCTTTTTAAAAAAGAGAGAAAAGTGTGAATGAACTTTGTGTGAATGACTTGTAGATCTAACTAAGTTACTTCAGAGAAGACATCATTGCATTGAACGTCAGACTGAAAGAATTAAAACCAGGTAATATGTTTTTTTAATTGTTGAAAGCTGGGACTGACAAAAATTAGGGGGGACTGGTAATTGTTATAGTTGCCAGTCCACCTGATTGGCAGTTTCAAAAGTCAGCGGGAACACTGTAGGTGAGCCACCCAGTGAAGTCCCAGGTTCCCATGCTTATCTCCACCATGAAGATCCGGGTTAGAATTTGTCTTTGCAAACCATGCTTGTGTCCGCCAATGAAGATCTAGCTCAGAATTGGTCTACAGCAGCCCCTGCTTGTCGTTACAAGCAACTAACGAGATTGTGTGGTCAGATGTGGTGACTTGGTTGTTGCATGTCATTGTATCCCACATGAGTAGATCAATGTTTCTGTCATCAATCACTGGATTGTCTGGTCCCATCTTCCCAAGGCAAGTGAGTTAACTGACTATAAAAGTCCAGTTTCCACCCTTGCCGAACTAGGCTGGTATTATGGAGTTACATTTTGGCTGGACTAATGAGTCTATGCATAGTCCAATCACAATCACGCAACGCAATCGAAATCCGGTTCGTAAACTGTCGTGCAGATTTCGGTCGATTGCAGGATTTGCAAAACATGTGCCCGGCCAACTTGTCAACAGATATTTTCCAAATCTTTTCATGTTTTTAATCAAAGTGCTCACGTGATTTGATGCACTTCGCGATGTAAGACCCGTTTTATCACAATATAGATCTTGATTATCGATCAGATCGTATTGACTGGGTGTCGCCATTTTGTTCAAAGCAATTGCATATGATATGAGAGGTGGAATCTGATTGGTCCCTAGGAGAGGCATAGAAGGGACATGACTCGTAATAGCCACTGGTGGCGCTACGATCGAGCCCAGGAATTCCAGCCTAGTTCAGCACAGGTGGAAACTGGACTTTTATAGTCAGTTAACTCCCTTGCCTCAGGAAGATGGTCTGGTCCAGACTTGTATATATTTACAGACCACATCATATAGTTGGAATATTGCTGAGTGAGGTGTTTAACAACAAACAGTCGCCAGATGATTGATATGAATGTAATGACGATATTGTAAACAATATATTATGCAAAAGATGTCTGTTTTTAGTTATTTAATGAGTGTGTTCATATGAAACTTCCCCAATGTAGCATCACTTAATTAATCGATGTGGCACTTTCATTTATCCATTCTTGCATTTTTTGATAAACTTGATAATCAATTGATAAAAAGCTAAAGAGTGAGGAATGATGTATTTGAAGTCAGCTATTGAAGCAAAGTTCCCCAGTCACATGCAATTGGGATTAGTGTTTCTTTGTATGGTCTCTCCATCACTTCTTTCTTCATACTAATAAAGTGCAGAAAGGAGAGAAAACTTAGATCTCTCTGAAACTGGTTCCCTCATATGTGTTGGCTCATAGATATCAGGGGCGGTCGGGTAGCCTAGTGGTTAAAGCGTTCGCTCGTCGCGCCAAAGACCCGGGTTCGATTCCCAACATGGGTACCATGTGTGAAGCCCATTTCTGGTGACCCCCGCCGTGATATTGCTGGAATATAGCTAAAAGCGGCGTAAAACCAAACTCACTCACTCACTCACTCATAGATATCAAACAGCACTGGGGATTCCGAGGCTGCTGTGATATACAGTCGAACCTCATTGTGTCAAACTTGGATGTGTCAAATTCCCGGTTGTCTTGAACTCACCTTCCAGTCCCTGTTAATTCCATCTATAATTATTATCCTTTATACTAGGATCTGTCAAACTGAATGTGTTGAATTCCCGGGTGTCTTTAACTCATAAGGAGTCCAAAATTTCAAAATTAAGCATAAAATTACCCCGATAACTTGAACATTTCAAAATTAAAAAAATACATCAACACACCCACACTTGCCAAACTTTCATCCTTCAACTCACTTCACACACAATTGACTGACCTCACTGCGATTGACACAATTACATCAAAGGCAGGATGCTTTCTAACAACATTTCAATATCCAATCAAGGCTAATTCACAAGCACAGCTTACAACAATGGTTCAAGGTGATAACCGAATACATATCCGGAGAAAGGTACTTAAACATTCAGTTTCATAAGAATATCCCCCAAAATGTTCATGATCCCCAGCTTTGTGCAGCATGGCAGGAACTAACTGCTACGTTATGAAGTTGATGGATTCATCATCATGTATTATCAGGCTTTTGTCTTGACAAACAGGAGGTGGAATACATTGTATGTAACTTGTAGAGACAAGAGCAACAGAGGCAGCCTGAAAGTCACACAAGACATTTCAAGTTTTTGTTTAACAGTTTATGCCGGAATTTAGGGACGAGTGTGGTAGACAGAGTATGACAGGAACACGAATATAATGTTCTTTTCATTACTGAAGAAGATGTCTACATACAGAGACAAATTTTTGTGTTTACGTATAAGGACAGCAACAGCAGCGGAACCATAACAATTTGTCGATTGACGTCAACAATCTTCAGCTATTATGTGTTTCTATGGTGACGTCATTCCGACCTCACATCACAATAAGATTCCAATGACCTCAACAATGCCGTCAGTATGACGGAAACAATACACTAGCATTCCGACCTCACATCACAATAAGATTGCAATGACCTCAACAATGCCGTCCGTATGACGGAAACAATACACTAGCATTCCGACCTCACATCACAATAAGATTGCAATGACCTCAATAATGCCGTCCGTATGACGGAAACAATACACTAGCATTCCGACCTCACATCACGATAAGATTGCAATGACCTCAATAATGCCGTCCGTATGATGGAAACAATACACTAGCATTCCGACCTCACATCACAATAAGATTCCAATGACCTCAATAATGCCGTCCGTATGATGGAAACAATACACTAGCATTCCGACCTCACATCACAATAAGATTGCAATGACCTCAATAATGCCGTCCGTATGATGGAAACAATACACTAGCATTCCGACCTCACATCACAATAAGATTGCAATGACCTCAATAATGCCATCCGTATGACGGAAACAATACACTAGCATTCCGACCTCACATCACAATAAGATTGCAATGACCTCAATAATGCCGTCCGTATGATGGAAACAATACACTAGCATTCCGACCTCACATCACAATAAGATTGCAATGACCTCAATAATGCCATCCATATGACAGAAACAATACACTAGAATTCCGACCTCACATCACAATAAGATTGCAATGACCTCAATAATGCCGTCCGTATGACGGAAACAATACACTGTTGTCTCTTGACATGATATGACCCTAGGGCACATGATTTTTAGGAACCCCAATATGTTTGCCCTCATAGGTAATAAAAGGTGAAAAATATGTGGACATACACTACTCATATACCACTTTATTCTTTACACGTTACTATATTTAATCTGTCATGACAATTTCTTTAACTTCTTTTGGGTAGCATATTACTTAGTAAGACGCCAGTTTGTGTTAATGTATTTATCTTATTATAATGCCAATTCTTTCAGACACAGTTCATCTTAGTCGTCATCCACTCGACCCAGCTGTTGTTCAGAGAATGTGACTACCCCGTGCTATTCATATACTGGATCGGAGCTTATGCTGGCATTTTCCTCATCCTCTTCGCTGATTTCTACAGGAAGGCTTACATAAAACCCAAGCCGAAATCAGAAAAGTTTGAAAATGGCTCTGTGAAAAGAAATGGACTAAAAAAGGAAAGATGATCGAGGCACTTATTAGACCGAATAGTCCAGTGATGATGTATAGTTTATGTCAAGATGCGCCAACCAGTCGTGTCTGTTTCGTTGTCCTTTCCTGTGACCACATTTGTAATAGTAGCTTGGTCTTTCGTCACTGGAATATACTTCAAATTTGTGTTGTTACTCTATGGTACCCTTTGTTAATTTATAGATGGGTTCATTGGCATCAGGCGCACTGGGTCTTCTTTACCGATTGTGGTTGACACAGCACTCCACAAATCAGCTTCAGTAAATCAGTTCCATTGGACTATTGCTGAGAATTTTCATTACCGTATTCGACGTAATAAGCGCCCACAGCGATATTTGCTAATATATTGGCTAGTGAACAATCCCAATTAGCACCCCTTCCGATTGATCAATGTACACAAGACCTATTTATTCGTGTATAATACATACTCGTGTGTAATATGCACCCTCAATTATGGGCAATTAAATTCTGGAAAATTATATCTGTCGTATATAAACATTTCAGGCTATCAGCATAAACCACGAAATTTATCTTTCAACTCTGTTTTTTTCACCAAAATAATATTCTCATAAGAGCTCCCTATTTCTAATTTTGAGAGCGCCGTGGGCGTTTATTATGTTGAATACGGTACATGAGACGGTTGCTCCATTGCGGATCGAGGGCTGATTACTCAGTGCTGAACCACACTCTGAGATGCCAACCATTAATAAGTGAAATTAGAACCTATTGGGAGTAAACGTCTCTTTACATGTAAAATGTGGTGCACTGAAAAAGCCCAGCTGAACAGGCAAACTAATATGGATTTTCATTAAAGCGAAACAACTCAAGATTCACCATCATAGAAAAATGGTTACCTGTACATGAACAGCATCGGCATGCTATATTGGTTGCATTTCTATTCAATTTAAATATACTACTGAAAAGATGTTGAGGACCACCTGTTTTTATATATTACTATTGTTAATACTATATTACTATAGGGGCGGTCGGGTAGCCTAGTGGTTAAAGCGTTCGCTCGTCACGCCGAAGACCCGGGTTCGATTCCCGACATGGGTACAATGTGTGAAGCCCATTTCTGGTGTCCCCTGCCGTGATATTGCAGGAATATTGCTAAAAGCGGCGTAAAACCATACTCACTCACTATATTACTATAGTTAATCTGTTAATCCGATTCATTCATATCACTTTAGTATGTCATGGTATGACAGATTAACTATAGTAATATGACAGAATCAGGTTGTCTTTAACTTCTTTTGAGTAGTTTATATTTTGTTAAGGTCTGAATAATCTTACTTCAACTGGCCATGGACAGTGCCATCCATTCTGGTGTGGAATGAAGTGCAGCGCTGTATATGTACTTTATGACTGTATACCAGAGCTCCAGATAAGCTGCGTATCTGCGTGAAATACGCTTCAGAAATGCAGAAATATGCAGTAAAATAAAATCCAAGCGTATCAAATACGCAACGAACATTACAGATACGCTACAAAAGTAAAACTTTTGCGTATCATCAAAATATTGTGAAGTAACCCTGCGTATTCTATTAGCAAATCAGCAACTTATTTTTAAATTATAAATGGGCATTCCGTCAACCTTGCCAAACTACGATGACAGTTACATCATGATCATTTGCCATCACACTTTCTTGTGGAAGTATCGTGGTATTTGTGAGTCCTTTAAAGCTCTCGAACCCACATGACACCAGTTTGCAGGGACTAGATGAGTAGTGTTGTTAAATATTTAACTTAAATACCCACATGTGTAAAAACTAGTGGGTTACAGAAATTTGAATACCCAGATAGAATTACTGATACCCAATGATTTTAAAATGAATGGGTAAAATACCCACAACACCAAACACTTATCTAGAGCTCTGGTATACTATATATACCATAGTATACTAGTGTATAGTACATTGGTACAGTATGCAAGTTTAAGCCTGATTTTATGCCAATGAGTTTAACCCAACAATGAGAATAGATCCAACCTTCATTGGTGATTCCAGATGCAAGACGGGTAGTTTACAGCTGATGTTATAACATGACTGTTAGAAATGTTTGTGGGGATTCCCAATTATTTTTTGTCCATGTGGTGTTCAGAACTTCTTAGATCCTTTCACACAAATGGTACAGCTTGAAGGGCCTTGTTGACAAGAATTATTCACTTAATATACTGTTACCTTTTGTAAATGTTTATATACATGTTTGAGCCTCTTGAAGAAATTGGTAATGAAACACTAAGTACCTGTTTAGGCCTCCTCAAAGAGGGGAGGTTACCAACATATTAACCTCACTAAATTGGACCTCTGTCTAATTTGGAATAAACTTCTGGTCTCATGTCTGGTTTAGACAGGTTCCACTCTACGCTTCCTTTAGCTCATTTTATAATGTTCCAAACCTGGTACTTTCTATGTCGGCATTGAAAACAAACTTCTAGACTCTAATTCCTTGTAATAGTCAAAGTATATGTTTCAAATCAATTGTACTGAAACAACCAAATATCTCCTCTAAACAGTTTGCAAAAGAATGAAAGTCTTTGAATATTCTGTGTCTTCATAATTTACCAACCCCCAAATGGTGGCCACAGACTTGGCACACTCCATCTTGAGTCTTTCTTTCAGAAACATATACAACTGATACTGTCGTCATTCATTGTATTGTGAATAGTGTGTGTGTGGTATTTTGTACTTTGTGTTCTCTCTTTCCATGATACCGGTGTAAACGCTTTATATATTTATTTACATGATGAAATGCTACATGTGAGATGTATTGTCAGTCTGCAGTCATCTACAATTATTCTATACTGTGTCTGAAAATATTTACATTTGAACAATCACCTTTTATCACATGTTGAAAGCATTAATCTAGCCAATATGAGATCAAGACCTTTTGAGAGAACGTCCATGAATGAATTGATCATGTCCTGAACAATGTAGGGTAAAGGAATATGGAATACCTGGTTGGATTCCCCAAATGGGTACAATGTATGAAGCCCATTCTGGTGTGCCCTGTCGTGATATTGCAGGAATATTGCTAACAATTTTGGATTCAAATCCAATTCAACCCGATCATGTTTCTTGCTTAGTCAGAGGCGGATGGGTAGCCTTGTGGTTAAAGTGTTCATTCGTCACATCGAAGACCCGGGTTCTATTCCCGACATGGGTACAATGTGTGAAGCCCATTTCCTGTGTCCCCTGCCATGATATTGCTGGAATATTGCCAAAAGCGGCGTAAAACCAAAGTCACTCACTCACTCTTGCTTAGTCAGCACCGTACCCATGCTCATGGGTTTCACCAAAGTGGTAAACAGTTAAGATCAGCACCACTTTGGTCCTTCCTCACACATTAGGCTAACAACATGTGACATGACTGATATTCTGTTCAAGATCACTAAAGATACTGTAGGCTCCTAAGGGCTCCTAAAGTCAATCACTTATTTGTTTGGTCCAGACCTATCAACATGTCACTGTCAGAAATATGGAATACCCCTGGGTGCAGTATTAAACCTACCTCTATCTCTACCATTCTAAGGGCCTGGGGGACAATGGCCATAGTACTTCACCTAATGTAGATTCATTAGATCTAGGATAAGCAGCCTTAATCAAAACCATTAATCGTTGTTGTACCCCACGGCTCACCCAGTGTACAGTGGGCCATAGTTTAAGGTGGCGAGTTTGACTGCAATCTGCCACTACTGACCTCTTGCCATATTGGACATTACCGTAGTTGGGTACTACTGTCATCTTATCACACAAATAGAAACTGTTTTAGTCTACTAGTCCTTTTAATGTTAACACTTAGCAAAACCCTTAAAAATGGCAAAGTTTTACTAGTCCTTAAGATACCTTAACTATTGGGCAATCTGGCAAGGACTATAGGATGAGATCCAATTTCTAACGCTGTTATCGATCATTATGTGTGCAATCCGTGTTTCTATAGTCTGAATGAAGTAAATTGTGTTAAAATGTTGTTGGTTCTCCAACAAGGGAGGGAAATTAATGCAAAGTTACTCTTACAGATTGGTATTAGTCTTTAACTATGAATTCATGTCAAGTTATATCTTGAAAGCTGCATTTTTCAAAACATCTTAAAGCTTTATCCATTGATATTTGTTGTACTTTGCTATCATACCATATTAACCACCATCTGAGACATTATGGTTGACTTATTGTGCTTAAAAAATGTCCTAAAGTTGTGCAAACAAGTTAATTTTCACAACCAGAAAAACAAAGTGAGCCTATGTTAAGGTTGGTTTATGGTGCAAATAACCATAAAAACACTCTGTCACTCTATTAGAGGAAGAGATATGTCAGTATGCAGAGTTTTTCTGTAGTTGAGCAGTCCATGACGTTGGCCAGGGTACATTTACATAGGGCCTTCACCCTCACTCTACTTCTGTTCATAGGGGATTCATGCATTACGGTTCAATTTTTGTCTGTAAACAAGTAATAAAATCAGAGTGAATGAAATACTTTGTGTGAACTGAATATTACATTCATTTTCATTACTATTGTTTCTGTTAAAGGAGTTCTTGTTGTTAATACAACATTTTGGAATACAGATTTGATAAGTATACATTCATGTAATCATAACATCACCAACTATATCCCAGTATTTATTATCTCCCCTGACCATGAAGTCTTGCTTAACTTCCGTGTGTTTGTGGCAAGATTTTGACATTGATACATGTTTATGGCTGGAACCACTTGTTACCTATCTTGATGTACTTCTTTTTTACTTTGCTCATGTATTAGATTTTGTTAATTGTAGATCTCTGCCTTGAATTACATTTAATGGCGATTGTAATTAAACTTATTTTTCTACTGAATCTGTGTTTGTTTTTTAATGCTAACAATATTGCACTTGAGACATGTTTCCTGACGTGACATGTACTCAGATGCCTCAACTGTTTCTGGCACAGCAGTTTGCTGTGTAGACTTGATCCAGGATCCAATGATTGTGCGTTCGATTCCTTTTTATCCCCCGCCAGGCCAGAATGGCCGAAGGGGGATTATGTCGTGGCGCAGTCCGTCCGTCCCACAGAGGATACTAAGCTTGTGAAATCAACTTCCTACAGTTTCCAGAGAATATCCCTGACACTCTACACACAAGATGTCGACATGTTGATGATACGCATATCACAGTCCCATGTCATTTCGACAAATTTTGACAGAGTAACTGCCCCTGTTTTACGGAGCTTCATGAAAAATACAAAGAAAATATAAACTCGTTAAAAAATTTCATGCGGGGGATGTTGTGCTCTCAGAGCACTCTTGTGGTTCTTGGGTGTCATGGGTGTCCCATTCATCTAAGGCACCACAATTTGCTGTGCAGAGTTGTGTCCCTTGGGCATGCCAGAAGCCTATGATTGTGGGTTCAAATCCCGGTTCAACCCGAAAGTTTCTAGGTTTGTCAGCACCATACCCGTACTTGTGTGTTTCAACAAAGTGGTAACCGTCTAAGACCAGCATCACTTCAGGCCCTCCTCCCACATAAAGCTGACACGCCAGAATATAACTGGAATACTGTTAAAAGCCGCATTAAACCCAACTCCCTCGCTCAAGATTCTTGGTTTGTCACCCAAACATCTGCATCCCTGTGGACTTTCCTCCCACATTCAGCATGCAGGGATATCACGAAAAATACTGTTAGAAACAGCATTCAACAGTCCAGTGATTTTCAAAGTACAGTCAGAACAACCAAATGTTATCAGACATACTTATATGGTCACAAAAGCTGTAATTAGAATCACAATAATACAAAATTACCGTTCACTAAAGACCAATCGTATTCCTCTCACTGAAAAGTCAAACTATCTCACTATCCTTACTTTTATAACATCCCGATTAGTAAAAGTGACAAGTACCCAAAATCCATCCTCATATTCATATTTTATTGTTATTGTGACCTATTAGTAACACCCATGGAGCAGGGAAATGAGTCCCAAGAATAGAAATAATGCCACTACTGCAGCCATTGATACAGGCCATTAGTGTATGATTATTTAATGGTAGTCAAGAGTTGATCTCCAGGTAGTAGGCATCAAAGTAGTACTCCTACTCAGCATCCATCTTGATCATTCAATCACCATTTTGGTTGCCTATTGTGTCCTGGAATTCCAGCAGGGAAAGGACAAACTGCACTAGCAAGGCCAGTAGACTGCGAGAAGAAGCACATGTAAACCTTTAGTCCTTTCGTCAGATGCAAAGGATATCAATTCAACTTTGTGGACAAAACAGATGACAATTTTAGCTGGGAAAATTTACTGTTTGTAACAAAACAAACTAAATTAAAGTAGTTGTGCAACCCAAAATTTAATGGATGATGTTTGTACACTAACAGCACTTAACAGCCAATTTGTCCATGATTTTCCCATTTATCTAACAATGGAGGCACCATGATAAACATGACACTATAATCATCACAAATGCAGTCATAAGTTCAAAATAATATATTTAACAGCACTGAATGAAATCAAAAATGCTATCCAGTTTCTCTGCATCATGTCCACATGTAACACAGAGTGCCTGGATCTGACAATCTACACACAGTCTCATGTATACACTTGGATATATCCTGTATGTACAGTTCATAAAATAGATGCCCTCCCTGAGCATCAATCTCCTAGTTCCTCTGCTGCATCTTTCTGTTGTATCCTCTTCTGTCTTTCCAACAATCTCTTTTCTCTCTCATATTCCTTCATCCTCAAGACAAAACTGAAATAAATTATGAATAATTATCAATCATATAGATATCCAATCAAACAAACCCAAAATTTCTAGACACACTTAGGCATCACCTATCCCAACTACAAATCATAATTTCATGAAGAAATTAGAAACATGTCCAAGAAAAGTTTCGGACCCATTCAAACTTTTTAAATCCCACTTGTTTCTTAGAAGTGGCAATGTAATGTGAGTGAATGTTGTTTTACACTGCATAATATTCCAGGCACACCAATAGTCGACATTATGAGCAACTATTCACACTATTGGGGGACCTTTGCACACAACCAACCTGGTTACATAGTGTAACCACCTAATTCATACTAGTTTGGGAAAACAAGCATAGGATACAGATGACCTATTCAAATGAGTCCACCACTTTCCACAGGAAAAAGATTTAATATAAAACTATTGAATGATCAGTCAAGTTCACTTTCATACAACAGTCTGTGCCAAAGGCTTATGAGTCTACTAGCGCAAACATGTCTCTTGACATAATTTTCAGAAGATTTTAATGTTATTATATGGACTACAATAAGCTGAGCTTACTAGACTCTATATTCAGACTAGTAGCTTATGTTGCAAATTGATGCAATTAAAATCAAAATGTCCGAAAAGTCAAATAGCACAAGGCAGTAGTAACTTATTTCAAAATGGAATATGTAATGTACACTGCAAAAAGCACATTATGTATAATACTATTGAGATACTTTCCTAAGATCATATACATATGCTTACAAACTTCTTTTTTTAAGGTTAATTTCCAACACTGACATCTATTATCAGCATCATAACTAATTAGTTGCAACTATGTGAGATACTTACTCCTGGTATTCACACTCCTCATACACATGCTTCTCATGAGAACACTTTGATAGAACAAATGGGAAGTTGCCATCTCTGCACTTCATGAAAGCCATGAAGTCATCTACACAGTAGTCCCGTTTCTCTAGAGGTATCCTTGCCTGATCTAACTCCTCCCTTGTTGCCTTGACAGCTGAAAAAAGAAATCAGTTTCGTGTTGAAATATTAAGACTAATCTACTTAAATAAACAGGATAGAAATGTGTTTTTATCATGGGACGGTATACAAAAGAGCATGATGAGACATTTACACCAAGGGTCATTAGCAAAGAATCTTCTAGGCCAAGCCTCCTTGTCAAAAGTACACAAAGTATAAACAGCTTGCTAGTAATATCGATCAAACACACTCCAGTCATTATTCACTAGTGTATGTTGGATAGTCATAATGAATCGCCTAAATATCAGCAGTCTCTGCCCAAACCTACAATATAGGCATCATTTTCTGTAGATTTTGATGATTTTATTAGACCATTATTGGTGGAACTTACTACTCCTGAGGGCGGTCGGGTAGCCTAGTGGTTAAAGCTTTCGCTCTTCACGCCGAAGACCCGGGTTCGATTCCCGACATGGGTACAATGTGTGAAGCCCATTTCTGGTATATTGCTAAAAGCGGCGTAAAATCAAACTCACTACTACTGCTGAAGGGGTCATTGTCAACACAGTTACTACAGAAATGTAGCCTAGGTACGTTTCTGTAAACAGAAATGTACCCTCGGCAAAATCAAAATGCAGAAACGTACTACAACTCCAACGGAACTACAACATGAACCGGTTTCAGTTTCGGGTTGGGGAATACGGACTCGTCCATCGTTTAGGGTACCTGCAGTACATTTCTGTTGTACCTGTGCGGACAACGACCCCTTCAGCCTTACTACTAGTATAGACAAAACAGAATTTTAATCGACTTGGGCTTTGGACTAGTGGCTAAAGTCGCAGACAAATTTGTCATGTGTACCAAGAGGTGACTTATTTTAAATCATAATATCAGTTAAAATGCTGTTTCAGGTGACCTCTAAGTCTAACATACATCTGACCATGTAATGCCCCAAGTTTGTCACATTTGGTCTAAGCTCACATCAGCGTTATGTGCCTTAGTTACTATTAGCAAGACGTAGCACTTTTGCGTTGTTCACTGCAGTAGAGTTCATGCATACTTGATACCTGCATTCAATCAGTAAATAAAGGTTTGTAAAGACAAACAGTTATGTAAGAAGATATATGGCTACATTGGGTAAATTAGCAGTGTCATTATACTATTGGGTCTCAAACAACTTCATGCATATTTGTATGCAGGTTTAATGTTTAATGCCACATTCAGCAATACTCCAGCTATATGACGGCGGTCTTCAAATAATCAAATCTGGACCAGACAATTCACTGATTGACTTCATGAGCATCGATCTAAGCAATTGGGATACAATGACATGTATCAACTAAGTCAGCAAGTCTGATCACCCGATCCCCTCCTCTAATGACAAGCAAGGATTGCTGAAGAACAAATCTAACCCGGATCATCTGTATGCTGACAATTTGAGTTATGGTGATTTATTGTGTATATTCGCACATAAGCAACTGATCTGGGGCTCTGCTTTTTTTGTGTTGACATTACGATGGTTATTTGTTTATGCCGCGTGGAAATAAATGTAAACACCTCAAAACTTTTTTTTTAATTGTCCACGAGTGGTTCTAGTTTACGATAACAGGTAACTAAAAAACAATATCACTAAGCTATCAGATGGAATAAAACAAACACTAACTTCTTTCTTTCCGCCCGTTTTCAAATCCAATAAGGGGATCAAATGATGGAGGTTTGCTGATGTTAGGGGCTGTGTCTGGATGCGAAACGTATGCATACATCATGTTCCCCATTTTTCATGGAAATACTGTTCTCAAAATACAACCCCTGTCTGTGTCCTCAAAACTGCCTGGCGAAGGGCGAGACTTCAGTCGAACTCTCGCTGTCAGCGAGACTTCTAAGTAATGTCCTAAAAGTAACTACAGCACTGGCAAACTGTCCCTTCGTAATAATAGAATCCAAATTATATATTGTAGTCTTTGTTAATCGATATAGTGATACAACAAAATTAAATACATATTTTAAAAGTCGTTGCAATGACGCGACAAAGTAAGTATGTTGTGAGGACATTATGTGAGACAGTTCTATTTCCGCTTCCTGTTTTTTACTTGCACGTGTTTTCGTGTTTTCTTAGACCGTGTTTTCATAGCACAGTTTGTACGAATACAACAGCAGTCATGTCAGATTCAGATTCGTCAGATTACGAAAGCATGGACACGGATGAAGAGGTAATTTAAGTAGCTCAAATTTGTATCTCACTTGGACTTTGGGTGCGGAATAGATTTTCTTCTGTTCGGTACCGGACATCATACCGTAATAATAATATTGTTCTCGTCGTCAAAGGCTCTGCGCATAAACTCCAGTTTCGATCACGGATAGCTGGTACTAGGCCAGTAGCCTTCGACGACGAGAGCTATGTCCAAACAAAAGACTACCTATTCATTTTTGGTGAGGTAGGCATTGTATTTTATGTTTCTGTGTGTGTTATATATGACTTTTCATTTATTGACATGAAAACAAACATTGCAAAATGCCCAGCATTATATAAAAGTTAGTCAACATTATTGCTATGATTCAGTGTAGATGCCTACATCCGTAATAAATTTAAAGGGCCAGTACATCAACCATTAATGCAAACAATATAGCCAATAACACGCGAGCTTAGGAGAGAGAGATATTTCGAGATTTTACGAGCGCTTCAACCTCTGGCTATTTCGCACTCGGGCGAGCTTAGGCATCTCTGCTCACCTTTTTCAATGAGGGAAATTTCTGCCTCAGTGACCACAATATGGGTATAGGCGTATCACATGACCGGACTTGTTTGTCAATAAATACCAAAATAAGAACAGATGTGCCTAATGCAAAAGTTTCTGTAAGCTTTGCGTTTTGTTTTGCATAATTATATGTATATGCTACTACAGCTGGTATGAAAAACAAGGACATCTCTTAAAAATTTCAATATTTCATTTTTCTGCCACTTTAACATTGTTGTTTAAAAGATTTCTGAAATATGTTGTTAATGGGCTGGGTGTGTCTGTTTTCCAGATGTATTTTTTTAAGTTAATTCTTTTTCTACAATGCACAGCCTAAACATACTAATTGCATTAGATTTCTTGGAATATGAAGATGTGATCATTTAATTAAAGATCACCTCCGTGGTCTAGTTTAAGAGCGTCAGGAGTTTGATCCCTGGCTTCATCACACCAAAAAAACCGTTGAAAGATGCTGTACTTGTTGTTACCTTGCCTGGCGCTCAGCATTAAGGGACTAAAACAAAGACTGATCAGCTCAGAGTCAGTATACTGTGCCTGAGTGTGGTATTCATGTTAAACTCGGGTGTGGTAACTCTATGGGCAAACACTAAAACATCAGCATTAGTCTGGACTAGTGCAAGCACACACACACACACACACACACACACACACACACACACACACACACACACACACACACACACACACACACACACACACACACACACACAGTTGCTATGTAAGTGCACTAACCTTCAACACGAAATTAAACCCCATTTCACTCACAAGAAAGATACACCCTTCCGAGTGATGGTTGCAGTCTGCATCATGTAATAGAGTATTGAAACTCGTTACTTATATTTGCATGTTCCTGATGCGTCTTTTAGTGTGACCTTCATGATCCACAGTTGCCAATGTATTCCAGCATAATTCAGGTGACTCTTTTAAGACATCATTGAAGAGTTACCTCCCTTTGACCATGTTGCATATTAACCCAACCTGTTACATATTTCTCCACATTTTTACAGCTCCAAGCAGCCTTTGCCAGTGGCAAGCTAAAACCAGGTTTAAATGTGGTTGCAGAAGAGCCAAAGACATTCTTCAATGACACAGTGAGTTATATCTGTCTGGAATTTTCTAGATATCAAGCTGGTATCAGTAATAACCTTAAAAAGTGAAGAATTCCAAATTTCTCTTAAGATTTTGCACTGGAATTACTTTAATTTTTAAACTTATCCTATCCCACAATGCATTTCTCCTTCTTCTTGCGATCCTGAGTGGAAGACATGCTTTAGCAGGGGTTTCCAGCTTCTAAAAAACAATTCACCCGAACACACTTAGCATCACTATGGTCACCTCCCAACTTTTGGGGGGAAATGAAAGACAAATAGTAATTTTAGCAATGACAGAACTAAATGTGCATCATCGTGTTGTTGGATTTATGTTAATGCTGGAAGAAATATGACACCACCCGCATGTCTTTCTAAAGTTGTGGTGAGCAGGGTGCTTATATGGTGTTTTATTTCCTAACAAGTGTCAGGTTTGTTTATCATTTTTGGATAATTATGTCTCTCTTATAAAAATGAACAAAAATAAAACGAGATGCAATCATGAGCGCACTGTAACGGGTTTGGCGATAATTGGTCCTCAGTACAGCACTTGTTTCAAACTGGCGATTTCCATTCCAGACCACGTATTGAACATGTTGAAAAATAATTTGACAACGTTCTATATTCAAAATTTGAAGACTGAATAATAGAACATTCTGAAATGTCTAATAGATAGACAGGATGGTACAGCAGTACTTCCCATGAGTTATGATAAGTATTTTCCATCTTCAAATGTTTATCAGGGCGGTGGGGTAGCCTAGTGATTAAAGCATTCGCTCGTCACCCCGAAGGCCCGGATTCGATTCCCCACATGGTGTGAAGCCCATTTCTTGTGATATTGCCAGAATATTGCTAAAAGTGGCGTAAAACGTCACTCATGGTGTTAAACTACAAACAAACTCATTGAGGCAAGATAGACAGCATCAGTCATGCAGCCTGTGACTGACAACCGGAATTCCCCGTGTTAATCTTTTCAAGACTGCATGATCTCCATTTTTCTTATCACTGCGAACCAAACAGTTTCTCTCACTTTTGAGCTTGGAATCTTATATGACCAAAATATTGATCATTCTGTTGACTTATAGGAAGGCATGGAGGTCAAGTTGAAAGCTTTCCAGCAGAACTTGGACTGGATTGAAAGATTGGACTTGACAAATGAACCAGCTCCACCCCCACCAGGGACAGACTTTGATGGTGAAGATGACGTAAATGACGACTTCAGGAGGGAGATGAAGTTGTAGGTTTCAGTTATCAAAGATTTACTTGTTTATTTTGTATATTTCATTTTTCCTTCTTAATATCTTCTGATAGACAGTTTTTTCAAGGCATCAATTCTGAAATAAGCTTGCCACCAAAAGAAAGCGGCCATAGAAACATATAGAGACGTATGTACGTTAAGAAGAGATATTTCCACTTAATAACAAAACTAACAATCATTCAAGTGTTACCACAGTGTCTTTATTCTTTTCACAATATGCTGCACGTGATTTCAAACTTTACATGCAAATCCTGCATTAGACATATGACGTCACATGTCATGCGTTCACATGCATCGATTCACACTGCATACCAGTATGTTCGTTTGTGCATCAAACCAATCTAATATCTCTTTAATATGAGTAATTCTTCATATATTAACCAACATGTATGGTGTTCGTGTTTCTTATGTCGGTGAGTATATATTTTTTACAAAAAATATATATATTTTAGCGACAGTATTTAAAATACATACCAAAATGTGGAAAAATAAATACACATGTTACCACTGAGTTATATCATGGTTGTTTCAGTCTAAGATCAAAGTCATTGGAAAGGTCATTTTGAAGGTCAGATTGACATAGGACAAATGTAGTAAAGAAATTTGATACTAGAGTAGAACACGGATATAACGAACTACTAGGGACCAGAGAAATTAGTTCGTTATATCCGTTGTTCGTTATACACGTTTTCGCTCGGAAACGTCCGCCATCTTGGATAAGACAAAACACAATACACACGTAACTGCAGCATTGATTTGTATTAGCAGTGATCATTCAACTGATATCAATTTACAACATTCATTTAATAACATTAAATTCATAACATTTTCTGAAGATTGTTATCAAATACATGTACAAAATTTAAACATATTTATCATTTTTCGATTAACATACGAAATGTGTAGTCTGTGATTTTACTTTGGCCTCGTTTCGCTGACTGCATTCTTGAAACGGCATCGTTCAGATCCGCCAAACTGTCAAAAACTGTTAGTTTTACAGACAAGATTACATGTACAGGTAAGATTAACACAATGCAAATTTAACAAGGTTGATCCGTCACCACTGATTGTATTGATTCGCCGCCATTGTTTTGATTCGCCGCTGATTGCATACAGCCAATTGTCATTGACACTTGACACTGAATGAGATTTCTCAGTTCGGTATACACGTCGCTAATTAGTGATAAATGGGCTTGTCGGTGATCAGGTATCAGTTCGCTGTGTCCGTTAGTTCGCTATAGAGAGTTCGTTATATATACGTAAATTTTATATGATATTATATAGGAGATAAATCGGGGATTTTTTAACAGTTCGTTGTATCCGTTTATTCGCTATATCCGTGTTCGTTATATCCGTGTTCTACTGTATTGTAAAAAGGTTGACTGACTGCTGAATGGTAATCCATGTGAGGCTGGCTGTCAGACTTGTGTATGATCTGGAGTCAGTGGTCACCCATTTGAATGTTAACAGAACACTCTCCGAGGTTTTACCTGGGCGAAGTATAAAACAGTTTGACTGAGTCATTAAGACTAATTAAAGTTGTAGACTGCATGATACATATAACAGATGTATCTATTCTGGTAAGAAACAAACACACAAAGTTCAGAGTGTTAGTTGTTGATTTTCTCCACTCTAACATGGAAATTGGCATCAGTGTTAGGCTAATGGCATTGGGTATGTGCACTAATATGACATCAGTAATGTTTGAAATCCAAGCCATCCTGGGACCCCTCATGTCCTTTCCTCGAGTCCTCTGGAATAAAATATAAAAATACCAGAAAATAGCAAGACCCAGGTGAATGTCTGCATCGACTTTGATTCATTACAGTTACTGCCAGGCTCAGGCATCGGTTGTGAGGGGAATGGCCAAGCTTCATCATCTGGAAGTGCCCACCAAGAGGCCGGAGGACTACTTTGCTCAGATGGCCAAGTCAGATGACCACATGAAGAAGGTGTGTATCGTAGACTGTCATGGAAACAAATACTGATAGTGAAAACGATACAGAAATGAGAGTATCTGTACAAGGTCTGTTTTCTTAGTTAATGGACAAGCCTAATATGATTCATGAATCCTAAAATGCAAACCGTCTTTTTCAACAGGTCCGAGAAAAACTTCTTGAGAAGCAGATTGGCATGGAAAGATCTGAAAAAGCAAAGAAAATGAGGGATCTTAGGAAATATGGTAAAAAGGTAAGTAGAAGAAACAATACGAATATAGTCACTTCTTTTTTTAGCTCACCTGACTAAAAGTCAGAGCTTATGGCATGGTCTGTTTGTTAGGCGTCAGTGAAAGTTTAAACATCTTCTCCTTACAATTCAATGAAACTGACACTTCACATGCTTGTTCCCACCAATGACGCCACCCCAATTTGTTCAGGAGGCTTGGAACTGATTTTCAGTATAGCCGCCATAGTGAGAAGCCTATCAATGGTCAATATGGAAATGTAATTGAATTTAGTTTAGGCCTACTTAGTAGCAGGGGATCAACATATGGTCCGTTTTTCATGATAGTGTAGATTTTGACCTTGATTTGACATTTGAACTTTCATCATGCTCTTAAATTCTTACTGAATGCATTTCCCCACAGTATAAGGAAACCACTTCCTCAGAAACCACTGGACTAATGAATCTAAAACCTCACCTGCTTTTTCCCACCATTGGTGCCACCTGAATTTGTCCATGAGTTTCAAAGCTGTTTTTCAATATGGCCACCATAACGTCCATATTCAAAAATCTCTACTTGACCATTAATCAGCCATTTGTGTATATGTGGTTTTTGTTCAGTTTGTTTAGCAATTCAAAACAATTGTTCCAATTTTTGCAGTATTTTTTTGTTCTACCTTGTTTTGAACATGCTCTTCATTTTTCTCAAAATATATATGTGGCTCTGTAAACTGCTTCGCCTCTGATATTGCCAGACTGAGCATGCTGAAGGACCTAAACTTGTGTGGATGTATGTTCCCCTTAGAATGACATCATATTTTGTTTAAATCATTAGAGGGGTACCAGTGGCCCAGTTGTTTAAGGAGCCACAATTTGCTGTGCAGGGGTGCTTCCCTTGGGGATGCCAGAAACCTATGATTGTTGGTTCGATTCCTGGTTCGCTCTGATTATGTTTCTAGGTTTGTCAGCACCATACCTGTGCTTGTGTGTTTCACCAGAGTGGTAAACGTCTGAGACCTGCATCACTTTCCTCCCACATTTAGCTGACACGCCATGAAATAACTGGGAAACTGTTTACAGCAGCACTAAACCCAACTCCCTCACTCACTCACGAATGTTACTTGACAGGCCACCTGGTTTATAGCATACTGTAAGGCACTATTGACTGACTCACAACCTACTTCCAGGTGCAAACTGAGGTTCTGCTGCAGAGACAGAAAGAGAAGCGAGAGATGCTACAATCTGTCAAAAAATACAGGAAAGGTAAGATTGATGAAAATATGTATCTCCCTCCCTCACTCAATCAGTCCCTCTCAGTGACTAAGCATCCAAGAAGCTCATGAATTAGAGGAAAACAACTTGAAAATAGCACAATTTTTTTTATGAGTGTTAAATAATTACAGTTTTTTTCAATTAGTAAGTGACTGGTCATTAATTACAGGTGAGGTGTGGGGCCAGGGAGATTGGCCTTAGGACTGTATCATATTTTGCTGCCCCAACCCCCCCCATCTTTTTAAACATTTTTTTTCATTTCCATTCCATGACCATCCCCCACCCCCTTAAAAATAAACAGTTTGTAAATAATGTACAAAATCATATTACTTTTTTGTTTAAACTGAACTGGGTCATTTATCATGCACCCCCATCATGACCTAACCCTAACCCTAACCCTAACCCTAACCCTAACCCTAACCCTAACCCTAACCCCTCCCCATAATAAATGACCTGTCCCTAATGACAAGCACTATCTGACCATGTGTACTGTGCAGGTCAGTTGAACAAGCTGGACTTCCTGGACGATGTGGAGAAGGCTGAAGGGAAGAGGAATCAGCCGACAGTGCAGAACTTGGACAAGAAGAGGAATCAGTATGTATCTTATTATTACGCATCAAAGTGTTAATGTAGAGGGGGATGTCTGATCATAAGAAAGGCATACAAAGTCATTGTTTTTATCAGAACTTCAGATCCCAATCGTACCTGTTGTTGTTTGATATTTGTATGTACAGTGCACTACGTGTATAAACCTCTATTCCGTTACGATCAATATCCTTGTCCATTCACTACCCTAGCTTCATTTTGAAAGTGATGTCTCCACCTCCATCTCTGTTATATTAAGGGGCGGTTGGGTAGCCTTGTGGTTAAAGCGTTAGTTCGTCACGCCGAAGACCCGGGTTCGATTCCCGACATGGGTACAATGTGTGAAGCCCATTTCTGGTGTCCCCCGCCATGATATTGCTGGAATATTGCTAAAAGCGGCGTAAAAAACCATACTCACTCACTGTTATATTTAGCAGAGACATTTTCCTGACATCAACAAGCTGGCATTTAGGTTCCAAGGGAGATAACTTGGTAAGAAAACTTCTCATCATGTTTACTCACACTGTCTATCTTCATTTTCTTTCACAGACCCAACAAAAAACGCCAGTTCAAGAACACCAAGTTTGGATTTGGAGGCCAAAAGAAGAGGTCAAAGTACAACACTAAAGACAGCGCGGCTGACGTGTCCGAGTTTGCTGGAGCAAAACAAAGTGGAAAGTATGGGAAGGTGAGTCACAAACATGAAGAACTGTCATCTCTTACCTGTGGTCATCACTTACTTGTGGTCATCACTTACCAGTGGTCATCCCTTACCAGTGGTCATCCCTTACCTGTGGCCATCACTTACCTGTGGTCATCACTTACCTGTGGTCATCACTTACCTGTTGTCATCTCTTACCTGTGGTCATCCCTTACCAGTGGTCATCACTTACCTGTGGCCATCACTTACCTGTGGTCATCACCTACCTGTGGTCATCTCTTACCTGTGGTCATCACTTACCTGTGGCCATCACTTACCTGTGGTCATCTCTTACCTGTGGTCATCTCTTACCTGTGGTCATTGCTTACCTGTGGTCATCTCTTACCTGTGGTCATCACTTACCTGTTGCCATCTCTTACCAGTGGTCATCTCTTACCAGTGGTCATCACTTACCTGTGGCCATCACTTACCTGTGGTCATCACTTACCAGTGGTCATCCCTTACCAGTGGTCATCACTTACCTGTGGTCATCACTTACCTGTGGTCATCTTTTACCTGTGGCCATCTCTTTTCTGTGGGTCATCTCTTTTCTGTGGGTCATCTCTAACCTGTGGTCATCACTCACCTGTGGTCATCTCTTACCTGTGGCCATCACTCACCTATGGTCATCTCTCACCTGTGGTCATCTCTCACCTGTATATACTCAAGCAGTTTGTTTACACCCTAATACTTCACTCGAACATATGACAAGCATTGAAAGCATATAAGCACGGCAACTTTGTAAGCTAACATGAGGTGGGCATCCCTGAAGAAAACAAAGCATGCTTTGCAAGGCTTTCGTTCTACATCGCACGTCACCATTATGACGTCATGTCACTCATTGTGATGCAAAAGATATGACGTCACAGTCGTATATATAGAAAAGGGCCTAAATTCCAAGCTCTCTGTTGTCTCCAAAACGTAAATACATTCCCTTTTTTTAGATTTCTATCGTGTTTTCTGCCCGAAATGTATTGCCACACATCCTTTGAATATTGTAGTAACCACATCTGTGCATTTTGTAATCTGTAATTGTAGATATAATTATTTAAATATACCTACCGACAGTGACTGAAAAAAGTACTATTCTATGAATATTAGCTTCCGCGGTGATGCGGACGTCAAACCAGCTGTTTCAACCAGAGGGGGGTTATTGTGATTTAATAGCCTCTGAATGACCAATCAGAATCAAGTAAATTCCAAATTCATGGTAGATATAGGAATGACAGCTGAAAATGTATTAAATATCAAGAGATTATGTTATTTCGTTTTCAGAATCCTAAGAAAAGTGGAAGACCGGGCAAGTCCAAGAGGATGAAGATGAAGAACCGAAAGAGATAGCATCTGTATACTTGTTGTGTTTTGTAAATAAATGTATCTTCATAGTCATTAGGTTTGTCATTCTTAAGTTGTTGGTCTGGTTTGTTAATCGATGCCACTTTCAGCAATATTCCAGCATAATGATTGCAGACTGTAAATAAAGTCTTGATAGGCTACCATGTCACCACCTGACCACCATCTGACTCCACCAGATCCATCAATTCAAGTGACTAGTGTAGGTTGCTGGGGACCAATTCTATCCCAGAATACCCATGGGGTCATGTGACATAATTCTTTTATTATCCCTGCCATGAAGTGGGCTGGGGGATTATTGGGCTGACAAGTTTTATCAATAATGCATATATTTTTTCCAGAGTTACATCCCTTTAGATTTTGAGCATACACATTTTGGTGCATATTTGGTGCACAGTGTCTGCAATGGGGAAAGTAAAATCAGATTTTCTCATGACAAAAAGCCACCCATGTGAACAAACAAACATTCTTATGTGCCCCATGGCAGGGGATAGTGATAAGAGTGTTTTCTTCTTCTTGTTGAAACTGGGCATTATCAGATTAATTGAAAAACACTTTTCATCCAAAAAATCATCATTTGTGAAAAACATTGCCTCAGCATTGTGACATCAACATTGGGTTGATCCATGTATTTTGAATGGAATTTGACAGATTGACAGATTTGCATTCAGGTTGCCTTCTTATCTTCATGGGGAGCACAGGTGGCCCAGTTGTCTAAGGCACAGTGATTCGCTGTGCAGAGTTGCGTCCCTTGGGCACACCAGAAACCTATGATTGTGGGTTCAAATCCCAGTTCGCCCCAATTGTGTTTCTAGGTTGTAAGCACCCTACCCGTGCTTGTGGGTTTCACCGAAGTGGTAAATGTCAGAGACCTGCATCACTTTGGGCTTTCCTCCCACATTAAGCTGCCATGATATAACTGGAATAATGTTAAAAGCAGCGTTAAACCCAACTCACTCACTCTTATCTTCATTGGGGGGGGGGGGGGGGGGGGTGCTGGTAACCCAAGCTGCTGAAGTTTGCATTCACATTGCCATCCTGCTGGGTACCCATTCACTGATAGAGAACAGAGGCAAAATTTGAAGAAAGCAACTTGTTCTTATTGCACGTTTGAGTATTGTCAGACTCAAGACTTAGCAAACTCTGTGGAGATGAACTTGCATCGAGTGATCACATCCATCCATGACCAGTAACAGTTGGGCCCAATAGCTGCAGGTTATAGATGGTTCTTGGATGAGTGATCACTTTGATAGCCTGACATGTAGCTGTTTTGATTGACATCTCACTCAGCAATATTCCAGCTTAAATGAAGGCGGTCTGTAAATAATCGAGTCTGGACCAGACAATCTAGTGATTGATATCATGAGCCTTGATCCACGCTATTTGGATACGATGACAAGCATCAACCAAGTCAGCAAGCCTGACCACCCGATCCCATTAGTCGCCTCTTATGACAAGCATAGTTTCCTTTACATGTAGCTATGACTTGGCTGTGTGGTGTACTAGTAGAACCCTTTTGGCATGTTCACTGTATCAACCTCCAGTTTGTCATGCCTGAATCCAGCAAATGTAATGTTAGTGATCTGTATAAATCAATAGCTTCGGACTGTTTCACTAAACTTGTAGAATATGTATAACTTTGATCTTGACAGCCAGAAAAAGTCTAATTTTGAGTGAGATAACTCTTAATTGAACAGTTTATATAATGATGTAGACCCCAGCAACCTATGCTTGTCATGTGTGGCGACTTATGGATAGGGTGAATTGTAAACCACGATGGAATGTATCATTGTTCATAATATCAACCACTGGTTTTGCCTGGTCCTGACTCGATTATTTACAGGCCAGCATCATATTTAATGTTGAAAGAAAAATGTAAAAACTGGTTGCTATACTGGGTTATAGCTAAAACGGCACCTCAGCAAAACGTCACCTGGCGAAAACGGCACCGATTGGCGAAAACGGCACCTCGCCTCAGGCGAAAACGGCTACTATTGCCTGGCGAAAACGGCACCTTATGTTTTTTTAACCTTGATAAAATAAATGATATTAAAGTAACATGGTCGCTTGCAAACACCAATGATTGTGAAATGTTACAACTAGCTTACATTAGAATTTAGCCTCTACTCCAACTTTAATCCAACTTAGCCTATACGCAACTCAACTTATTGTGAAAACATAACATGCCTTGAAGTAAAATAAATGAAACTAAACTCACATCGTCTCTTACAAACACTAATAATAGTGAAATGTTTAAACAAGTTTACAGTAGAAATTAGCCCCCTACTGTCCAGGACATTTTTTGTGAGGCCAAGAGAATATCCTCCTGGTAAATAGAGGTGCCGTTCTCGCCTGTCACATAGTAGCCGTTTTCGCCAAATGCGGTGCCGTTTTCGCCAGAGAAATCGGTGACGTTTTGCTGAGGTGCCGTTTTAGCCTGCACCCGCTATACTCGTATGTTTGGTGAAACCCAGGAGCACAGGTTTGTGATGCATTTAGCAAGGGGATTTATTATTTGACCCTACGAACAATAGCGATCTAACACAAAACTGCACAGTGAGTAGCTGAGGCTGCAGTAGGGGCCTCAGGTACCTGTTCCCATTCAGAAAGGGATCAGGTCAACAAAACACTTAGAACAGTCACAAATCAAAATTATCCTGTAAAGATCCAGGTTAGAATTGAACTTCTGCAACCAATTCTAGTCGTAAGACGTGACTAATGGGATCAGATGGTCAGGTTGGCTGACTAGGTTGATACTTGTCATCCTATCTCAATTCCGTAGGTTGATGCTCATGATATCAATCACTGGATTGTCTGGTCCAGCTCATTATTTACAGAGTGCTGTCATAGAGCTGGAGTAATGCTGAGTATGACGTTAAACAACAAACAAACCAATGACGTTAGTTGATTCTTACAACAAGTATAGTCAACTCTTACGGCAAGCATGGGTTGCTGAAGACATTATTCTCTACCCTTCACAAGTCCAGGATCAGAGTCACCAGCATCTCGTGCTTGTCATATGAATCAAGGAAGATGAGGACTGGCTGGCCTGGTGTGACCTGGCTGATTGTGAGCCATATTTGTTCATGTTATCAACCACTGGTTTGGCTGCTCCAGATAGTTATTTACAGGTCACTGTGATATTGATGGCATATTGCCGACTGTCATAAAACAACATTCACTCACTCTGGCCTTATCAAGCATGTAAGCAATGCTGGGAAACACCACCACGATATTTCCCCGATTTCGTTACAGGGGCCCTGTCGACTTTAGTCTTCACCAACATTTCACAAGAATACTGCTGATGCAACTTCCACTGCACGTTGTAATTTTCAAGCAAAAGACAACAAAAAGTATCAAACCTGATAAAATGGATTTCTTTAGTTTGACAAAAGTCCTTTACATGTGAACTAAAATCTGCATTCATGCAAGACATACAATCGACACTTTTCACACAGTATGAGTATACACACAAACCTGTTACAGCTGGCGAATGCTGCCTGACACATATGTACATTAGGCATTGTTCAGAGGAAATAATCATTTCATATAATAACAAACTATCTAAAGGACATAATCATTCAACAACAAAAAAAACAAGGAAAAGTTGTAGCTCTTGAGAGCTATTAAAATGTAAAAGATTTACAGGAAAACTGAAAAATGGGTCACATTTAGTATTTCATACTTCCAAAATGATTGTCTGAATTCGAAGTATAAGATTCAAATAGAGCTAGGTCGAAGAGTACACTAAACATTAAGATCTCTCACAGAGAAGACACAGAGTGGACATAACAGCTATAACCCTGTAGACATGTGCTGACCCCGTGGTAGAAGGAGACAACACATACTGGCTATGTACCTGAAATAACATACTGGTTCAGAAAATATCAACTATGAGGAATATTCTGGCATTTGGACCAGTTCATGATCAAAAACACTGGACTTAACTACAATGAGGTACCAAAGAAATTGCCTTCTATAAATTATCAATGCGTTGTCATTATTTACAACTTGTACTTCAAGAACATTACGCATTTCATTTCACAACTGCAACCTAATGAGCAAGTAGCTTGCATGCTTCTATTTCACTAGACTGTAATTACCAGTTTCTAAAAAAAATCTGATTTCATCAATTTGTAACATGGTAATGACCTAATAAATGTTCAGAACATAATGTGTGTATATTTACAAAAGAAAATAGCTATATTGTCAACTACAATTGCATGTGTTGTGTGGCTAGTTCATGTTCTCCCTCTGTTCCTTCTCGCCCCATGCTTTGTCATAGTACTTGGTGATGGCAGAGTTGGACTTGTGGAAGAACAGTCTCCTGTCTGTGCGATCTCTTTCAAGCTGAAATTGAAATACATTGGCATATGTAATGACAATGTCGTTGAATGAGTGAGTGAGTTGAGTTTGACACCCCAGTATTCCAGTTATATCACAGCGTGTCAGCTTAATTTTATGAGAAAAGCCTGAAGGGATGCAGGTATCAGACATTTACCCCTTGCTGAAACCTATGAGAATAGGTATGGTGCTGACAACGCTGGTAAAATTATCAGGAAGAACTAAGATTCAAACCCATAGACACAGGCTTTTGGTGTGTCCAATGGATGTAACTCTGCACAGTGAATTGCAGTGTTCTAGATGAGGGGGTCCCTGTGCCCCCAACAATAAATGAGGAAATACAAGAACTTGGGGTAGTTCTTTGCAAAACAACAGGCTAACCTGTTAAAACTTTGAAGACTTCTTGCTGTCTTGAGTAAACAGTCCTATTTTCAACTGCAGTTTGAAGTGTTGGACAAGAAGTATGTGTGTCTGATAGAAAGCTGTTTTTGTATGTCTGTGTCTTTACCATCCATTTAACATCACCATTAACTCATCAAATGTTTCTTTAGTGCCTATTTTCTTCAAGATTTGTTTCGACTTTAAAATGCAGTTGTGACCAGATGAAGGTAATAAAACATCTTTAACGGCTGAAAATGGCTAAAAAAAATTAGCATACCAATTCCTTAGATATCCATCCATATTCCTGCGACTCTGTCTGAGGACAGGGGTATTTCTTCACCGGTTCCAATGTGGCTCTGTTGATGACTGACAAGAAATGACCTGAAAAAAATCATTCATTCAGATGATCAATGTGTCAAAGGCTACTATTTGAAGATACAGTTGTATGTCAGTCATAATGATCCAAACAGATAGATAAAAGTTACAATATGAACCAAAAGACATTTGATTTGAGAACCGTGAAGATCCGGGGTAGAATAGGTCTTCAGTAACCAATGCTTGCTATAAGAGGCAACTTTGCGTGTCATAAGAGGCGACTAACGGGATCGGATGGTCAGACTCGCTGACTTGGTCGATGCATGTCATCGTATCCCAATTGCGATGATCACTAGATTATCTGGTCCAGACTTGATTATTTACAGACCGCCGTCATAAAACTGGAATATTGCGGACTGTGGCATTAAACAACAAACACTGAGGAAAATACCTCAGCTGTAGATAAACATACTACAGGGTAGGTAGAGAGCTACCCAATCATGAAGACATTGGACCTCTCTGTTTGTTTCATGGACAAACCTTATAATACTTATCGTCATTCTCTTTAAAAGTCAGAGTATGCTGATACACCAAATTCTATTATATCCCAAACAACTTTGCTTGAAGTATTTTCACTAAAATGTACCAACCACACAAATGCAAATACAGGTCCTGAAACTAGTTCTGATTAATTTTTTTTCGACACCCGATCCCCATTTCACCTCCTGAAAATCAAATGATTGCACCCTGGGGAAATTGGTCCCAATTCTGCCCTGGATTTCTCAAAATGAATTTGTATTCAGAGTTATGGTACATCAACCCTCTCATCCTCTCATCATCTATCAATAAAATCTCTGCATTTAAGAAGGCTACTTTTGAAGCATTAAAATACAGGGAGATATTGTAGATTTAGAGATTCTTGTTTTTTCCTTCACTGGATGTTCTCCCGCAATCTCAGCAGAAACTATACTTACTGTCTTCTTCTCCCTCTTCTGAGTCATGTATGGAGTTAGGTTTGCCTGTTATTACATGAACTGAAGAAAGACAGAAAACAACAAATTAAGATAAAATATATATAATTAGTTCCTACATTATTTCATGTAAGCTTTCATATAATGACAATATATAGAGGTTATTGTGGCGGTATTGATGACTATTTTGTGGTGTGATATGTGTGGATTATGTGGTTTCCATCACTTCCTTGATTATGCATAATCAGTATGCATACAACCTAGGTTGGGTTCATCCAAACAAATCGGTTCTTTTCTAACCAATTTTGAATGAAGGTAGGGGTAATTCCATTTCAAAAACATTCCAGAAACTATCATTAAACGTTAACGTGTATTCTTGTGAGTAGCCGTGACATACCGCAAGAAGTCCTGTACTCGATCAAGTGATGAAATATTGTGCTTAGTTTTACATAGGTATATTACAAGATTCAACAATTCTATAGAGCCCGCAATAATATAGAGTCATGCTATATACTGTTAATAGTTAACTTAGTGTAACAAAACTTGACTAACTTTATTTCAAAACCAATCGTGAACAAAACAGTATGCATGGTAACAGTATTGCACTGAATTAAAGTTGAATATTTATGCTGAGACGTGAAGTTACGTAACGCCAACTTTGTCCCTACATTATCTGTGATACTCAAGTTAGTGATAACATGACCATCTCATCACATCTTACAATGTGTGAAGCCCATTTCTGGTGCCCCCCGCCGTGATATTGCTGGAATATTGCTAAAAGCGGCGTAAAATCAAGCTCACTCACTCATCACATCAGTTGGTAAAGCTCGACATAATATACAGTGTTGATATATATCTATAATATATACGGTTGCATCATCTTAATGCAATGACGGATCAGTGATAAATTCGCGATGGCAAGCATTACGACGGGCCCTGACCTACTTATCTTACACATCTAGGAAAGGATCTTGTTTATCGTACAACAAGTCATCAATAATGTCAAATAAATTGTGATCCTTTTAGTTGTTGCGAATCGTTCACTTACTCTTTTTGAATGGATTTACACTGTAGTTCGTGTAAATCTTCGAATGTCTTTGCTCTTTTCTGATAGTTTCACATAATATTGCATTTTGGTGAACAACGTTCTGAGGTTCTTTCGCTGCGCCCTTCCCTGCTGCTGCCATCTTGGATAATGATAAACGTTGCCACTCTGGTTGCTAAGGAAGTGAATTCGTTTGAAAATACAAATAACATCTTTTATCAAAATGTAACTTGAAATATATCGTATAACTGACAAAATATTAAAACTATTGCATTTCAGTTGAAAAGTTTGTTTAGATATATTTTACGATGAAAAACAAGTGACTCCCATCATGCATTGCAACCGACGCCATCTTGCTGGAGTAGAACAACAAACTTTGTCAACGTAGTAATAATTGTTGTTTTTAGCACATCTGGATTAACAAATAATCCTTTTGGTAAGATAATTACGTGTGCAGTTGAATTTATTTCTATTAATGAGAAAAAAATTGTAGAAACCTTATTTATGACAGAGTAGAATCTATTGTTCGCTCGTTTTCGAGATGAAGAGTCAACTTCAAAAGCAGAAACACTCTAAAGTTACAGTCGATAACGAAGCAACACCTCCCAGTGTTTGGTTTGTTCATGCACACGTCAAAGTTGCACTCGCATGTAGAAAATGTTGTCACTGCTTTTGCAGTTAATATTTTTATAACATAGTCTGCATTGCGTGTAAAAGGGGCTGACATTTGAATCGGTTTTACAAATCTTGCATCGGTTTTCAAAATTGCTGCAACCATTTTTAAGTTGATCTAGTAATAACAGTCATATTTGAGGGCATTGGTTTGTTTTTGTCTTGTGAAGCCAATATATGAATATCTCTGGAGTCCTATTGTTACATTCTTGCAACATATGGTGCAGAAATTTGTGTTACATATGTCATCTGTTAAGTTTCACATACAATGTAGTCCTAGGTACTAGTACCTCTGGTACTTTTATGAATACAATAATGGGTAATGTGGCAGTATATGTATTTTCACGATGCATGAAACCGTGTAATGTGTGGCAAGTACACATATGTAGTTTACCTTTATCCACTGCAGTCCTGACTTCAGATCTGTTAACATGGTTGATATTGCCACATTTGTGTGCGTTTCTGTACTCTGATTTTCGTGATGGTGTTATCATATGATACATTTATGTACTGCACTTATTTAGACATCTCTGCTCAAACAAAGTTTATTTGTCCCCTGACCAGTGGATCCATATCATACAGCGTATAAGTATTTTTACATCCACGTCACATATATGGTAGCCATTCCCTGCTGGGTGAACAGGGGCACATTTGAATCAAGAGACTTGCCCTGGGTGACACCATATGTTTTGACAACATATTCATGTTTCCAGGGTCCAAAATAACTGCCTGCTCATGGCTGGTAACTTTTCTGTTGTGCTGTTTGAAATTTTTCACCACCTGCCCTACTGTCTGGCAGATAATTTTAAAACTACTTACGTTTTCACTTTCGGTTTTATTATAACATAACTCCTTGTAGATTCTCACGCAATTGTTTGCATTATTTCAACTGAATCAAGACAAGATTTGTCTCTTATTTTTCTGTGATTTGTCAATATTTTTAATGTCTGAATGTGGGCAGGTAACTTTGAAGATGGGCAGCCAATGCTTATGAGTCACCTGCCCGACTGTCTTGTTGGGACGAACACCAATGTCATTTAGAAAGTGGTCAAACGTAACAAATGTTATATTTGGGATAACACTTACTGAGTAAAGTACAGATTCTCATACTTTTTAGGGTTGAGTCCCGTCCGAGATTTGAACCCACACTGCCAGTGTGAGGCACCTGTCTTGTTGGGTTTTAAAATTATTTCCAAAACTGCATGTTTCTGCCAATCTGGTCATCTACCAACGATTGAGTGGTTTTTTTTTGACTGCACAGGGTGAAAGTACTGTGCAATGGGGATAGTGACACTGCAATAAAGACCTGTAAACATGGTTGGTCCATAGGCTGAATAACAACCTGGTCACTAGCGGGATATGATCTCAGTTACTTGAGGTACATTCCTGTAGAACCTGTGCCGACAACAATCCCAACAGTTTTACTTTGACTATCATGGCTATATCAAGAAGAAACAATTGAACATGGACTGCAGTCTTTGTACCAATTTTTTGTTGCATGTACAACCCAAGCAAGTTAGGATTAAACTTAGCGCTCACCAAAACTCTATGTATGCCCTGATACTGTCTGCTCAATTGGTTTTATGTTTCTAACATGCTAATGATCTAGCATCATGCAATATTAGATTAAGTATTTAAGATGTTCAGCCACGAAATATCAACATTAGCAATAGTATTGAATGGGCGTGCATTTGTTATGTTTTATTTTTATTATTTATTACATTGTCGTGGGACGATCACTGATGCATCGTTGGAGCTTTATTAACTTTTACACCAAACACTAATCACTGCTAATTAGTAGTGAAAACATAAATATTTTCATCCATTGCACAATATTTGACACTGCCAACTGTAAATCGTCAGTGTGCGAGATATTTGGCCATCCTGTCTATGAAAAAGATGTCTTATGCACCACAGATACGAGCACATGAAATGTGTGATATGCATCGGATCGTGAGCAAGGTATTGTGATGCATATTGGATCACATAGTTGGTGTATTGTCCCAGCCCCATTAATATACAAATGTAACATGGCATTATACATGCTGTGATGTCTCTTTATTTTCTACAGACCAAACATCAAATGGTGACAAGAACATAAAGTGACAGCCCCGCCATTTACTTGGCCATTAAAAGTTATCCAAACAAGAGAATCTCCAGTGAAAAATGGATCCTGATTATGAGAAGAGACTTCTGAGACAACAAAATGGACAGTTATCGCCATTCTCATCAGTAAGTTAATATTTCATCTGTTAGTGGTAACCATATTAACAGAAATGTTTTAGATGTTTAGGATATGATCGTGATAATGATAGCCGACTGTAAACACCTACCTGAGCTATTTTCATGTCTAGCAAAATTGTCACCATTGTCCACAGAATTGTCAAATTCTAAATTTCTAATTTGCTCACCGTCATGACCATTGTTAGGAGGTGATTTCCTAATTGGAATGCAGAGGTTAACCTAGAAATTGGTTCACACAGAACTAAATTGTAAAACAGGAAACACACAGGATCAACATGATCAAGGAATTATCAACATTTGGAAGTTGGCAGGAATATGATATTCTTCTGTAGATAACCTCGAACTCTCAAGCGTACTGTTTGTTTTCAACGTCTAGAGGTGGTAACTCTAATCACACTTCCTGTCAGCATTTTACGAGCATTTCAGTCATTTGTTGCCCCTGACAATTACTATCAATAAACTTACAACAATCTCTACTGCCATTGGCCATGTAGCACCATGCTCACAATCTATTTTTTGTTTTTACTTTTCAGCCTGTTAGCACAAGCCCAGTAGCATCCCCTTCCAAAGAGAAGTATGGAGACCGCTTCATCCCAAGTCGTGCTGGTGCAAGCTGGCACATCAACTTCAATGTTCTGCCGGTGAATATTTAAGATTTCAATCCCAGTGGTGTATCATCCCAAGAGTCTTTGTGATATTCTTGTTGTCATTTGACTACCAGTACACTTGGTGATACCTTTGGAAGATCTCATGCTTAATCACCTGGAATTTCATACATTGATCATGACAACAATCATTCATAAACCATTTCAGGAAAACACAGTTCAGTCCCCTAGCCAAACAAGAAAAGGAAAAGAAACAAGTACAGAAACAAGTAAAGATGGTCTAGCATATTCATGTCTGTTAAAGAATGAACTTCTCTCTGCAGGCATTGATGACTTGAAGGTTAGTTTCTAATTTTCCCAATTGCACAATTTATTTACCTTTCTTGTTTAACAGATGTGTTTATGATGTCATTTGTTAATGATAAATAGAGAAACCATTCTCTTGTTTACTAAAGCAGGTTTTTGTTTACATTTTGTTACTTTCTACTTGTTCTAACTGCTACACTTAACCATTTACAAGAACACATTTTAGTATGTATATGACTGGCCATAATTGTGATATATATTGCAGCTAGTTTTCATTTCTTTTCTTTTATAATTTTATTTAGGATCAACAAACTGATGAGAGAAGAATATTAGCTCCAAAAGAAAGCAAAAATCTCTTTCGGGTAAGATTGCTATTGTATGTGTTCATTTCAAAGAAATAAGTAAGTTTCCTATCCAATTCCTGTGATAGCATTTAAGAAGATGATATATAGTTTTTATCCTGCCAAAAACTTGGAACTTGCTTGCTGTAAGCATGCATGTCCTGTTACAGTGAGATTAAATTTACTAGCTACAAGACATTCGAAAGTTAATTCCTGTATTGCAAGTGGCTGTTTACCGTATAGTACACAGTATCTCTCCAAGTGTCTTTGTGATGATTACATGTAGGTGTTGATTGTTTACAGTACCATGTTCCACGACGAGGTGGAGACTCGTGTGACTCTTCACCTTACTCTCTCTCACCTGTTGGAAGTAAAAGTCAAAAGCTTCTTCGTTCTCCTCGCAAGGTATGTCTGTTTGATGGTGAAAAGTGACAAGTTTTTTCCATGGTTTAAAATAATGACATCAGTCTGTGCAAACATTTGCATCTAGGCAGGTTCTTGACTATATTGATATACTCTGAAGGTATTAGTGGTATCCAATGCTTTGAATTTTCTGCGTAATTGTGGACAAGAAAAATTCCATTCACTCTCCAATTCAGTACTGTTTACAGGGTACATCATGTCTTCTGATTTGCTTGTTCAGAGTCTTGAACCAAAACATTCCAATTTTTTACAGGCTGTACGGAAGATATCCAAAATTCCCTTCAAAGTGCTAGATGCCCCCGAGCTTCAGGACGACTTCTACTTGAACCTAGTTGATTGGTCATCTCAGAACGTCCTCAGTGTTGGGCTGGGGACGTCAGTGTATCTCTGGAGTGCATGTACCAGTCAGGTTTGTCTAACATATAGATGTAGCTTTGAACAACAATGGAGTCTGCCTCACTACAGCCTGCACGTTTCTCACTGCTAGACCTGCAAAATATCTATTAGTATTACACCCTTCTGGCACATACTTTGTGATGAATTTTAATGTCTTACATTCCATGTTCTACTCCTTCATTACAGAAACTAGGTTCAGTTGTGCTTTCCAACATGCCCAAAATAAGCCTGTAACATAATTTGGAGATGATTTTAGTGGGCTAAAGGTTGGGTGTAGGCAGCAGACTTCACTGTCGTGTACAAGTGATTAGGTCAGTCATTATCAAGATAGAATCAGTCAGTGATGAGTGTGAAGAACTTAAAGGTACATACCTAGCCTTGTATTATTGACTTTGGGTGAACCGTTTTCAAATATCCCCATTCCTAATTTTGCATTGTGTAATTATGAATCTTAAGATATTTAGAATCTTTGTGGTTTCATCGAGTTCATGCTGTGTTAATGTAGTCATTTTGATGATCATTGTATTCATCCCGTTTAATGTTAGAATAACACCTAACAATTCCAAATCAACACCACTAACAAGACTACCAACACAATTATTGCCCGTTAAATATATCTCCCAGTGTTTTTGTTAAAATCCAGAGTTCATCGGATCATCCAGTAATGTACAAGCAGGTATGTACCATTTGGTTTCAAACTTTGGAATGGTTTGGGATTGCAGAATCCATTGACCAGACTGAAAGTGTCCTCCTATTATGTGTATCTAGTCTCATGCATATGTGTTATGAGTATTGTTTTAGTTCAAAGGAATCCAGATTGTTTGAACATTGATGTAGGGTTACAAGTTGAAACTAATGTTCAGAATTTTGCTTCTCAGGTGACCAGATTGTGTGATCTGTCTCAAGATAACGACACTGTCACCTCCGTGTCCTGGTCTGAAAGAGTCAGTGTAAGTCATAGCACATGAGAAGATACTTGTATTGAAGAACCGATGTCATACTTAGGCCATCAATATTATGAGTGTTGGTGTCTTTAGTTGCCATATACAGTGTCTTATTAGGTTATAAAATCTTTTCACTATATGGCATCTTTATCACACATGTAATGTTAAAATGAAAACTTGACACTTACAACCGTTGACCTTTAAGGTCAAAGGGAGACTACTCTTCAAACCTTAGTAGCCAAACCTTATTGAACTAAAGCCACGAACATGATTTTTTAACAATAAAAAAGTGAGTGTCCTTGCACATCACAATTAATGATATAAAAACAGAAAACAGTCTCAACTGACAAGTTTCTATACCAGAATTTTCGTGTGAAATAAATGAGGTGGCTGTTGGAAAATCCAAGATGCTGTTACTGATGGTATAGGTCTCATATTAGGTCAGTAACAACCATCTTGGATTTCTACTGACATATACCGGCTCATATGGGGTTAGTAGTACTGCTCTCTGATTAGTCAATCTCACTTTGAGGCATTATAAAAAACATTGGCATGTAGTCCGTTAGAATCGTATCTCTTCAGTGAGAGTGCATATGATGAGTTTCAGTGAGCACAAGAGGGGTTCTTCACCAATCTACGGAAAGATCATGAAGATCACATTTGAATTAAGTAATAAATTGTGACATTTATGGTAGACTTGAAGAATGTTTAAATGAAATTATTTTGCCTTTGGCATTTTTATCTGAAATGGTAAGTATACTAAGTGTATGACATGACCGCCTCCATGGTTAAGTGGATAGAGAGTCTGCCCGGAACGTTGGCTTTTCAGTCCCCAACCACATCAGACACATGAAGATCCGGGGTAGAATAGGTCTTCAGCAACCCTTGCTTGCCGTAAAAGGCGACTATGCTTGACGTAAGAAGCGACTAACAGGATAGGGTGGTCAGGCTCGCTGACTTGATTGATGGATGTCATCAATCCTAATTGCATGGATCGATGCTCATGATATTAATCACTGGATTGCCTGGTCCAGACTCGATTATTTACAGACGGCTGCCATATAGCTGGAATATTGCTGAGTGCGGCGTTAAACAACACACCAACCAACCCAACCACATTATACCAGAACACATTACTTTTACCCTACCTGGCATTCGGCATTAAGGGGATAAGACAAGGTCGGCTTGGAATCTGTATACTCTGTCTGAATGGAGTATCTATGTTTGTAACACATGCACACAGACATCGCTATATACATGATTTAGTGCAATAATCATGGACACAGCATTAAAATCTATATCACCTCACCTATGGGTTGTTTAATATGGCCAGGGGCGGTCGGGTAGCCTAGTCGTTAAAGCGTTCGCTCGTCACGCCGAAGACGGGGGTTAGATTCCCGACATGGGTACAATGTGTGAAGCCCATTTCTGGTGTCCCCCCGCCGTGATATTGCTGGAATATTGCTAAAAGCGGCGTAAAACCATACTCACTCACTCACTCACTAATATGGCCAATTTCTGTTTTCTGTCCTTTCACATTTTGATACATGTAGTACCATATGGTTAATGTATCATAACACCCTGCAGGATACCTATGTCAGTCTCAACTGTTATCTTAATATATTCTTAGAATTACCAACACTATCAGGATACCTCTTTGGATACTTGGTAAATGCTTTTGTGTACCTCATTACCTACCTGAACTGACGTTAAGCTTGGTGTTACTGTCCTGCCTAAATGTGAAACAATATGGTCAGATAATCTGACCACTATTGCCAGGAGTATTCTTGTTCAAGATTGAGGTAGAAATATTGGTGTTTCCAGTAAAAGCAAACATAGAGTAATCAGAGAACTGGAAAGAGACTTGGATGATTTGGCAATCTATTTGTGTTGCACATGCTACATTGTTACTATTTTCTTTAACCTGTTAACTGACTTTCAATATGATGAGGTAAACATTGTTATTGAATGTTCTGCAGGGTAATCTAGTTGCTGTGGGTACACACAAGGGTTATGTACAGATCTGGGATGTGTCCGTCAACAAGAAAATCAACTCTCTAGAAGGACACAGTGCTAGAGTTGGTAAGTAGATGAATTGTCATAAAATAATGTGTATGAATACTTCAATCAATGGCACGTCTAATGCCAGAAAAAAGTTTATGAGTCATGTTGTGAAATTGTTTATTTTTTGTTACAGGAGCCCTAGCGTGGAATGGTGACATTCTCTCCTCCGGCAGTCGAGATCGTCTCATCCTACAGCGGGATATACGAACACCTAGTGTTGCCCCTGAACGTCGGCTTGGTGGACACAGGCAGGAGGTAGGGACCAGGCATCTAGCCCATATTTAGATGGAGGGAAGGGGTCAGTTTGGTTTGTGATGCCACCCCCACCCATGCTAATGAAATCACATTGACCTCCTCCGATTGAAATTTCATGCATATCAGTATTCATTGTAAAATAAGTTGTCACATCTTTGTGGGGTTTTTTTGTGAAGAAAGCAATCAGGTGTAGATTTATTTCCTTCACAAATATTTTTGTATTTATTATGATGAGGATTGTAAGCTGTTTTTCATTTTTTTCAGGTTTGTGGTTTGAAGTGGTCCCCAGATCACCAGCACTTAGCATCAGGTGGCAATGATAATAAACTGTTTGTGTGGAACATGACAAGTGTGAACCCAGTGCAAACATACACTGAACATTTAGCAGCAGTTAAGGCCATAGCATGGTCCCCTCATCAACATGGTCTGCTGGCCAGCGGTGGTGGAACAGCTGACCGATGTATTAGGTTCTGGAACACTCTCACTGGTCAACCTCTGCAGTGTGTAGACACAGGGTCACAAGTCTGTAATCTGGCATGGTCAAAACACTCCAATGAATTGGTAAGTTGGACATCATCTTGAAAGAAGGGGAATAACTCTGAACAGACTCTGCAATTTGTTACTGCGGTAACTGGAAGCATATTCTTGAAATAGGTTGTTTTTCATAACTGTAACATTGATTATGGTTATGGTAAAATTACAGTGGAGGTTTATTCATGTTTTCAAAGACATGAAACACCGTATCATGATCATGAAGAATGTTTTAAGAGTTAATACATATTATTCAGGATTCCAAACTAAGTGCCTTTGACTGGCAATTTGGATTCGTCAGTGAAATTAAAGTCACCACTACAAAGCCATAATATTAGTTATAACTAAGTATATGTAACATGAGCTGGCAAATTAGTAATTCCAATTTGGGAATTTTATAGACATTTTCTGCATACTTGGAGCCTGAATATTGGCCTCTGAGGTCTAGATAAATCCCTGGTTACATGTGTTATATTCTACCTACAGTTTCTATAGCTTGTGATCATTCATTTTCAGGTCAGCACTCATGGGTACTCACAAAACCAAATCCTAGTCTGGAAATATCCATCACTTGTGCAGATTGCCAAGCTGACGGGACATTCTTACAGGGTTCTATATCTGGTAAGTGTTCTGCTTATGCCATGTACAGCCTCTTTGATTGTATTCACAATGATGGATTAATGTTCTTAACTTACAGAGGCACAACTGTGTTGAGTATGATATTGACACATTTGAATGCTGAGCAGTGTCTTGTTCTTACCTTCAAGCTTAACATGCAGTGTTTTCCCTGGAGGCAAATTCCTGCATATTAACAATCTCACCCATGCTTGCCTTAAAAGACGACTGCTTGTCGTAAGAGGCGACTAATGGGATTGGGTGGTCAGCCTGGTTGATGCATGTCATCGTATCCCAATTGTTGGATCAATGCTCATGATGTTGATGACTGGATTGTCTGGGCCAGACTCGATTATTTACAGACCACTGTCATGTAGCTGGAATATTGCTGAGTCCTGCTTTAAACAACAAACAGATATATTAACAATCTAACATTTAAATTGCTCTTATACTCAAAGTACAGTTGCTTAACAATGCTTAGGGATACAAGCGTTAAGGGTTCCTGACTTACATATTAGAACTCCATTGCTCTGCAAGGAGAGTGTCCTTGAACTTGTTATATTATGTATCATTAAACTCAGCAGCTGTCGTCATGACTCCTACTTTGTCCGTTGATGTTTGATGTAGAAGATATTTTTGTTGGAAGTCTTTGTGACCATCAGGTTTTTAGGGCTTTGGATGTGCCTTATGTGCTTATGTTGAGCCTAAGGCGAGAGACCGCCTCCGTGGTCTTGTGGTAGAGCGTCCGCCCGGAGAGCGGAAGGTCCAGGGTTCGATCCCGGGCCGCGTCATACAAAAAGACGTTAAAAGATTGTACTTGTTGTTACCCTGTCTGGCGCTCGGCATTAAGGGGCTAAAACAAGGACTGGTCGGCTCAGAGTCAGTATACTGTCGCTATATAAGTGCAATAATCTTGGACGCGACGTTAAACCCAATTTCACCTCACCTCACCTAAGGCGAGACATTTTGAAATTGATGTTTAGAACCCAAAAATGAAAAGTTGAAATCAAATACAGTCTGAAAAGAAAAGACAGTAACCATGACAATAGATTTACCAAACAGAAAAACATTCTTCCCTCCTATCATGCTAGCATTCTTGACAATTCTGATCGTAATTAGGAAAAAAGAAAACTCAGGGCTTGTGTCATTGTGCCAGTTTAAATGTCTGTGGCTAGTAAGTCCATTGAAAGATGTATTGACATGTACATGTATCTAACTTTGTTACAGGCTATGTCTCCAGATGGGGAAGCTATTGTCACCGGGGCAGGGGATGAGACACTTCGCTTCTGGAATGTCTTTAGCAAAACTAGATCAACAAAGGTAAGCCGCTGTTCTGTTTTCCACATTTGAACACCATAAGGTTTCAGGACATCCCTTTAATAATAGGAAAATGTCAGTGAAACTAAAACATGTATAACATTTTGAGGTTGACTCCCCGCGGTGTTTGATACAAAATATTGATCTCATCTTTCAGCAGTTTGTGATCATAATTGATCTCTTGACTATTGCAATTTGATCTTTCTTCGCTAGTCACAATTACCAGAAAATGCCGGATAAGGCTGATTCATGTTTCAGGAAGTGAAGCATTTTGCATCAGATTTTCATTAAGTGTAATGTCGTATTAAACATCTGGAAATCATGATGTTTATAAAGATTCTCGGCTACCTATGACCATCTGTATGATTGTCTTACATTTTTTAACCTATGTTGGATCTCTTTGTTTGATAGAAATAATAAATATATCATTTTCTTCTTCAGGAATCCAAGTCTGTCCTGAACCTTTTCACGAGGATCCGATAAAGGGAGATAACCAATCCATTCCTCCTCTCCATGTCTGTAGCAGTAACTGCCATACCTACTTGAACGTGGGGCTCTGTGTTCAGAACAATTCTCACCAACATCATCATTTTACTGGGAGATACCAGAACCTTTTTCACAAGTCAAAATTTTCTGTTGTCACATTATCCTAGGTATGGCCAAACTGTAGATTTAAAAGTGTTCCATTACAATTATAAGAGGATCTTCTGGCATTAGGGCTTATGTTAGGGATCAAGGGGCCCGTTCCACAAAGCAATTGTAGTGTTATGGCCGTCTTAAGCCTGTGTTTAAGTATGGGAGTTACGATCGCCTTGGCGCCACGATCACTTAGTGGAATGGGGCCCTGGACTTGAATTTTAGGGCATTAACTTACCTGTGAACTTTTCCTAAGATCTTATGAGATATTGAATCAAAGTGAACACTTGTGTGTGTGTTATACCTGTTTCGACACTGGACTGTCAGCAGGTTCTTGTAACTGTGATGAAACAATGCTACCATTACAGAAGTGTATGCGCTGAGGAAGATGTATGTTTAATTTAAATGTCCAATTCCCTTTGTGTCATTCCCTTGTTTTCTTGTGTAGAATGGAACTCTAAATGAGACTGAAATGTTACCAATTATTTCTTTGAAATTTTAACAGCAGTAAAGCAGAAGTAATTATTTTATTTTGTTTTAATTGAGTTGAAAGGCTTATGCATGTCAGCCATTTATAGTTCCTAGAATGTTACAAAGAGGCATTATCATGCACCCTTTTAGATGCCATTTTATCTTGACTATTTATTTGAAGAAACAAATTTGTTATGATTGTTGTTTTATTTCTTACTATTTACCACCTTTCATTTAGCAGAAGCAACTATGTTGGACTGTTTGGTATGAAATGTGCTGATTTGTATTTATAACATTGCATGATTTACAGTAACGAGTACACACTGTCCATCCATGAAATCTTTTCAGTAGGAATGGTTTAATTGGGTGAAAACCCCTATAAAAATGTGCAATATAAAACAAAGGGTTGGAAGGACTCTTGTGTAGATAGAAATGTATTCAGTTGTATCCCACGCATTCACACACTTAGCATGACCAAAGGTTTGACTATCATTCAGTATTTCATTGTCCATTCATTCTTCATTAGTCAGGTATCTCCACATGATCAGCTATGCGTTGATAGTGTGTGATGAAGATGCTCCTGATCCTAGTGTTCTCATCACCAGGGATGTTTGTATTGTATGTGGCTCTGTGTTGAGCCTAGTATCTCCACAATTTCACAACAGTCTTATGGCATGAGCATGGATGATGTTGGATTATGTTAGTGAAGCTCGTATGACAGCAGGACAAAAGCATAGAACACTGACGTGGTAATCGATCAAGGAATGGTTTTATAACCGCCCACCGTGGATCGTGAGGGCGTGCATTCAGTTGTTGATTTTGAAAGTGTGAGGTAAATACTTGTAAGAAACGAAATAAATAAACATAAATATATAGATTTAGCTTTGTCTGTTATTAGTGTGAAGGCAGATGTACTGTTTACAAATAGGGGATGATCCTGGTTAGAATAGATCTTCAGCAACCCATGCTTGTAAGAGGCGACTGTGCCTGTCGTAAGAGATAATTAACAGATCGGGTGGTAAGGCTCGCTGACTTGGTTGATGCATGTCATCGTATCACAATTGTGTGGATCGATGTGCATGTCAAACACTGGATTGTCTGGTCCAGATTGGATACTTTCCAGACCGTAGTGATGTTGTTTGAATATTGCTGAGTGTGGCGTTAAACAACAAACAACTATTTACAAACTGAAAAAGTTGGAAGAATGATATTAGATGATAAATAGAATCTCACCCTATGATATTTGATATCGAATATATCAGCACTCTACAATGAAAGTTTAAAACTCGGCAAGTCTTGGATTTTTTTTAAGTTTTGGTGTCTCGTGTTGACATATTTTATATCAAAAGACTCGGGTGAGATACCATCAGATGTGCGTTAAGTGTAGCTTGATGTTAGGCTATATAAGATAATACAGAAACATATTTTCATTCTCTATTTGTCCCTGATAGTTCTCAATATAGTTTAACTTTATTTAATGAAGAATCCGAAAGGGGTCACGGGTGGCCCATTCATCTGTGCGCTGTGTAGAATTGCCTCCTATTGACCTGCAAGAAACACGATGGCGGGTTCTATTCCCGATTAGGTTTTTGTCAGCACCAACACGTGCTCGTGGGTTTTACCAAAGTTGTAAACCTCTCAGACATGCATCACCTCGGGCTCTCCTCCCATCAAGCTGACATGTTGTGATGTGACTGGTGTGCATGAACTTTTTATTGTATTGCAATTTTAGTGGGGAAGTGTTTTAACCATTGAAGCATAACACGTGTACGTTTAATTGTTTGATAGGCATCACTCAGAAGTTGACGGATGACAAGGTAGACAGAATTTATGGATAACAACTTTATTTACTGTAAAGGCGACGTTTCGGAAACGATTCTCATACCATTGTCAAGTTGGCCTGACCAGAGACCATATACCGACGGTCTCTGGTCGACAGAGGTATACGGATCTATACCGAAACGTCGCCTTTACAGTTGTTATCCATGCATTGTGTCTACTTTGTACGTGTATGTTGTGGGAATTACCTGATTTGAGTTTAGTGATAAGAATCGCTTCTAAGTAACGGTATGCCCATTTGCAATAGATATGCTGCAGGTTTGAGGAGAAATACGAACTACACCAAGCGAGCCATTAACGATGTTATTACAAACTCACGCCGTTGGCAGGAGATAATACGTTTAGTCTTAGATAACTTACTTGGCGGGCTCTTTATGTATGTTGTTCATGTTGACTGATGGAGGCTTCACGGCCGCAGGTAGGTTTCTCAACGCCGTTGGTGTGAACCAGCTCACCGCTGAGAAGGCTGTTTGTAAGCCTAATGGTTGAAGCGTTCGCTCGCCGCGGCGAAGGCCTGGGTTCGATTCCTACATGGGTAGCGCGTGAAGCCCTGGTGTTACCCGCTGTGATATTGCTGAAATGTTACTCAAAGCGACGTCAATCCATACTCAATCACTGCCGAGGAGCTTTTATGTCTCGTCCACGGCCAGGTTCCAGTACAAATCCATTAACCAGGATCTGTTTTGACTTCTCAAATGTCCTACAACTATTTTCCACAGGCACAGCTTTCCACTTCACGATCTTGTGAATGAGTAACGTTTCAGTTTATTTTCACTGATTAGTCTTCAAAGATAATACGCAAGCATATAGTATACAACTCTCCTTCCAACCATATATGTAGAACAAATCCAAGAACAATTTGGTAATAAGATGTTTATTAAAATATCGTAACCATCTTGATACGCACAGTCGCATATTTTGAATCAGATCGGTACCTTGCGACCGCATAACGAACTTATGAAAGTTATCATTGAATGAAGAAAACGTCATCGCCGTAAAGTGAGGAGGTGAATGTTTGCTTTCCCTCGTAGGGGGCCTGTAAACAATGGTGTCGGAGCCAAGCAGTCAAAAGATGACATCACGGTCAGAGATCCAAGCCGTTGGGGCACACGATAGTACGAAAAACTTGAGTTAAGAACTACAACTAGTGCTAAACCTGATATTTGCAGATCGAGCGACTACTATATTTCGGTAGTGTGTTTAGTACAAATATGTCTTCTTTACATTAAGCCTCAGACTGAAGCTAAGAACGATAGGTTCCCAACATCTTATGGTGTCAACTATGCTGACAAGCCTCAGTGTTTTAAACATTTATCGACTCGTGTTGATATACTAGTATGTGATATCAAAAGACACTTATTCATTTGAATTCTTCTATTTGTATTGATCTAATGAATTGGTTGAAGAAATACGATTTATAACAGACATCGCAAAAAGGACTTGGTTTCACGTCGCAACATTACATGAAAAGCGTCAACTTGATCAGTAACAGTTTCACGGTCATATACATGTATTTCACATCTCTGGGACCCGTGAAGATCCGGGGTAGAATAGGTCTTCAGCAACCCATGCTTGCCGTAAAAGGCGACTATGCTTGTCGTAAAAGGCGACTAATGGGATCGGGTGGTCAGGCTCGCTGACTTGGTTGATGCATGACATCGTATCGCAAATTGTGTGGATCGACGCTCATGATGTCAATCACTGGATTGTCTGGTTCAGACTCGATTATTTACAGACCGTTGACATATAGCTGGAATATTGCTGAGTGCGGCGTTAAACAACAAACAAACAAACAAACAAACACATCTCTGATTGTTCGAACAGTCCTGGGCATTAAAGGGATATCACCAAATGTTCAGAGAACTTGAAATATATAAGTAAAAAATTATTGTTACATATCCAATTATTGGTTAGTGTAGCTTTAAGACGAACCAGCTGGTTCAGCACGTACTCGCCTAGAAACAATATATAGCCGGGTAAAGGTAAGCTTTGCCACCTTAGTAGCCAGCTTCAAGGCGTAAAATCCTCTCCATGAACAACGTTTTCGATTGATCAGTAAACTAATTGACAATCGGCGTTAAAGGGATTTGACGACTTGCACTTTATGCATATATTACCGCAAAAAAATTGTGTTTCATAGTGCTGAAAATGTTATGATACTGAAAATAGCAACATAATATTTGGTCATTCGTCTGATCAGTGTTTTATTATAACAAATTCATTGACAAAACCTATACCTGGTAACAGGAGACAGAGAGACACGCCCTATCAGAGGGGTGGTGTGACAACTATATAAACTATGCCAATGTCGCATGTGACCAACAGTTGCGTTGATACAGGTGAGCCAGGTGCGGCGCATTGAAGACACCAGATGATTGAAACGGTCTGGAATACATGTATGTTGTAACCGCCTCCGTGGTCTAGTGGTAGAGCGTCCGCCCGGAGAGCGGAAGGTCCAGGGTTCGATCCCGGGCCGCGTCATACAAAAAGACGTTAAAAGATTGTACTTGTTGTTACCCTGTCTGGCACTCGGCATTAAGGGGCTAAAACAAGGACTGGTCGGCTCGGAGTCAGTATACTGTGTCTGAGTGGGGTATTCATGTTAAACTGCGGCATGGTATCTCAGTGAGCTAGCACTATAAATCGGGTTAGGGTTAGTCCGGACTAGTACAAGCAGCCACACACACAAATACACGTGCACGCACGTCGCTATACAAGTGCAATAATCTTGGACGCGACGTTAAACCCAATTTCACCTCACCTCACATGTATGTTGTTGACTCATAAACCTGAAGACCCATTCCTCGTCTTACTAAATTCCAAAGCTCCATAAATGTCCGTACAAAGAGAGATATATTGCTGGGTCCAGCAAATGTTCCACCAAATCCCCGTCGCAAGGATTTACCAAAATCCTTAATCCTGTCAAGGACGACTTTGTATATATTCACAGAAAGTATTTGAGACAAGTTGGATTAATACAACCTGCATTCTCAAAAAACTCAAAGGATTTGTTTGAATTTTTGCATACACAGATAAGAACCATTGTCAATTCTGTCAAAACATTTGATTTTACAACTTTGTACACCGCTATCCCACACAACAAACTTAAGGGGAAAGTTCATTCCTTGATTCATGGGGAATTTGTTACTGCACGTGGTGATCATAGAAATAGTTACATGTCTATATGCAGAGGTTCGGGGCAAATTTCGTCTGGAGTTTACTGAGAAAACAACCTGTAAAATGTTGCCTTCCTCATTGATAACATCCATGTAAAGTCGTGGGTAAGTCATTTAGGCAAGACCTTGCATCCTCATTGGGAACAATCATGCTCTCTTTCTTGCTGATCCGTTTCTCTGTGCATATGAATCGATATTTCTGCTGGGATTGGCAAAGTCAAAACAAGGCAATTCGGCAACGAAGTTTAACTTACGTTTCAGGTATATCGATAATCTGATATCGTGCAATAACCATCACAGACAATTCTCTTCCGCTGATTTATCCACCTGAACTTGAAATAAAGGAGACCAGTGAGACCACCCCGTCTGTTTCATATTTAGATACATGCATCAAGATTCAGAGTGACAAAATCTTTCACAGTCTCCTTCATGTTGAGCTATGTTCCAGCAGCTTTAGCCTTTGATGTCTACATTTCACAACTATTGAGGTACAATCGATAATGCTCTTTCCGCGAAGATTTCAAAGAGCGCCATACGACTCGTGCTCAAAAGTTGTTAAGGTTACAACATTCAAAACCTCAGTAAAGCTTTCAAAAGGTTTTATGGTAGACATGTCGAGGACATTTTCAAATTTGACGCATCGGTAATAAATATGATGTCCGATGCAAATCCCTATTTTGACATGTACCATATGTTGTTTTCAGGTGAATAATTGACTTGCCTTTGCATGTGTTTATGACGGGTGTCCCTGGTGGGGCGGGATATTTTGGCGAATACCTGTATCATCACTATTTGATAGTGATTCATAAACACGTGCTCGTGATATAGTCGGAATGGTAGTCTTTTCTGCTTTTAGCAGAGATTTCATATGAATATGGAAAGTGTTTAGTCGCTCTTATTCTAAAAGTCAACGTGACGTTTCGTCCCTGCATTTGGTAGAACATGATCTCCAACGATGTAGTCCCGGTCGCGTACGCCATTCAAATTGCCATTAACATCAATGAGTTGTGTTCTCCAATGAGTCGTGAGGCCACCCCATTCCATTACACGTCTTCCCCAAAGCTGACGATGATGAGTAGGTGGCATCGCCAAAACGTTCTTCTGGACGCCTGTAGATACTTGCACAACCATCAGTGATGAATCCTGAACAGTAAACTGTCCCAGTCTTGTCTTCTGAACCTTTGATGCTGTCTACACCAAGCAAGGTGTGCCCGATGATGACGAGGAAGCAAAATTGGGCGTATTGCCGGGTGTTGTGCTTCCTCAACCGGTTGCCTCCGGTTCTGCCACTAATTGGTCTCAATTCAGGAATTGTCCGAGCTGTTAATGTTGCAGTTTGGTATCGATTCCATAGATGCACCAACCGCATGTGGTTGTCTTCTTGACATGACGTCACACATGGACGACCGACCCGTGGCAAGTCAGATTGTTGCACTGCTGTGGATGACGTCTCCAAGGGGAGGAGGATACTGTGTTTCAATCAACATTAAAATGTCTGCCAACTTCGGTTTGCGCCATTCCTGTTTTGACGTTGATTTTCAGCAAGCCATGAGCACCTAGCTGAACAATCATCATGTGTTGTTCCATTTAAAGCCACGTGTGTGAGTATCATGATTCCAACAAACACGCAATTATCCAGGTTGTACGCCGTGCTTTAACATGCACGTGCAAATTGTGAATCACGACCTTAAAGTCGAGGAGATGTCTTCATAAGTATGTATTGAAAGATGCATTTTTTTATTTTTGAGAATAAATTTATTTTTATTGAACTTTATATGAAGCACAGTTAATATTTTCGTTAGTATATGTTGGTTGGTTTGTTGTTTAACGCAGCACTCTGCAATATTCCAGCTATATGACGGCGGTCTGTAAATAATCGAGTCTGGACCAGACAATCCAGTGATTAATATCATAGGCATCGACCCACGCAATCGGGATCGATGACGTGCATTAACCAGGTCAGCGAGCCTGACCACCTGGTCCCGTTAGTTGCCACTTACGACAAGCATAGTCGCCTTTTACGGCAAGCATGGTTTGCTGAAGACCTATTCTACCCCAGATCTTCACGGATCCGTTAGTATATATAGCTACATCGTTACAGATAATTACAGATACATACATAAACGTGAGAAACAGTTCATTGATGATAATGCATTACGTAAATCTACCTTTTGGTGATTGATATGTATGAACGGTGCTACATGTCAACACATCAATACATGTGCAAAGACTACGATAACCAAGTATGCCAACGCTCACACTTCGTTCCTGCTCAAGAAATATTGAGTTGCAGTCGACACTTCAAAATAATGATATTCGTCGTTATTTGCAAGCCCACATCGCAGTGGTTAGTGCCAGGGCTGGGACGAGTCCAAATTTACTACCCAGGTACCCGCCCACCCATTGCCCGACCCTACCCGGGTATCCACTGTAGGTCTCAGGAGATGTCTCAAAATGTCTGTTTGGGAACATTTTTAGAATAGCCCCGGCAAAATGTATTCAGATACATGTATTTAACAATCTGGTCATTCATACACTGAAGTTGAATTAAGTTATATCTTTATTCTACCATATGAAAAATCAGAAGCAATGGGTGCATAATCAGAAAGAAATGTGTGACATTAGTGACTTGTAGTGTAACCATAGAGTTCTAGATAATACTTGTCATTAACCAATATATCACGTGACTAACCACGGGTCCGGGTAGTCCTGTGGGTACCCGGGTCCTACTCAGGACCCACCCGACCCGGGTAACCGAGTTACCCGTCCCAGCCCTAGTAAGTGCACAGCCCAGATACATGAACGTCACGGAGGTGGCAAATAAAGAGAAATATAGTATGTGTGTCGGACAGTAAGTTTAAGTCCAACCTCCGAAGCAACTGATGACCAAGTTGCAAAGTGTATATTTCCAATCAAAATGCTGATCATTTCTTCGTCTTAAACCATTATGATGACGTCACGATATTGATTATGTATTTGATTCGTTAAATATGCTCCCACCACCAGAGACGGTAGATATATAGTCAAGGGTTCAGGTATCGAATACAAAAGAGAACACTAGACGATCACATCATCTGGCAGTGTACCACCAAGGATTTAAAGCCTGAGATACAAACTGTTAATGACCTGGTAACATCAATTAGACACCACCGCACACACCTACAAGTTCACAAGGGCATACGAGTAATGCAACAGACATTGTACATTCACGTTCAAATAATGGAAATGAACTGTGACATATGTATATGAACTGTGCAATAACATATATAAATAGATTTGTTGGTTTGTTGTTTAACGCCGCACTCAGCAATTTTCCAACTATATGACATTCTGTAAATAATCGTGTCTGCACCAGACAATCCAATGATTGACTTCATGAGCATCGATCCTCGCAATGTGGGATCGCTGACATGCATCAACCAAGTCCGCGAGCCTGACCACCCGATCCCGTTAATCGCCTTTTACGACAAGCATAGTCGCGTTTTACGGCAAGTGTGGGTTGCTGAAGATCTATTCTACCCCGGATCTTCACGGGTCTATATAAATAGAAGTTAGGTTGATAGCTGAGAAAAACATTTCTTATGACAGTACTTGCATGACTACGATGAGACCTATTGTAAATAGTCACTAGATGGCTGAAATATTGCCGATGTGACTTTAAATATTAACTCACTCACTCACTCACTTATTGTAAAATAAAAGAATTTGTCATATAAAATCTTGTTCTTAATTCTGAATTGATTTTCGAATGCGAATTAAATTTATTCTAATACTTCAACAGTTATAATATTTCATTATTGTGTGTTATTTATTATTATGTTGGGTTTTTTAATAATAGGTTCGCGAAAATCTTCTGCCTATCGCTAAAGTCCAAGGTTGACAAGTCACTGAGTGAGTGAGTTTGGTTTAACGCCGCTTTTAACAGTATTCCAGTTATATCACAGCGTGTCAGCTTAATGCTGGAGGAAAGCCCAAAGTGATGCAGGTCTCAGACGTTTACCACTTCGGAGAAACCCATGAGCACGGGTATGGTGCTGACAAACCTAGAAACAAAATCGGGGCGAACCGGGATTCGAACCCACAATCATAGGTTTCTGTCGTGCCCAAGGGACGCAACTCTGCACAGCGAATAGCGGCGCCTTAGACGACTGGGCCACCCGTGCCCCCGACAAGTCACCGAGACCACTGCCACAACGTTATCACGAAGAACTCTCTGCTTGTTGGTGAAAGGAATGAGGAGAACATATCTCGTGCATCACCCATTCCGACCTTCGACGCCAGGAAGGACTACCTGTTCCTAGCAAGTAACAGAAGCAGAGCAGGGCAACTCCTGGAAACAGGATACATCGACGTCATCCACAACGCCGATGCCACATCTCTTCTCCTCAAGTTGTGAACTGACACTATGTCTTGTGACATTGAGCTGTGATTTTCATGAATATGAGTTTGAATTAAAGGATTTTTGTTACCTAGCCTAAGTAACCTTTTCTATGCATGCAATTTATTAATAATTATTCATTTTTATAAGAAATATTACACATTTGCATAAATCATCCTCTTTAAAATTTACATATACATTCTTCAACTATTTGCAATACCTAGATGTCAAAATTATTTATCCTTTCGGTATATAGGACAAAGTAGACAAAAAGAGTCTTTGGATAACAACTTCTTTATTATACTGTGATAGAGACTTTTCAGTGTGGATCCCTGTATCGTTGTCAAGCAAGACTGAAAAATGAACATGGTACAGAATTATATACATGTATGGTGGATGAAGGATTAACAGTAACAACAATTATCATCTGGTATTATCATATGTAGGTTCGCTAATAACAACAGTGAGTCAGTGAGTATGGTTTTACGCCGATTTTAGCAATATTCCAGCAATATCACGGTGGGGACACCAGAAATGGGCTTCACACATTGTACCCATGTCGGGAATCGAACCCGGATCTCCGGCGTGACGAGCGAACGCTTTAACCACTAGGCTACCCGACCGCCCCCTAATAACAACAAGGAATATATAGTAACAACACGAGAACACGGGTAACAACACCCGATGACTGACTGTGACTGTGGACAATTCTATGAAGGCGAAACATTCCGCCCTATTAACACCAGAATCAAAGAGTACAAAACGTCAGCCATCACACCAGACAGTAAATCAGCCATCTCGCTGTCACAGTATAGTAAAGAAGTTGTTATCCATAAAAAAATATGTGTCTACTTTGTCATCCGGCAACTTCTAAGAAATGCCTATCAAACAATTTATCGGCATATATTAATGCTTAACAGTGATATATTGTTATTATGTAAATAATGACATAAAAAATATGTTACTATGTTACGATATTTGTTATAATCAATTCATGTTTCGTGGTTGTAATGAAATTAGTCCCCAAGTCTGGAGCGCACACTTTTCTAATCTGTTGAATGTTGATCTAGGTGAGGTTACGTGTGGTTCGAGCCAACCCGAATCATGTATACAACCGGATCCAAACACAGCTTCTTTAAATCAAGATGTTACTGAACAGGAAGTCTCTAGCTGTATTGATAATCTTGCAAACAATAAATCTCCAGGACCAGATGGCATCTCAACTGAGTTCTTTAAAGCATCAAAACTTTACACACTTTCTCTCTTTACATTAATATTTAATAAAATATTCCAAGATGGATCTTTTCCTGATATCTGGGGAAAAGCATTATTTGTCCCATCTTCAAATCTGGTGTGAAGGCTGACCCCAACAATTCAGAGGCATATCACTGATAGACTCTATGTGTAAGATATTCACTTCTATTTTAAACAATCGGTTACGACAGTGGTGTGATCAAAATAATATTATTCACGAGACACAAGCAGGATTCAGATCAAACTATTCCACTGCTGATCATATATTTTCACTCCATGCAATGATCCAGAAATATGCCTGCAAAAAGAAAGGTAGATTCTACTGTTTGTTTATTGATTTTTCAAAAGCTTTTGATACTGTTAAACATGATATATTACTACAAGCCTTAAAATGTGGGTATAAATGGGAAATTCTTCAATATTCTTTCATCAAGGTATTCACAACTATCAGCCTGTGTAAGAACTTCAAATGGATTATCTAGTTACTTCCATTGTAATGTTGGCACTCGTCAAGGGTGCATCTTGAGTCCCCAGATGATTATTATTTTCATCAATCAACTTATTAGTATGATGGAAGAATATGGTGGACAAGGTATATATATATATCTCCTGGTGCAAATAATCTATTTGCTCTCATGTTTGCTGATGATGTTTCTGCAGTCGCTGATACTGCATTACAGTTACAAAAAAAGATAATTGGTTTGGAATTGTTTTGTGAATTAACTGGTATGAAAGTATATTTGAAAAAGACAAAGGTTATGGTGTTTCGTACAGCGGCCCACTGCGACACTATGAGAATTGGTCTCTTCACGGCCAGAAGCTTGAGGTGGTGTCATTTTATAGATATTTAGGTATAGTGTTTACACCCAGACTAGTTTGGACTAAAGCACAGTCCTACCTTGCATCACAAGCAAATAAAGCCACAATGACAATATACAGATATCAAAAGAGAGTAGGTGATATTGATTGTACTGATCTCTTCAGGATTTTTGATGCAATGGTTACACCAATATTGTGTTATGGGTCAGAAATCTGGGTAACAACATATTGTAAAACTACTGAAAATGTTCAGATAAGATTGTGCAAATATTTCCTGAAAGTTGGTAAAATTAATGCAATAGTATGGTACTGGGTGAATGTGGTAGAGAACCACTTCAGCTTACATACATGTCACGGGCAGTTAAGTACTGGTGTAGACTAATCACTCTAGATAGAAATAGGCTACCTCATCAATGTTATTTAATATTAAAGTCTCTTGATGATGCTGGCAGAGTCACATGGGCTACACATATCAAACACTCTCTATTTCAATTTGGGTTTGGTTTTGTATGGATTAGCCATGATGTTGGAAATATAAACATTTTTATCAGATTATTTAAAACAAGACTTCTTGATAATTTTAAACAAAACTGGTATTCTACACTACACTCTTCTCATAAATGTGCTAACTATGTGTTATATAAGACACTTTTACACGTGGAAACATACTTATGTATTGCTATTCCTTTACATTTGAGAATCTGTTTCACAAGATTTAGATGTGGCAATTTTAGACTTATGACAGAAACAGGAAGATACACTAATATACCATACCATTTAAGACTATGCCCTCATTGTAGGCTAAATGACAATTTTACTTAGAAGACGAGATTCATGTTTTACTTGTATGTGATGCATATACCTATATTAGAAAAAAGTATATTAGTAAATACATTAGAAATGACAGTGCAGTAAACATATTCATAAATATTATGAACACTCAAAATACCAAATTTCCAAGAATGCTACATACGGTGTGTGTGTGTGTGTGTGTGTGTGTGTGTGTGTGTGTGTGGATGTAAAATAGCGCTAAGAAGTGAAACCTTTATATGTCTGTATTTTGGGCCACTGGCCTCTATACTGAATAAAATTGTCTTGTCTTGTCTTGTCGTTGTAATGAAATATCTTTACATACTATAGTAGATTATGTCAAGTAATTTATTCTTGAAAACAGCATCACCAAACGTTGAGATGGCCCCTCTCACCAGGCGAGCTGAACCGGATTAAGTTTGTTTAGCCTAAAGAAATGTAAACAATACCACGTACTAAACGTGCAATTCTGAACGTGCATTTTAAACAAGTAATAACTGACGCAACTAAATGTATGGGCCATTATGCAGAGTTATAGAGAATTTATTTATCAACCATAACATGGTTCACATCAGAGGAATCACTAAAAACTGTGGATTCCGGAAGCAGAGTCTACAGATTTTCACGATTTCTCCATAATACAGTCACAGCCTGTATTTTCCCGTGATTGAAACTATCGTGAGTAAATGATGAGCAAGTGTAAAATTATAAGTGAGATCGGCAGTATTTCAGCCACATTGAGACAAAAAGATCTTGAAGTGATATTAGGATAAGGACTGAATGACAACAATGGGCCACATACAGACTCCATGAAGGAAAAAATGTTACCAAAGTTTTGAAACTAAAGAAAGTAAAATCAAACTTCACGAACTAATTATGCAATATCGACCTTCTGAAGGTACTTAAGGCTACTGCATCATACGGACAATTAAAATGCGTTGCCGCACAGTTGTAAAATATTCATATTAACAAAATGACAAAAATGTAAACGACATGCCTTTGATGCCTTTGAAATTGAGCGTAAACAACTCAGGTGAGACGTATTTATGCGACAATTGTTAAACATTTAAATACACGGGTTAATACTAAGTCACCCAAACACATGCGTTGTAAAATTTTATACTTTTGTGAATTCGTAACAGTCGGTTTGATGAATTATTCAAATCTTTTACGTTAGAAATAAGACACGAAAACTGGTTCTCGCGAATGAACTGAAATCAATCCCAAAAAATTGAAATAGCAGTAAATTGCTAATTTAAGTTCAAATATTGTTTCAATATCCTCTACTTAAACGTCTTCCTGTAAAACAAACTTTGCAAATCAAAACAGAAATATATCCATGCCATCGGATTCTCGTTCAATTCCAATTAATAAAAAAAAATTCAGTACCCCATTCTTTATCCATATTCCGTTTGCGGAAATATAAATGTCGTCTGCGCCGTGCACCACGTGATCCCCGACGGAGATAACTCACGTGATTGACATGCGCAATGATGCAAACAATTTCTTCCGCCAAGTCAAGAGTGTCTATTGCATTGTGATGAACCTCTCTCAAGGTGTCGTCAATAGATAAAAGGATTAGAGGTCGCCCTGTCAATATGGGGCTTTGAGAGACCGATACTACGAAGGTTTTATTAGCCATTTACTGGAATTAGCCGCGACTCAGCCGAGAGAAGCTTGCATGTAATGAATATTGCTTCTCGTTGGAGCAAAATTATCATTTTTTCAAGGAGTTAAGATGGGAATTAGCTGAATTAATTTGTGGGCGGAAAATTACTTTCCCTGTGCACAAGAGGTTGGATTGAACTCATAATTGCTTGTAGCGGGGACATGGAGAACGTTTGAGAAACGTGAAGTTTAATGTTGCTGGTAATATTTTGGTGTTACTTTTAACAATTCACGTAAAATGCAATAAATACGGTTTAGTCTTTTTAAAATATTATGTTTTAGCCCTGTTGTTTTTTAATTAAACTATTATCTTTTGATCCTGATTGTTATAATTTCAAATATATTTTTCCGTTTGTCGAGCGTTCACGCGGATTCAGTTTGTTATGGAAAGACCAAAGGCATGGGAACCTCGCTATAGATGTATTTCTTTGAGCACATCTCTTTCTTAAATCAGCTTTTCGATTAAACCATTTACTACCCACAGGGCAACGAATTACCTATGAAAACATAGTTTCTTCATGCCGACTGGCTAGTTCAAGCCAATTTTTCATTGTACTTTTTGTTTGCGTGACATAACAACGCATTGTTGCAAACAATGGTATTATCCACAAAGAATATTACCCCTGTGGGCTACGAGCGAGTGTAATAACACATGTGTATATTAGTAATTCTTAAAACTGATTGGTCAGTGGAAATACCGTAACGTCACTTTACTGCACTGTGATGTCATCCATTGTTCATCACGTCAAAATTGATATTTACGTCAAAATATTAAAATATTTACGCCAGTGACGTTTCTTCAGGCACTTAATTCGGGTTTCTTCAGTTTCCGTGGTAAAATAGAAAAAGGTGATATATGGACCAGTCTACGTGCAGTCGACACAATGTTTGCCCCCAGAGAATCGATGCTCTAAGTCGCTCGCCGGAGTCTCGTTAACACTATTCGTAGTCGGTCACTGAGTACATATAACCTTAAACTCCTTGCAACGTGTTGGTTATATGCATACGCGTTTTATTTTTTTATTTTGATTGAACCCACTTTTTTCGTTATCACCAATAAGTTTTGATATGAAAGATTACCAATAAATGTAAAGTTGAATGTAAATACAAGCAAATATTTGTTTGTATGTTTAAATTTCTTGTTTAACGCCTCAGTCAGCAATTGTCCATCTACGTGACCGATCCATTTAGTCGCCTCGTACAGGTTGGTTACTGAGAGCCAATTCTAACCCGGGGCGGTCGGGTAGCCTAGTGGTTAAAGCGTTCGCTCGTCACGCCGAAGACCCGGGTTCCATTCCCGACATGGGTACAATGTGTGAAGCCCATTTCTGGTGTCCCCCGCCGTGATATTGCTAGAATATTGCTAAAATCGGTGTAAAATCATACTCACTCACTCAATTCTAACCCGGAATCCCAATGAGAAATTAACATCCCTTCAATGATAAATGTACTTAAGATAAATATGTCAAACCTTTTCTTATTTTACTTCTTTTATTAAGTTGCTCTTATTCTAGAATGTCATATTCAGTTGGTTATCCCTCGCACGTTCTCTCCTCTATTTCACCAGTGTAAATGTTGAGGCCTATGTCGGTTACTATAGCTGTATGGTACACTATACTACTCAAAAGAAGTTAAAGAAAAGACGACTTTTTTTCATATTATATGAAAAAACGGGTGTTCTTTAACTTCCTTTGAGTGGTATATATAATCTGAAGACCCGGCGTGGGTGGATAATTACACATATTATAAATGCATTCATATTCGATACGCTTGAAACAACGTTACAATATATGCCACCTGTGTGATACACCAAACGTGTCATCTAAACTGCCTGGTTCCACTAGAATCTGGTCACAAGTGATCATGACAGTGTTATTTGCCGATGTAATACGCGAATATCTTTTGACACGTGGGATGAAATAATATCGAAGAGTGAGTGAGTGAGTTGGGTTTAACGCCGCTTTTAACAGTATTTCAGTTATATCGCGGCGTGTCAGCTTAATGTGGGAGGAAAGCCTGAAGTGATGCAGGTCTCAGACGTTTACCACTTCGGTGAAACCCACGAGCACGGGTATGGTGCTGACAAACCTAGAAACTTAATCGGGGTGAACCGGGATTCCAACCCACAATCATAGGTTTCTGGCGTGCCCAAGGGACGCAACTCTGCACAGCGAATCGCGGCGCCTTAGACGACTGGGCCACTCGTGCCCCCTAATGTCGAAAAAGATAATCAAACACAATTCACCTTCCGCCCTTTGTTATCAACTGTCATTCCTAAAAACCTCTTTTCCTATCAGACCGAAACAGCATATATGATGCAGCATACTTGATATTTGTAAAAATAGGGATTCCAGTTAGAAGTAGTCCCCAGCAACCTATACTTGTCGTACACGGTGACTTCATGGACCGGGTGGTCAGTGTGGATAGCCCCTCAACGGGGACCGTTGCTCATAATATCAATCATTGGTTTGTCTGGACCAAACACGATTATTTACATGCTGACGTCATATAGCTGGCGTTAAACATCTAACTAAATATTGCAGGCCCTGTCAAAACCTTTGTACAATACTGGATGCTTCTTCTGAGAATGGGGGGCACGGGTGGCCCAGTCGTCTAAGGCGCCGCGATTCGCTGTGCAGAGTTGCGTCCCTTGGGCACGCCAGAAACCTATGATTGTGGGTTCGAATCCCGGTTCGCCCCGATTATGTTTCTAGGTTTGTCAGCACCAAACCCGTGCTCGTGGGTTTCACCGAAGTGGTAAACGTCTGTGACCTGCATCACTTCGGGCTTTCCTCCCACATTAAGCTGACACGCCGCGATATAACTGGAATACTGTTAAAAGCGGCGTTAAACAAAACTCACTCACTCACTCTTCTGAGAATGAATGATCGTCAATGAAAATGAGCTCCATCTTTGCTTCCTCACAAATGCTCCACTCCCGTATTTCCTCTTAAAACCTACTCATTATGATCCGACTGATATATTTTTTTCAAATACTTTCATTGCACGGGTTCAGGGATAAAAAATTCCTGCATGTACCTAGGTTGTGTGTGTTCATAATTCAAGATGATTCTGGTAATAAAAATTTATGTTTACGAAGTTTCTCATTTGAACAACTCAACATTCTTCCACTTTTGACCCCCAAAAATGTATACATGATAAAAACATTTTTTTCACACATTTATTGAGTTTTAAGAATTCAAATTTTGTTAAACTTTCAACACGTGTTTTATCAATTATGTTTAACTGACGTAAGTTGTATATATGATATACGAGTATTTGAATATATAGCCGGATGTCAGTTGTTGTTTTTAAATCTGAATGCAACTTACCAGCTGTATTATATATTGTAACTGACGTGTGACACTTCCATTTCTGTCTGTATGTCAATAATTCAGGGCGAACAGTAAAAGGCACTATGTGGACTTCACAAGCTAACATCACAAAGGAGTATTATAGGAAAGGCAGTGCCGCCCTGAAAATGTGATGTTTTCAAGAAAATGACCCCGGTACACCGCGTGACCACTACAGGTGTCACCAGTGGGGTTTTAGGAGACGAAAAAGGTAGCAATGGGGGCCAAGTAGTTAAAGCGTTCGCTTGTCACGCCAGACCCGAGTTCGATTCCCCAAAACGTATGTCTTCGATTTTTGGTGTCAGCCACCGTGGTTTTGCTGGAGTATTGTTCACTAACTTCTCGGGAGAATAAAAACGAATATGACAAAATGTGTCACTGAACAGATTTTATTTACATATGTACATGACTATAAAATAAAACGTGTAAATAACTAAAATCACTGGGTAAATATTATTGCTCCGTCCGCGTTGATGTACATCTCAATTAGCAGTTATCTCCCTTTGTACCTTCAAACAAAACGAATTGAATGAATTATGAAATATGTTCTCATATTTCACAGAATATTTAAAAACATTTAAATTTAAGTACGACATTTTACAAACCTAAATATATCTGATACATGCATAGCATGTACTTTCACAAATTTTGTTAATATAGAACAGAATTTGGTTACAGTTTATATCCTCGATATGGGCTGGTACATCAGACATGAGGCCCTCAACGAGATTATTCAATACTCAAGTTTAGTGTTATCTCTATAACATATCACAGTAGTGGATCGCTTGACATAAATTGTACACATGCAAATCATTATCATTTTTAATTGAGATTGAGTTCAGTTGTTTAAGAGAAATTTGTCATTTCTAAAACCAAACAAAATCGCCACCAGTTTCTCACTTTGGACAAAATAAATGTTATAAATTATCCCTTTTGTTAACTGTTTTGGCCTCAGTGAATTTATGAAGCGGGTATTTTAGCATTATCTTTTGTAGCTATGTGCTTTTACTCAAGGCACAAACGTTATTTTACTAACACGAAATCTTGTATTTTTAAGAATGTTGAAGCCTTGAACGGCAACACGGACTTGCCGACATATTTCGATTCTATAATTAACTATGATGAAAACAAAACACTTCTATTGGTTTTAGTAATTATTATTATTATTATTATTATTATTATTATTATTATACCTGACATCTCATTCCAAATATATTCAACGGGGAATTATTCATAAATAACCAGGGTTATGGCCACTTGATTCATCATATACACACTATCGACTGTAGGAATAGCAATACATTAACAGGGGACACAGATATACATCAGATGTGATGATGAAAGCCATGGCGCCTATGATGACACGGCCGAGAAATGTCCCAAGCACCCTGCCCCACTTGAGACAAGCACCTGCTCTCTCCCTGCACGGAAGGAAACCAACTCGGGAGCTCGGGGCCTGTTTCCCGACACAGTGAGTCAGGGATGACAACAACTTCAAGAGATTCTCACGATAGGGACGAGTATCGAAGTCATTGATCTTAATGCGTGTTTGGAATATGGAACACTAAAGGATATTATCAATACGTTGTTTATGTCAGGGATACATGGTGGAAAAACAGATATTACTGATCTGAATTGCTGTGTTTAAAACGTTAGTACATATTTTACACACAAAAAATTATAATGCACACTTCTTACTTTTACATTTTTATATGGATCTCATCCCGGTTGGCCCCGATTATGTTTCTAGGTTTGTCAGCACCATACTCGTTCTCGTGGGTTTGAACAAAGTTGTGAGCGTCTGAGGCCTGCATCACTTCGGGTGTTAAACCAAAATTCAATCATGTATTTTCACTAAGGGGCGGACTATTTCATGATTTGGGGGTGTCGGTATAATTTTTTTTAAATCACCTGATCCCGAAAAAATACTTGTCCTCAGGTTATCCAAGAGTTAAAAAACCAACTACAGGATATTCTGCATGATCCGAAAAATAATGTGTCGTGGGTCCCCAACAATGTCTGAATCCTCCTTTCAGAGAAAAAAAATAGCTGCCAAAGATATGCATTACACGGCAAATAAGAATTACCGGGGAGAAAACGACAAAACCAGCCTGTATCAGCCTATATCATGCTCAGCCTGAACAAGATGCTGGAACGAGAAAGTGAAGCTCTCCTACAGCATGGTGCGTATCACTACGTATGATATTGGACATTATGCAACTGAAAGTGAGTTGCGTTATCTACATCAGCTTCATATACATTTGATCTGGGCAAGGATTGATTGTTAATTTCAAAGGTGACTAGATGGACTACCTAACGTTCAGCTTGGGCGTTTCTTATACGATTGACTTGATACGCCTTTCCGTGTAAATGGTATGTTTGTTTGTTTGTTTGTTTAATGCCGCACTCAGAAATGTTCCAGCTATATGACGGCGGTCTGTAAATAATCGGGTCTGTACCAGACAGTCCAGTGATGGACATCATGAGCATCGATCCCCGCAATTGGGATACGATGACATGCATCAACCATGTCAGCGAGCCGACCACCCGATCCCGTTCGTCGCCTCTTACGACAAAGATGTGAAGACCAGTTCAAACCCGGGGCTTCACGGGGTGTAAACACTGTGACAGTAGAACAAGACCTCATCACAATAAAGACAATTAAACTGGTTACAACAATGAAACTGTACATATGAAAGTACGTCCGATGTTGAGAAGGTTCAGAGCAGATAGATTAGGAGAGGACCATACGACACCTCTCTCATATATTGATCACTTGTTTGGACGTTCGTGATTCCAGTCACTAATTTCAAGCATCACTAGGGTCATTCAAACACAACAGTCATTGATATACTTAAATATTGTCCAACATTTGTAGAACCTCAACACTGAATACATATTGACCTTCTTTTATGTCAAGGGCGAAGTGTCGTCTGCTCCTCTATCTCCTCTCACACTGGCTGAAAATGAGTGGGGAGAGGGGGAGGTTCCGGAATACCGTTGTTGCGCATTTTGGATGTCAGTGTCCTGGCTAATGTTTGTGCCGTCTGCTCTAAGATCATGTCGGTCAGTCAACTCGTGGCCGAAATCCTGTTGACTTTGAAACTCTAGGACTTGGTTTAAAAGATTAATGTAACGAATCGACAAACGGAGAATCTCGTTCTTGCTCAACTTCTTATCAGGCGGATGGGTCGGTACGAGCTTCCGTAATTCGGCAAAGGCCCCATTAACATTCTGCTGCCTCCATCGCTCCCGACTGTTGGTAAACATCCGTCGAGCTATCTTCCTGAACGGAGACGGCGGCCGATCTTGATCGCTGTATCGCCTTCTCTGTTGCTGTTTCTGTCGCAGGTCCAGAGGTCCGTCCTGACCCAGTGCAGCCGGACTCGAGTTGAGAAGGACGTGTCTTGGCGGTAACAGTGATCTTGGCATGCTCTGCAGACAGATGAAGCCGCCATCTTGAACCGACCTGTCCGTGTCTGGACTCGCGGGCGAGAAGACGTTGTCATCGACGTCTTCGTGGTCGTGATGAATCATATCATCGTCGTGGTCGTGGTGAAGCATATCGTCGTCGTCATTTTCGTCTGAAGTGGCGTAAGACATCCGATGGTCGTTCTCCTCGCTTCGGGTAGTGTCGGTGTTATCCGAGTCCCCCGTTCCGTCATCGTAGCGGTCTCTGTAGACGATGAGCGCTTCGGTGTCAGTCGGAACCAGGTCGTACTTCATCGTGAGCTTGTGATCTGGAACAAATATAAAACTATTTAGAATGGGTGATATTCAGAATGCCACGTGGTCTCTTGAAATAGTGGGATTGGGCTTAGCTATTGGGCACTGCTGGCAAATCTGGTTCCCTTCCCTCAAATGACAGTTTCTTGGTCTTCTTGTTTAACTATGTATACCGGTATAGTATGCAACGAAGACCATCATTTCACAATGTCCTAGTTTCAAACATGGTATTAATTCCAATATCTGGACCTAGGAAGGGCCCTGTAAAAATCCGGTAAAGAATTGGTCTTCAGCAACCCATGCTTCTCCCAGGAGGCGGCAAACGGGATCGGGTGGTCAGACTCGCTGACTTAGATAATGCATGTCATCGTATCCCAATTGCGTAGATCGATGAGCATAATGTTAATCACTGGATTGTCTGGCTCAGATTTGACTATTTACAGACCGCCGTCATATAGTTAGAATATTGCTGAGTGCGGGGTTAAACAAACAAATAAACAAATCTAGGAGGAACATGGGTAGAAGACAGTGAAGCTTGGTCTTTAGGTAACTATCACAGCACACGTTATCACGTTAGTGAATGGGTTGGGTGTATTCAAGTTCCATTACGGCATGGAAGCGTGACGTGGAAGGTACGCCCAAGGTGACGTAGTAGACGTTTGGTGAAATAACTAGCACGGGTATGAGGATGACAGTCCAAGGATCAGAATCGAAGCGAATAATGGCTTAGAACTCTCAACCATCGGCTCCCGACTTCAAAGGGACACTACTCTGTACCGTGAGTTGTGGCGCCACGGGCCACCTGTTACACTCCTTTAAATCAAGAGAGCGGAAGGGCTGTGGTTCGATTCCCGGCCGCGTCATACCAAAAGACGTTATATAATGCCGCTATATATTTAATTGCAATAATTTTGAACGCGACGCTAAACCCCATTTCACCTCATTCACTTACAAATAGCACTGTGTCATGGTCGAAACGTTTATGATTATGATGTGATTTTAGCCATGGATAAAACATTAAGTACAAGAGATTAAAAGTTAGAATTTTTAAAGCACGAAGTAATGTGAGAAAAACCTATGTACTAAATTAACATAAGGTGGTCTTGAAAAGCTGTTATTGAGTCTCTTGACACCGGGGTTAATCAACCGGAATCCACAACTCTCCCTGTAAACAATCGACTTCACCTAAACCGTCCTGCGAAAGTTCTAAAGGCTTCAAAATACTCTCGCAAGTAGGACTATAGTTCCTGTTGTCCCGATACGCTTCATCTAAATTGCGCATTTATTGGCTTTCCAAGAAATAACAGATTCTGGTAAATATGAAACTGGTTTGCTTATTGAGGAGAAACGCAGATACTTGAACTAACAAAATAATTCGAACACACCTGGAAGAGATTGTATGTGTATACATTAACAAAAGCCGCGGGGCATCATAGAACGTCCACGGTCAATGGTATTAACCAGCATTAGCCGTGGATTGTAATCCTTTTTACTCGAGATATATCGGTTAACGAATAGTTCATCCCCGTGAGTGAGTGAGTGAGTGAGTGAGTGTGTGAGTGAGTGAGTGAGTGAGTGAGTGAGTGAGTGAATGTTGCTTTAAATCCAGGAAGTTTACTATCTTCTGTTAGGAAAGGTTTTGGTCTCTCTCTAATTCCATTGAAAATATCTTAAGTTAGCGATATTATATCCCAAAACTGAACAGTACTGGCACTTAGTCAGCACTAAAAGAATACTTATACATTGTTATAGGTTTCAAAATACAATTTCATATAAAACTTTTCAAAACTAAACATAATACACAACTGCTGGTGGGACAATTATACATCTTATACATCTTATCATAAAATCAATACATTTGCTTTTTTCGGCAGAATTTAAAACATTTCAATGTATTCTTGTGATCACCAACATTCATTTTCACAAATTGTACCCTTGAAGAGACTCAAACGGTGACAATAGGAAATATGTATTTTCGAACTTTTTACCAACCAGCTTCAGAAGGTCGAAATAAAACGAAAAACAACTTACATAGCTCACTATTCTCATATTTTCTCGGTTGGTAGTTTAACTGGAGAAGTGCTAATGTTGCTTTAAATCCAGGAAGTTTACTATCTTCTGTTAGGAAAGGTTTTGGTCTCTCTCTAAGAGGCAGACACTATTCAATACAAATACACTAGTATATAAAAGAAATAGACCCGTGAAGATCCGGGGTAGTATAGGTCTTCAGCAACCCAGCTTGTCATAAAATGTGACTCCTTGTCGCGAGAGACTAACGGGATCGGGTGGTCAGGATCGCTGACTTGTTTGATGCATGTCATCGTACCCCAATTGCATGGATCGATGCTCATAATGTCAATCACTAGATTGTCTGATTCCGACTCGATTATTTACAGACCGCCGTCATATGCCTGGAATATTGCTGAGTGCGGCGTTAAACAACAAACAAAACAAATATATCACATCACTGCCAATGGTTACGACAGTTGCCTGAATGCACATTGAGAGAGTGACACAATGATAAAATTACTCTAGTTAACGGTAATGGTACATATTGTCAACATGGTGTATATCAAGTGATGGGTTCTTATCTAGTATCAATTGTTTTCTTATATCCCCCTCTCCGAAGTGATGAGAAGGGGGCACATGATAAACTTATATAAACATACCAATTTGGGGAGTCGACCAAAAGACTTCACCGGGATGAGCCAGCGTTTCTACCTTCGAGCTACCCAGGAAATGACGAAAGAAAATCCAAAATGAGTTTTTCAGTTTTGAAATTATGTTTGAAAAAGGTACTGACCCCCAGTTACAAACGATTATTCGTTTCACGTTTATATTCATCCCATAACCAACACATCTACATATTGATCAACATACGCTTCTAAGGACAGCGTCATTCATCACCATAGTTAGATATCTATACACCAAAATATAAAGCAAACACAACACCTTATTTATTGTCATATACCCTGAACTAGACTAACTTTTAGTCTATGAAATCTTATATTGCACAATACCCTTCTCGACCAATAATAACAATAAAACAAAACTTTTCCCGATGCTGATTTCATGTTGAATAGAGCTAGCTAGAGCTGGCTAGACTTGCTTTTGTATACATATCTAGATTGTATTTTCTTTCTTCAGAAAATAAATATATTCTAGTCATGGTGCATGGCTAACCCTGAACTACCATGCAACTTTGGGAAACACTTACATTTGTCAATGGCCTCTTTACAATAAATGTCTAACGTACCAAAGATATCTGATAAACAATTGTTGGGAAAAAAAAGGAGCACTGCGTGTGCTTCTCGATGGACCTATATACTTGTTTACAATGTGACTCCACGAGGCCAAGGTAGGAATTGGTACTCAAACAGTTAAAAACATGTTATTAAATAATCGATTTCGGTTCACGTACTAAACATTTTTTTTATAAACAAATGGTCTTTTATGTGAAATATATAGTATGCCGAGTTTAAATTGCCAAGGTGTAAGAAAACATATCTTTCATGTAATTGCCATGTACATACACTGTCGGACAAAAGACATTTTCACTCGAAAATTGGATCGGGCCAAAATTACAAACGTTATAAAAACGGTCCCGGGTGAAAATAATTGCCGAAACAGTGCAAACTTAAGGTCAAAAGCACAATTATAATCAGTTGATTGTATCATGTTTTTGATTTTCAATTGAAAATATCTTAAGTTAGCGATATTATATCCCAAAACTGAACAGTACTGGCACTTAGTCAGTACTAAAAGAATACTTATACATTGTTATAGGTTTCAAAATACAATTTCATATAAAACTTTTCAAAACTAAACATAATACACAACTGCTGGTGGGACAATTAGACATCTTATCTTTTAAAATCAATACATTTGCTTTTTTCGGCACAATTTAAAACATTTCAATGTATTCTTGTGATCACCAACATTCATTTTCACAAATTGTACCCTTGAAGAGACTCAAACGGTGACAATAGGAAATATGTATTTTCGAACTTTTTACCAACCAGCTTCAGAAGGTCGAAATAAAACGAAAAACAACTTACATAGCTCACTATTCTCATATTTTCTCGGTTGGTAGTTTAACTGGAGAAGTGCTAATGTTGCTTAAAATCCAGGATGATTACTATCTTCTGTTAAGGAAGGTTTTGGTCTCTCTCTATGAGGCAGAGACTATACAATACAAATACAAAATACAATTTGATATAAAACTTTTCAAAACTAAACATAATACACAACTGCTGGTGGGACAATTAGACATCTTATCTTTTAAAATCAATACATTTGCTTTTTTACGGCACACATTTAGAACATTTCAAACATGCTAGAGGTCATGTGTTTGCAAATTCATTTCTTATCCCAATCTTCATCAAACCAATTAGTTTCCACAATATTACCCAGCCACAGATTACTTGGTGCAACTTGTTGCAGACATGAGTAATGGTTAGAAGGACATAATCAAATTAAACAACAGTTCTTCGAGTCTCCAATTACATTAAAAACAAACTCGGTATACTATATTTTGCCCCTCAGTTTGTGTAATATCCAAGTACTTAAAATGAGAACATAATAACATTACCTCTTAGTTTTGCCTCCATTAACGCCGGGCTCTAACCGCGAGTAACAATCGTGTCGGTGTTATGTTATATTTAATTTCGACATCACTCTTTAATCACGTTGTTTGGGATACGCATCCTGGTGTCAAAACACAATAGATACCAAATATGATAAATTAAACTTTCATAAAAAATAAATAGAAACGCGGAAGTGTAACTGAAGACAGCAGAGACGCGGCGGAAGTGTACATCTACACATTATGAATGATCGTCCCTCCTATATGCATTCAGTACTATAGGAAACGTGTACTTCGTATAGAAAACAACAGCGGTGTATACATTTTAAAAATGGTTATATTAGGCGTATTATTTTTGGTTTGCAGTGCTTATAACAACTTCTTAAATACCATACGTTAAGAATATGCTTAAAAGAAAAATATATCTGCATGTAATTATTTTGAAGAAATTCTAAAGTTTGTTTTGTAAAAAGAAAAGTATTGACAAATGTTGTTAATATTTTACAATAATTATCATCAAACGATTAGACTCACCCAAATTACCAAGATGTACACAAAACATCACACTGATATGCTTCAGAACACAGATGGCGCTACATATATGTATGAATCCGTTGTTCTCGAAGTCCATGGAACCCAGTGACCCGTGCCTACGTTGTATCATATTTATAAGAGCATGGTATAAACGCGCATAATATAATCCCCACGTCGACGCTTTGATGTGTATCGCTAACCCTTTCATCCAATCAGATAAAACAACCAACGTCTGAAGAATTAGTACAATTTCTTTTAAGTGTTGAGGTCCGAATATGGACAAGATTTAATGCCTCTTTAAGCTTCCATAACCCCTGGTAAACCGGAAATGCTAAAGCTTAATCCTAGGACACAGATTACCATATCGGAAGTGGACAAGACGCTTGGCATCGGTCTTTAAAATGATTTCCGCTAATAAATTCATAGTAATTGTTTAGTTCTTGGACGGAAATATTTTCAACTTCTAAATGGTCTCTGAAAAGTGGACCCAGCGAATCGCCCTGACAGTCAGGCGCGTGCGAGGTTTTAGAACAATAGCAACCTCTCGCGTGCCATGATCGTAATAACGCGAGAAATGATGTGAGTTGAAACTTTGGGTCAAGACCGTGTGTGTTTCGCTTGGTGAAAGGCAGTTAAAGACGAGTGAGCGAGTAAACTCTTTTGTGTTCAAATCCGGGGTTAATTCGTTTAGACTCAAGGATAGGTCCCCGCACAAGTGTTTATCAGCGTATTGTTTGCTCAGGGGCTCGGGGATCACGATACGTATAATCTAAAACACATTAAAGTACGGGAGACATGATTGGTAATTTATAATTCTTATTGATATTTGTTCTGTTCTTGTGCAAATATTTTGCGTGAAATGTGAAGAAAGTGAAATGCAATCTCGGAACCTGGACATTTCGGCCTACTGGAAGTCTTTGTTGCTGAGAATTAACGTTTCCAAATTTAAAACAAATTTCTTAAAACTCCAAGGTTTAAATTTGTTTTATACAATGTTTATTACGCGATGTACCATTCGACAAAGCATGTATCACCGCCTTTATGTGCAGGTTAATGCGATGGGACGATTGAGATTGACCGAGTGAGCAGGGCGAGTGACATGGGGCGACTAAGATGGGCCGAGTGATCAGGGTGAGTGACATGGGGCGACTTAGATGGGTCGAGTGATCAGGGTGAGTGACATGGGGCGACTAAGATGGGCCGAGTGATCAGGGCAACTGGCATGGGGCGACTTAGATGGACCGAGTGATCAGGGCAACTGACACGGGCGACTAAGATGGGCCGAGTGATCAGGGCAACTGACACGGGGCGACTTAGATGGACCGAGTGATCAGGGCAACTGACATGGGGCGACTTAGATGGGCTGAGTGAGCAGGGCGAGTGACATGGGGCGACTTAGATTGGCCGAGTGATCAGGGCAACTGACACGGGGCGACTTAGATGGGCCGAGTGATCAGGGCGAGTGACATGGGGCGACTTAGATGGGCCGAGTGATCAGGGCAACTGACATGGGGCGACTAAGATGGACCGAGTGATCAGGGCGAGTGACATGGGGCGACTTAGATGGACCCAGTGATCAGAGAAATTGACATGGGGCGACTTAGATGGGTCGAGTGATCAGGGCGAGTGACATGGGGCGACTTAGATGGGCTGAGTGATCAGGGCAATTGACATGGGGCGACTTAGATGGACCGAGTGATCAGGGCAACTGACACGGGGCGACTAAGATGGGCCGAGTGATCAGGGCAACTGACACGGGGCGACTTAGATAAACCGAGTGATCAGGGCGAGTGACATGGGGCGACTTAGATGGGCTGAGTGAGCAGGGCGAGTGACATGGGGCGACTTAGATGGGCCGAGTGATCAGGGCAACTGACACGGGGCGACTTAGATGGGCCGAGTGATCAGGGCGAGTGACATGGGGCGACTTTTTGGGCCGAGTGATCAGGGCAACTGACATGGGGCGACTAAGATGGACCGAGTGATCAGGGCGAGTGACATGGGGCGACTAAGATGGACCCAGTGATCAGAGCAATTGACATGGGGCGACTTAGATGGGTCGAGTGATCAGGGCGAGTGACATGGGGCGACTTAGATGGGCTGAGTGATCAGGGCAATTGACATGGGGCGACTTAGATGGACCCAGTGATCAGAGAAATTGACATGGGGCGACTTAGATGGGTCGAGTGATCAGGGCGAGTGACATGGGGCGACTTAGATGGGCTGAGTGATCAGGGAAATTGACATGGGGCGACTTAGATGGACCGAGTGATCAGGGCAACTGACACGGGGCGACTAAGATGGGCCGAGTGATCAGGGCAACTGACACGGGGCGACTTAGATAAACCGAGTGATCAGGGCGAGTGACATGGGGCGACTTAGATGGGCTGAGTGAGCAGGGCGAGTGACATGGGGCGACTTAGATGGGCCGAGTGATCAGGGCAACTGACACGGGGCGACTTAGATGGGCCGAGTGATCAGGGCGAGTGACATGGGGCGACTTATTTGGGCCGAGTGATCAGGGCAACTGACATGGGGCGACTAAGATGGACCGAGTGATCAGGGCGAGTGACATGGGGCGACTAAGATGGGCCCAGTGATCAGAGCAATTGACATGGGGCGACTTAGATGGGTCGAGTGATCAGGGCGAGTGACATGGGGCGACTTAGATGGGCTGAGTGATCAGGGCAATTGACATGGGGCGACTTAGATGGGCCGAGTGATCAGGGCGAGTGACATGGGGCGACTTAGATGGGCTGAGTGAGCAGGGCGAGTGACATGGGGCGACTAAGATGGGCCGAGTGATCAGGGCAACTGACATGGGGCGACTTAGATGGACCGAGTGATCAGGGCAACTGACATGGGGCGACTTAGATGGGCCGAGTGATCAGGGCGAGTGACATGGGGCGACTTAGATGGGCCGAGTGAGCAGGGCGAGTGACATGGGGCGACTTAGATGGGCCCAGTGATCAGGGCGAGTGAGCAGGGCGAGTGACATGGGGCGACTTAGATGGGCTGAGTGGGCAGGGCGAGTGACATGGGGCGACTTAGATGGGCCGAGTGATCAGGGTGAGTGATCAGGGTGATTGACATGGGGCGACTTAGATGGGCTGAGTGAGCAGGGCGAGTGACATGGGGCGACTTAGATGGGCTAGTGAGCAGGGCGAGTGACATGGGGCGACTTAGATTGGCCGAGTGATCAGGGCGAGTGAGCAGGGCGAGTGACATGGGACGACTTAGATGGGCCGAGTGATCAGGGCGAGTGACGTAGATGGGCCTAGCGATAGGGGTGTTTGAGATAGGACAAGCGGTTGAACATGGCTACCCCACTCAGACAGTATACTGTCTCCGAGCCGACCAGTCCTTGTTCTATCCCCATAATGCCGAGCGCCAGGCAGGATAACAAAAATTACCATCGTTTGCTTTGACGCAGCAGGGGATCCAATCCTGGACTATCCCCTCTCCGGGCACACGCTCTTTCCACTACACGACGGAGGCGGCCATATTACAATTAAGACTGATTTAGTCGTTCATACACACACTGAATCAAAAGTATCTGTAAAATAAATCAGCAAAATGTTAGTAAGCCGTTTCTCCGGTTTCTAACAATGACGAGTGTCCCTAGACTCCTCCCTATGACACATTAAAGGACAATAATAACAAAAAGCACTTGCTATAAACAGGACACACACCCTCTATATGGGTCAGTACAAACATCATTGTGATATGTTCATGTTTTGAACAGTGTTCACTAGGGTGTACACTCCGTGCCGGATACAATACACCACTGTTCGTAATATGCCGGATCTGGCACTTCCAAACAGTTAGAGTCGAAAATTTGTTAAGAATGGGAAATAAATTCACGGGATTGGATACTATCGCACGACAATCTCATGCAAAGAATTATTTACGTCAGTGTATTCAATTTCAGGGAGAAGTACTCTTACCGAGAATATACTCTAACTGAGAATATACTCTAAGCGAGAATATACTCGAACCATGAATATACTCTAAGCGAGAATATACTCTAACCATGAATATACTCTAAGCGAGAATATACTCTAACCATGAATATACTCTAAGCGAGAACATACTCTAACCAAGAATATACTCTAAGCGAGAATATACTCTAACCATGAATATACTCTAAGCGAGAATATCATCTAACCATGAATATACTCTAAGCGAGAATATACTCTAACCATGAATATACCCTAAGCGAGAATATACTCTAACCATGAATATACTCTAAGCGAGAATATACTCTAACCATGAATATACTCTAAGCGAGAATATACTCTAACCAAGAATATACTCTAAGCGAGAATATACTCTAACCATGAATATACTCTAACCATGAATATACTCAAAGCGAGAATATACTCTAACCATGAATATACTCTAACCATGAATATACTCTAACCATGAATATACTCTAAGCGAGAATATACTATAACCATGAATCATCGCTGGCGTAGGGATGCATGAGTTGAAATTTAACGCCAAAACGGCTGTCTCCGTCATATATATGTATATGGAAAGGGTTTCAGATTTTTGCTTAACATGATATTTGGGTATTTGTCGTGGAATAAAATTGCACCAATTATTCTCTGACGTGGTATTATCCTAAAGTGACGTCATTGCATTAAAAAGGCAACATTTTGTTCTGATGGCAAAACGATTGGTAGTGACGTCATGTCATAATGCACTCAACAATACAGCAGCATGACATCGTATAGCTCAAACTAACCAATCATCTTTGAGTATCGCTAAAATTGAACATGCGCAGATATTGGAAAGTTGTTCCACTCGATGACCCTTATGCTCAATAATGTTACTTATCTTTCTACAGGACCAACCCGTCGCCTAAGGCGCCGCAATTCGTTGTGCAGAGTTGCGTCCCTTGGGCACTCCGGAAACCTATGATCGTGGGTTCGAATCCCGATTCGCCTCGACTATGTTTCAAGGTTTGTCAGCACCATACCTGTGCTCGTGGGTTTCACCAAAGCGGTTAACGTCTGAGAGACCAGCATCACTTCGTGCTTTCCTCCCGCATCAAGCTGACACGCCGTTATATAACTGGAATACTGTTCAAAGCAGCGTTAAACTCACTCACTCACTCACTCACTCACTCACTCACTCACTCGGACCAACCGAAACTTGAAATGTTATCGTGACAAAGCTAAAATAATGCTGAAACCGACATAGCATCTAGTTCACTCACAACCGAAATATGCTCATAACTTACATCCTAGATGTCGCTTTCCGGTTTCCTCATGCAGGTTATGTGTCAACGCCAAATACCTTTCCTTGTTCTTATCATTGGCGTTTCCAGGGCAACATAGGAGCATGGCGGACCACTTCAGAGCAGTATCTAAATTTCTTTCGTTTTTGTTTCATTGTTTGTTGTTGAACGCCGCGCTGTGCAATATTCCAGCTATATGACGGCGGCCTGTATATAATCGAATCTGGACCAGACAATTCAAAGAGTGACATCATGAGCATCGATCCACGCAAATGGGATACGATGACATGCATCAACTACGTCAGAGACCCTGACCACTCGATCCATTTAGTTTCCTCTTACGACAGTCATCGTTTAATTGTCTTTCCAGGAATCTCCATCGGATTAACATCCAAAACAAAACTACTACTACTAGTAGTAGTAGTAGTAGTAGTAGTAGTAGTAGTAGTAGTAGTAGTAGTAGTCCTAAACTAGCTTCCACGTGATATGTCGCTTGGGTGATATCAAAAGACACGAGAGTAAAATTATCTTTATCATCTTAACTTAATCTTTCAACATTTACAGTTAATAAAAAAAGCAGTGTCTCGAGTGTAAAAAACTACAGCTATTCAGCTTCAGAGGCAGAGAGTGTAGTGCTGTCATTTTTATTATGATGTCATCGTAACGATGACGTCGCAATGGTCCCCAAAGCATTGATATCAAATATATCAGCACTTATCGATGAAAGTTTTAGTCTCCTCGGCAAGAATCGGAATTTACTCAGGTGAGATTTTCTATATTTCAGAAAAGAACATACTTCCCAATTAACAATGAATAACTGAGTTGGGCTTAACGCTGGTTTGAACAGTAATGCCGTTGTATCCAAAACAGCAAGTAAACTCATTAAGCATCAACATTGCAAAGCGTATCCTAGAAGTTCTTCGCAGTACACGTAACATCGGCTGTCTGGCAGAACTTGGACTCTATCCCCTTAACATTTCAATATTCATATCAATGTACAACTGTTACCTTCGGCTTTTAGAAGGGAAGAATGACAGATTACTCACTTCCGCCTTCTATGAAGATAAAACATTGAACTCATGGACCTCCTTAATGAATACTCTATTCAACTATCTTTTCCCTGATCTGGCTCACAAAAACATCTCTCCTGGAAAGTTGAAGGAAACTGTACATGAAAAGTTCACGTCCATATACCTCAGTGAAACTGACCAAGTCCCATCCACTAAACCACATAAGCTCAGACACCTCGGGAAAATAGGAGACAAATCCGGAATTAAACCATATCTGAAAGTAACCACCGCATTAGAACACCGAAAAGCAGTTACAAGGCTAAGACTCGGTGCTCACGACCTTCAAATTGAGAGAGGAAGATACTTTAACACTCCAACAGAAGATTCTGGTGTCCCCCGCCGTGATATTGCTGGAATATTGCTAAAAGCGACGTAAAACCATACTCACTCACTCCAACAGAAAAAAGAATATGTGCCTTCTACGATATTAATGAAATAGAGAGATGCGGAACAATTCCTGCTGCAATATCTCCTATTTCATTTACAAAATATAGCAATATTTGTATTCCATTGTGTATGTCAGTTTTTATAACTTTTCATTTTAACTAGTCATGTTCATGTTTTGTACTCTGCCCCCTGTGGGTGTAAATGTACAATAAATGTTCTTCTTCTATCGCCATTCTATTATGGCTGGGTAATCGAGGTTGATTTACTATGGAAGCAAGGCTGAAGTGGTTCAGATGTTTACCACTTTGGTGAAAGCCGCGAGCACGAGTAAGGTACTGACAAACCAAGACTTATAATCAAGGTGAATATGGGATTCAAACCCACAATCATCGGATTCTGACGCGACTAAGGGACGCAATTCTATCGCAGCGCCTCAGATGACTGGATTACCGGTCCCCACACGTTGGGTTCTACGGAACATGGCACAATAATCCATTTCATCATCAATGCCTGTTTTCCTTTTAAAAACGGAAGAATCGACACATTTATTCTACATCCTGACTGAAGTTCAAATAATCTTCTAAATATCGAAGTGCAATGATATAACAAAATGGAAGGTATCTCGAGGGCTGCTTGCTCCTTAACTTGCGCAACATGACGTCATGAGTGATGGCGTCATAAATCAAAGGGGTTCGGAAGTTCAGCCTTCTTTTGTTGAGTGATGTAAGTCACTGTGCGTAAGTATCTTAAAGGAGTGGTGGGGGGGGGGGGGGGGGAGGGGGGGGAGAGAGAGCGGAGTTCCGCCTGTTACATGTATATCTTCGTCTTGCTTCATCATATGTTTACAAGCTTTTCTTAACAAGAATAAGCACACGATATGAAAGTAACATATATTAGGGATAGGATATAACAATATAATAATTGATTTGGGATTACCCACAATTATAACATCGACACAGCAGTTTTACACCCTTCGGTAACTGAATGGCGTACTTGATAATCTTTTTCATATGTATCACTTAAACTTTCTGTAATCTTCAATGCCCCTGACTGTTGGTTGGTGTAAGGTATACTACAGCATATGCTGTATGATATAATGTAGCATACCCTGTATGATGTTCTGTAATATATTCTGTATGAGGGTACTGTAGTATATACATATTTTATTTACAGCTGCCAAAGTTACTTATATGTACCATTATTCGCACAGTACATTACACTTTTGAATCCATCTATCAAACAAGTATATGTTATATTTTCAGGTATACAGCGACTATGCAACCACGTTTCCAACAAGCGGTAATACTCATGTAATATTTATAAATAAAATAATTTTAAACGTACATGTTATTCCTGAGTACCAGTCACATGTTTCTAAAAAAAAAAGGTTTTTTTCTTCATAATTCCGTTTGTTCTCGATTAAATACGCGTGAAGCTGTGCTATCCGTTACGGAGATGGCAACAGTTGGGGTGTGCTTGGGACTGTTAGCTTCGCGATAGGAGATCCTTGTTACCGTCCGGGACTGGGAGGGGGGCTTGTTGTGGGAGGGGGGGGAATTGTTTACATTACTCTAAGATTTACCTCATGCGATGAGAGATTCGAGAACTGCACTCTTGGAGAAAAAAAATACTGGGATGTGAAAATTAATTTGCGATCTTTACGAATGAAAGTTAGTCGTAAGGAAAGCTGGTTGAATCCGGCATGAGATTTCACATATGGCAGGCACATACGTGGGAATTTACTCGCGTTATTTCACTCAGGTCAAAAACTACAAACACACACTTGCTAAATTAAGATGTCCTATGCCCCAGTGCGCTTAAATCAAACTATTTTATTGTGAGACGTAACGTTTGTAGCTGTCAAAGTTATTAATGCATTTTTTTTAAAATGATGTTGGATACTTAAGAATGTTTGGAATGGTAATGTTCATGACGGTTTGTGTGGAATGATATTATGATATATTCGGAATGTACACTATATGAAATTGATTATGATATATTGTAATATATCAAGTTATCAAAAGAAAATATGCAGACAATGCGGTTACATTTTTTAAAATTTGAAGTAGGAACTATTTTTTTTTCTAAAATAAATTCGAGACATTTTGTCAATAGCCAAGTTTCTTTGAAATTAAAAAGGGCTCTAACCGAGGAACAAAATATGCAGATCTCGCGAGAACGGGCGAGATAGATTATCTTAATTAAGGGTTGAATTTAAATTTTCATTTTATCACTGCGTAATCATATATGACTGCCTGGATAGAATCTTGCAGCTGAGTCATGTCTCGTCTCTTCACAAATAATTGATATTTCGCTTCAAATCTACACAACAATGTCGCCAGTATATTAAATCTAGAAGAAAAAGTAATATTCAGCAATTTCCAACGTTCTAACGTCTCTCCGCCGGCTTGTGTGGTTGAGTGCGTCTCAGAAATGTAAATATCGGTTTGTTTTGTAGGGTCATTTCGTTCAAATGGGAGTTTCAGGCGCTAAGGAAATGAAATTATTATTTTGATTAATTTTATCCATGGAATCTGACATGTATCCTTGAGTAAATAAACACATTTCTGTTTTACAAGTAACAGAGCTAAGAGAAACTCGATACAGTTGGAGATAACTAGCTTACAGGGGTATAAGATATGCATGTCTCGTGGTCTGAAATCAACACCACTTGCACTAAAAAAAACATTCCATTGGACATATACGAGAGAAAGTATCGTAGAAATGGATAAATGGTAACCCTTTAAACTCATTGAGGGAAATTGACATTAAGCATATTTTCTATATTAAAGAAACATTTATGGTACTATTTGCCTTTTATGTAGCAAGTTGATTGAAAGTGTTCGCCTTTTAAAGAAAGAATGTCTGACAAAACTTTCAACACTGAAATTTAGCTTTTTAGTATGCTTCTGTCATCATACAAACGTATATCCTGACAAATTATAATTAATTACATTCATATACGATAAATATACCAATTCGAACTTATAATTGTCATCGTATTAGGTTAATCACCTTGGCAAAAATTGTTTTAAAGGGTAGAGAATTCACACTTCATGTTATAAAATGTGTCATTGATATTGTTTTGGTGTTTGATGGTCGTATATCCCATGCAATAAATAACGGAGTGAGTGAGTGAGTGTATATTTGACACTACATCAGATACGCTGAAACATTTTATCAAATACATGACCACTTTCCAATGTTATCCGCTTTCTTGCGTATCTCCTATAATATAAACAGTCTACTTTTTAAACATTAAATAAGAAATCTTCAAGATGTGGGTTTTTTTCTCTTCCCATTTTCTGTATCTAATGATAAATGTGCATGGACGGCTAAAGTGGTTTCCGTGAGTTTTTAGAATTTCACAAGTGCGTTACAATGTTGAATTTTCCGTCTGAGACGAAATAAAAAGCATATTTGTTTAGGTTTATTAGTCTATAAAATAAATACTTGAAGACGGATGGCGCTAATTCGAAAGTGTTGTGCTTCATGGAGAACACAACGATAGATACAGTTTATCAACAGAGTAGTGTTCTGGATTTTAAATGATAAATTAATAATACATAAACCAATGTGGGTCATGAAAAAGAACGGTTCCAAAACGCCTAGCACATCAAACGGATAACATATCGGAATGAACGAAATAGAATATTCAAATACTCTCGCAGGATGGAATTAATAAAAATTCAAAACTGTTTCTTAATATGAAAGGTTTTAAAGGGGGAAAAAAGAAACCGCTTACCTAAAACAATATATAATAAATAGTGTAATTCTTGGATAAAAATAATTATCTTACTTCTTAATTTTATTATATGATATGGGGAGAAGTACAGAATAGGTAAATGAAGCTGATAAGAATAGTAAATGTTGTTGCCATTTTTGCATGAACATAATCATTCTATTCCACTTTAAAATTGGTCTTAGTCAACCTTTAAGAGCCTCTACGTAAACTCGTACACAAGACTCGCAAAGGGCGGTGCCATGAATTCGTGAATGACCATATCTTGATAAGAGATAAGGCGCTCGCGCTCTAATCAGTCAGTCAATTGTAAATTACACAGATATCAAACTGTTGATGGACAACCCACCAGCCAGCCCGGATTCGAAAACCACCAAAAAATGGATGAAAAAAAATTCGTTCATTTACAGGCAAACTGCCCGTACGTGATTTTGCACACATCTCCTCGTGAAATCGACACCAAATCTTGTATATATCACCTCAATCTCCGAGCTGTATATCACTGTGAAAAAATCTCTTGTTGTTAGAACGCAATTCTAAACTGTTCACTGACACGCTGGACTTGTTAATTGCTGTCAATTAGCAGAACCCGACAACTTTCTCGTGAAATGAATTGTTTTCCGATAACATCGTTGACATCTTTACTGACCGTTTGCTATCGCTCTTGCATAAATTTATCCTTGCGCAGATTTGCTTCCTTTTGATGGGGTGATCAAGAGAAGATAAGAGCGTTTACGAAAGGAAACTCGAACCCAAGAAAACCAAAGCTCGGCTGTGAAAAGACAAGGCGCGTTCTCCCATACGCACAGGTGCTCGTTGTCCGGCTGATGCAAAGCGTGACACTTCGTCACCTCGTGTTTTGACATCAATTTCAGCACGCGCTTTCTAAAAACTCGATACATATCAATCGGGAGGATAAAACGAGCGGAAAAACAGAAATATTGTCTGAATTTCTCATTTTCCTATTTCCCCGTAAACTAGACAACCAACCGCAAGCCTGAAGGTCTTATTCTAAGATGTTTATCAGACTGTTTCTTGTACCCGAAGTTGTGTGCAGAAAGAAAATATTTTGCCCCATTCCACGTGAAAAAAGTCTGTTTGTTTACTTGATAATTCAGAAAAAAGTCCCTAACTATCAAGTCTCTTGCAACAACAACTTAAAAGACCATTTCTGGTCGTAAATTGAGCGAAATCGTCTCATCTTTGTCTCGAAATCGGGGGATTCTAGCAGCTTGACATGTGATATACTTGCTTTTAAGAATTCCTTACTGATTTCGATCAAAATCTTTTTGTTTGGACACCCCTTGTTTAGAACTAGTGTCAGCGTAATGTCGCAACTGTAAAAGGATCTCTTTAAAACGGCAAAAATTGGATCTGATATTATCGTTAGGAACAGACATCTTGATATAGTGTGCACTAAATGAATTACATATTGCACATAGCTTCCATTTTTCAAATATTTTAGTGTTGGGAATTTGCAGGTTGTTTTAAAAACAGTCCTTTAAAAAAATATCTGAATTAAATTTTTGAAGTAGGTCAAGTAGACACTAAAACGACACCCTTAGGCTTCGTTATGATTCACGCCTTTCAAAATAAATTCAACCACGATATATCATTTAAATAAGGGCTCTTAAGAAATTTTGCAGTAGTCTTTTAACTACCATCCCGAAACGATCGAGATTTTTAAAATAACTTTTGTAAATAATATCAAAGAGAAAAAATAATTAAATCAACGACGTTTACTTGCACTGATGAGTGAGAACAGTTGACAGTTTGTGAACTTTTTTTCCGTTCCTATTCATTTAAATTTCAATTTAGATTAATACACAAAGTGAAAACTTATCTCTTGAAAATCAGACAGTGGATAAGAAGGACCAACGTGTTTTCATGTAATATTTAACTAATGTGTTAAAAACATTACACGGCCTAGGGTAATAAGATGCGTGTCGCCTTATCTTCAGTCAAGCATTAAATGACTGCAGATTTCGACAAGGGGGGTAACAATGCCGTCTTTCAGGGTGGCTATCCGCTAAAAAGTTTCATTGTAAATCAAGATCGGGAGCAAAGCAAAAAACTACTCTTCAGACCAGTCTTCTTGTCGCCAGTTGTGTTTGATTGAAAACAAGTCGTGTGAAAAAATAGTTCAACTTTATCATAAGATCTAGATACATAAACTAAAGCCTATTTTTCTGGGACTAGTCTGCAGTAATTTTTACCATGGGCGATTACCGTTTTAAGAGAAGTTTCAGTGTTATCATACATTTTTATGAAATTGTTCAAGGGCGTTTAAATTCTAAAAAAATGTTTTATTCGTTTTAAACAAGCTGTGCCAAAATAAATCATACATTGGGGTATAGAGCCGACGCTTGCAACACAAGAACCAGTTAGGGTTGTTTTACAGATCTAGATTACAAACCACGGCAGAAATCACGATTTGATGACGAATGAAATAAGGCTCGCCCTAATATTTATACTTTGATAAAATTGACATTTATTGTGTACTAAATGACTTCATGGACTAAACGTTATCCATCATCACCTTCGTTTGATAAAATAGTGTCGTCACATTATTAATGTTGATTCAGATATTAAAAAAACATTGCTTTTCTTGCACAAGCCAGATTAAATCATAGGAATATATTTCGTCTTTATGAAAGTGGGTTATACACATTTTAACCCTAAAAGAACTTGATATCAGCTTTCATGACGCCAGGAAAATATATCCTTGGATGCTTTTCAGTGCCCTTATTATGATAACTGTTTGTAAAAATAACACGAACAATAACTTGTACCTCGTGGGAGTATATGCCGGGTACGTGTATGTATGTATTATGCGAAAATTGATATCTTGCAAACGTAACGTTATTGTGGTTAAGATATGACTCTTATTTAACCTACCTGCACAAATGACATACCGTGTAACTCTGAAAGATAATGAATGATATATGACAAAGGGGGGCTAGGTCTGACCGGAAAATGTCCTGTACAAAAGTCAACCATTTACTCTGCCACTGATACGTATATTTATCAATGATGTATCATTTTAATTACCGAATCACATAATATGCTCGTTTGTGGTATTTTATAGCTTTGGATCACGGATTTTGCGAAAATAACAAAGAGTATAGTATCTCTGTGAAAGTGTGCAATGCGAATTTCCCATTCACACAAATGTCAGTCAGTACGTATATGAAATCAACACTTTTGAAACAACCCTGCTATTGATAGGAAGAAACGATATTAATATTACAGAAATAAATCTTCAATCAAAGAGTCCTGGCAACTTAATTTCTACAGCAACAGATCAAGAGTGTGAAATACATCTGCCGTCGTCATCAATGTAGGCGTCCGCGCACAGTCTGTAGTTTGTCAGTGATGAAATCAGATGCTATGTCCATGGAATGAACACTGCGATTGTTGGTCAACGCTCGCCCCCGCATTCAGGGCGGGAGGGAGAATAATGCCCCACTCAAAACATTTCTATAAACACTACAACTTGTGTTTAGGAAATATCCTGTCGTTATGACTTAGTAAAACAATTTTGGTTTGTTAAATGCAGTGAAAACGTGAGTCCTTTGTTTCATGATACGTATTGAAAATTAATGTTTAACACATGGGCTACTCCGACAGGTATGCCACTGTGTGGTTGTAATACATATATATATTCAAAGACAAGGTTATAATGATAGTAATATTTAAATAGTATACATTCAGAGTATGGGGATCCACAATCCCACTATTCCTGCTCCGTGACTGCGAAATATCTGCATATAATTCCATAAAAAAAGTCTAAATGATGAAAATGGGCATGTCCATCTAACTAGAGCAAAATCAGCATTAGAAAAAAAATTAAAAGAGAGACAGTTATTTTGTAATAAAGATTTCAAAGACCACATGTTAATCTAAAATCCGACGAGCCTTTTCAATAAAATCTTACTGCATTTCTGGTAATAAAATTTACATTTACCACTTTAAGTTTTATGCACAGTGGGTCTTATTTTATAAAAATAGTAAAATGAACATTGGTATAAAAAATATAATATTGTTTATTAATAATAATAGATTAAATATGTTTCTGCATTAACCTACATAATTGGGCACACAAGGACAAAAACATACAAGCAGATTTAATTCTAAAAGCATGCAACAGAAATAGAGTAGGCTGTCTGGCTGATGCTTGCAATGGACACGTCTGAGATTGAAACCAACACGAAATGCTGATAAGATAAATATACGCAGACGGAGACTCTGGTCTTGTTAATATATCATATAAATATTTCTATATAAACACAGCCTGTTATGACGCCTGGTTGTATATCTTTTATCTTATCATTAGAATCATTGTTGTATTTACATTCCTATAATATAATTTATAACTTTAGCTTATGTTTACTTTACCTTAGAATGTAACAGAATACATGTTTAAGCACCGACTACATGTTTTGGAGATAATGTTCATTTTATACATACATTATATTATACAATATGATAAAAGTGATGGATTGTCATAACCTGACTCAAATATATGAAATGTCATGTAAATAATCTGTAAAATATCTAAACAAAACTTCATAAAGATATGTAAGTTTAAATATTAATCGTGAATCAAATTCGTTGATCGGGGTCAACACAGGTGCCTGATAAACAAAAAGAAATATTTCAAACTGTATCACTCAAAACCTCCCTCGCACGGCGGTAATGAAAAATCATTTAACGTTTACGCTATAAACACTCGCAAAAGGAAATATACAAAGGATGTGACGAAATTCAAACCACAAAGCTATAGCTGGAAAACAAAACGATCTCAAATGACAGGCACATTTAATAAAATGGAAAACATTAAAGTGCTACACTCTGGCGGGATATCGCCTGTTTGACGCCGAGTAGAAGGGAAATATATTGTTACATACCTTTAATATACAGCTGTTCTATATAGGGAGTGGTCGCAGGCAGTCGCCGTCACACTCGGTATGCTGTCAGGCTCGCTACTACCGTGCTCTCAAATTGCACCCCAATAACCGGTAGCGAATTTCGACCAGCTGAGGAAATGCGAGGTGGAATTTAAGCCTTCATGAGGCACGTGACTTGTACTTGCCTTGTCAATTCCACAATGGTCGCGAGCGTATCACAGGCATCACACACCGTGACGTAGTCGATTGCAGATACATTAATATGCATCACGATTTCGCGGCAAATCTTCTAGCGCGTGTTTTGGCGATCTTCTTGGAGGTTTGCTGGGTTTGTTTGAATGACGTTTTCAACAGTCTAGCGAGGAAGGGTTTTATCTGATAAAACGAAAATGGAGCTGGAAGACAAACAACGATTGTTTCACGATCTTTACCGTTCATATCGGCTGTAATTATTTTTTCACCAACGCCTCTTTGTATTCCGTCTCACGACGGAGAGGACGTTTTTAGTTTAAACATTGTTTTTATTTCTGATATACGACAAGATTTGACATGCCCCGTTTGTCTTTAGATCTTCCAGAACATGTACTCTAAAAATATCCGGGCAAGTCGGATACCAGGCATCAAACACGCTATCACACATTTGACTTCAAACTTCTTATATGGATTTGCTTTGTGAAAGGTGTTGGAACTAGCTTCATTTGTCACTACTGGTTTGATCATCTCAGGAATAGAGGACAAATGGATAGTACTCTTCGGGGGAAACAACTTGATGAACCAAATAATCATTACTCTTTAGAATTCAAAACAAGTAATGCATTGATTGCGTGAACATATTAGATATTGATTTATGTAACTTACAGGTAAGCGATGTGAATGGTTTGTTTGTTGTTTAATGCCGCTCTCAGCAATATTACAGGTATATGACGGCGGTCTGTAAATAATCCAGTCTGGGCCAGACAATCCAGCGATCGACTTCCTGAGCATCGATCTACGCAATTGGGATACGATGACATGCATCAACCAAGTCAGCGAGCCTGACCACCCGATCCCGACAAGCATGGGTTGTTGAAGATCAGTTCTAACCCAGATCTTCACAGGTTCAAATGAAAGGGCGGGAAGTGCATATGGCAGCAAAGAAATTAGGCATTGTGACTAGAAAAATGGAAAGTGCATATAGCAGCAAAGGCATTAAGTATTGTGATTAGAAAAAAGGAAAGTGCATATGGCAGCAAAGAAATAACGCATTGTGACTAGAAAAAAAGGAAAGTGCATATAGCATCAAAGAAATAACGCATTGTGACTAGAAAAAAAGGAAAGTGCATATAGCAGCAAAGAAATACAGCATTGTGATTAGAAAAAAGGAAAGTGCTTATAGCAGCTAAGAAATTCAGTATTGTGAATAGGAGAAAGAAAAGTGAATATAGCAGCAAGGAAATTAAGCATTGTGAAAAAAGGAAAGTGCATATAGCAGCAAAGAAATAAGGCATTGTGACTAGAAAAAAAGGAAAGTGCATATAGCAGCAAAGAAATACAGCATTGTGAATAGGAGAAAGAAAAGTGAATATAGCAGCAAAGAAATTAAGTATTGTGAATAGGAGAAAGAAAAGTGAATATAGCAGCAAAGAAATTAAGCATTGTGACTAGAAAAAAAGGAAAGTGCATATGGCAGAAAAGAAATTAAGCATTGTGAATAGGAGAAAGAAAAGTGAATATAGCAGCAAAGAAATAAAGCATTGTGACTAGAAAAAAAGGAAAGTGTATATAGCAGCAAAGAAATAAAGCATTGTGAATAGGAGAAAGAAAAGTGAATATAGCAGCAAAGAAATTAAGCATTGTTACTAGAAAAAAAGTAAAGTGCATATGGCAGCAAAGACATTAAGCGTCAAATTGGAAATGTCCTCCAAATGTCTGATATAAAAAAATTATAAAAATCTTCACTGAGGCCTTGCATGGTGTACATTACCCTGATCAAAGACTTTTGAACAATAGTTGTATGAAGCTCTTTGAAATCTTTGTAGAAAGATAGAAAGAATTTAAGCAGGGTGAATAGCAGCAAAGAATGTACATATAGCAGCAAAGAAAATTAAATGAAAGAAGTGAATAAAAACAGGCGTTAAGCAAGTCCAATAGATGCAAAGAGGACTATAATGAAACAACTTACACCAACATGTATCACATTCCAGAAGCGTGTATAGAGAGGCTACTTTCAGGTGTTTTGATTAAAAATAATGAACATTGCACATTATGCTTCAAAGGACTCATTGTGTGAGCTAATGTAGACCAGATAGACGCTTGTCTCCTGACTTGATATGTCCAAACAAGTGTACAACAATCCACACCTTGTAAATATCATTAAACGTGCTATTCTGTGCGTACATGTTTGTAAATACAAGATAAACATATTTATTGCCACTTGAACTTTACATAAAACATGACTTTACTTATGAATGATGCTTATGTTAGAAAGTCCCATAAAAATTAATAGCAAGGCGGTGACAAAACATTAATCATAATGAAATCCACGTATCACAAGAGCAACGTGTACATAATAAACCTCTAAAGTTTCATATATACGACTCAAAAAATGTCAAGAACCGATTCTTTCATATAAATATAGTTTATCCGTCATGGCAAATACATGTGTAGGAGTAGGCTTAACACATGTCCGAGCGGAAATAATACCGTTTCCTTTACCTGCGTTATGAAACCATACAGTAGTCAATTAATATTGCTACATTTATATAAGTGTTAGCAACATTCAAGGCCTCATTTAAGCTTTCAAAAAGTTCTATGGTAGACATGTGGAGGACTTTTCCAAATATGACGCATTAGTGACAAGAATGATGCCCGATGCAATTCCCTATTTTGACTTGCATAATATGTTCCCGTGTTTCTTTAGGTGAACAGTAGATTTGTCTTTGCATGTGTTTGTGACGGGTGCAACCGGTGGTTCAGGATTCCCTCACCTTTTGACAAATACCTGGTATCATCACTATTTGTTTGAGATTCATAAACACCTGCTCATGATATAGTAGGAATCGTACAATTTGACAGATATTTCTTATGAATAAGGAATATAAGTTGCAGCAGATCACGAGGGGTACATATGGTTTTATGTCACTCTTCCGGTGAGTGGTATAAAAACCCACGTACCCCAAGTGATGCTGCTTCAACGAATTGATCTTACCGCTATGTATTATTCTGCTATTGTAAAAAATTAAAAACAAATTAAAAATTGATGGAAAACTGTTGCCCGATTGCTCGATTGAGCTGAGGTTAACTTTCATTCTCGGAAAAAGCGTGCGGCTTTTTGCTTCGAAGCGGGTATAAGGGATTCATTCTCCCACTGAGAAATCCAGGTGTATCCTGTTTTCTTCATGGAGGGATATAAGGTATTTATTCTCCTTCACAGAAATTCTGACATGGAGGTATGATGAAGGGTTTTGTCACCTTTACTGTACATTCATAGTAAGACTGTTATTGTATTGTTTTCTCCTCTCAAGGTGGATAAGAGAGAAGCAAGATATGACATACGTGTGTCGGGTACTCTACACACACATCAGACTGTGTGCTGTACGATACTGGGGAGAAGTTATAGTACTGCTGGAATGATGCATATTCATTGTGATTATCATTCTTGAATTTATTCGAATAAACTCATAAAGGAAATCGCGTGGCATTTACTTGCTGTTACACCTGAACGGCAGTTCTATCACATTTCTCGGGCATATCGTATCATGCCACAAATCATATCCTATCATGAACGATGAAGAAATTGTTGTTTAACATTTATATTTATATATTTGAATTCTAATCATACAATTCTTTTACCTATTGAAATGAAAAAAACATTGTTATAAAACAGGGCCACTTCCGATCGATTTGAACACACACGGTCTTGTACTAAATGATGAAGATGCACTGGCGCTGCGTGGAGCATGTCTACTCAGCTCCCTGTTGTTAGAGTGTGTCGTTATGTCGTAATCTCCATGCTACTATTTCTAATAGCGGACACACTGTGCATATGTCTGGTATTGTGTTTGTTTGTTGTTTAATACCGCACACAGTAATATTGGTATTGAGACAAACACGTTACATGTGTTTCTCAGATATTGTATTTTATAATTACACCAGTAGATTGGCTTCAGAAAATATATATTTCTTTTTCCAAATGTTGCCCAGCTATTTCGATACGTATGTAATAGTACAGTTAGTACAGTTCTGGTTGTTTTTAATCCCCAGACGCTATGTTTGACGGGATGTTTGGGGTATGGCTATTTATTTTAACTCAGTTCTCACAAAATCAACTAACGTGACTTTGTGAGCACACTGCTTGATGGCTTCATATTAAAGCTGTAAAATCAATATAATATTTTCAATTTATAGGGGCAAAATTACTGTTTCCTGTTTCTGGTCAGACATTAAATATGGTAGGCTGGTCAAAAATAGTTGAAAAAATTGATGCGACATGAATAAAAGCGACAAAACCTTTTTCCTAATTATAATAAAAGCAGAGTCGATTGTATGATTCCGACTATATTATGAGCGAAAAGGTAAGCGTATCCTGCCTTACCGGTCTCACCCATCACAAATACATGCGTCACGACATGGCTGAAATATTGCTGATGTGGCGTTAAATTTTGACTCACAAACACATGCAAAGGCAAATCAATTGTTCAACTGAAAGAAACCACGTCAGAATATGGTCCAAGTCAAAATGTGGAATTGCGGACAAACGTTTCGTCACTTATGCGCCGAATTTGCAACTGTCTTCCACGTGTCTATCATAAAACCTTTTGAAATCTTCTCTAAGGCCATGGATGTTGTCACCCAAAAGAAGCTAGTTTAGAGCAAGGGTTCCCAGCAATGTCCCCTGTCTTTCTCTCAAACAGTGTGGGGCGGTCGGGTAGCCTAGTGGTTAAAGCGTTCGCTCGTCACGCCGAAGACCCGGGTTCGATTCCCGACATTGGTACAATGTGTGAAGCCCATTTCTGGTGTCCCCTGCCGTGATATTGCTGGAATATTGCTAAAAGCGGCGTAAAACCATACTCACTCACTCACTCACTCACTCACTCAAACAGTGTGTGCATACAGATACATGTAGCTATGTCACGGTATTGATTTCACACCGACCTAAGAAATCGAACCGAACCTTACCGATCCAGATTCATTGAATAAAAATATATTTAAATCCTACTGAACCTTCTCAATGCTATCAAAATATTCTTCCAAACAAATTGTATCCATTGCTGGGGAAACGTCAACCGTTAATATGAGGCTGAGCTGGCTAAAAACCGGAACAAGCCCGATTAATGTGTTTCATTGTGTTATTAATATACTTGGGTTCACGTTGCACTGAAGAACGGGGATCTGTGTTGTTATCAAGAGACAGTCTCATATGTCGGTGTACACTGCCGGGCAAAAGAAAGTATTCACTTGAAAATTGGATTTCACCCCAAAATTACAAACTTTACCAAAACGTTACTAAGTGGAAACAGCCGCCGAATCACGGCAAAGTTACGGTCCAAAAAAAACAACGGCGATACCCGTATCAAATACATTAGCATCGAATGACCATCTCGCGTTTCAGCCACCAAGGAAACATAGGTGTATACTTTCTTTTGCTCGGCAGTTTACATCAAGTGTATGCATTATAGCAGTAGAAGATGTTTCAAGTCAGTTATCATCGAGATCTGTTGTACTGATGCGAAAAGTGCGTAAACGGATAGAAATATTATCTGGTGTGTCTATTTCAGAGATGCTTCATAACGGGGATGTCTGCTTCATCACGATGCCACCAACTCCCTTGTCATCGTTGTGGAACATACGCGATGCCACGCCAAACATGCGTTTATAACCGTTCCATTATTTCGTCAGTGTATGGGCGGTGAGGTAGCCTAGTGGTTAAAGCGTTCGCTCGTCACGCCGAAGACCCGGGTTCGATTCCTCCCTTGGGTACAATGTGTGAAGTTCATTGCTAGTGTCCCCCGACGTGATATTGCTGCATGGCGTATGTCATTTATCACATCATTTGTATAGAAATCTTATGATTATTCTTGTCCAGGTTTGCTATGGCTTTGCTCTTAAATTGATGTATGGAAAGGTGAGGCATTTGTCAAATGTTATGACTCCGGATTAATGTCATTTAAATTATTCATTATTTCATTGATAATGAGTTTCTTGGGCGTGGTTTGTGAATGTATTTTTTGATTGCCAAGTTTATGTTGATATCAACACAGAGATGAATAAACAGATTGATCCAAAGAAAAAGAATGGATTATTTTTCGGACTGAAGGATACATCAGTGAATACGCAAATAGAGAGATTAAAGAAAAGATGAATAAATGATTGAAATGGCAGATTATGTAAACCCCTGACATCATCTAGCTGGCTAGATACAATCAGTCCACACCCTCATTTGAAGCATTTCCTTCAAGTCTCTTTGCATCAACAACATAAAAGAAGATGGCACCAACCATATACTTGTGAGAGCAGCATGATTGTATCAACAAGTTTCTACCCAAATTCTTATAAAACAAGTCCAAGTTTTAAGTTACGCTACCTCATTACTTTTTCCCTGTGTTTTCTTCTTAAAATAAACCCGAGGAAATGCAAGGACCGGTCTTAGACAATCTTTCATAAAAAATCACGAAAGCAATGTCTAATCTATCTTAAACTCAAATTCCGCCTTTGGCTTTTCGAAATTTGCTGTAAAAACTCCACAAGAGGTAGGGAAAACAATTTAGATAAGGTTCTCTATTTGCTTTTGTTATAAGATCAGATTTTCGCTTTGTCGTTGAAATTCACAATCAGAAATATCTTTAAGTCTCACATAGAAAGGCGATCGGAGACCGACGGTTGCTAAGAAAACTTAAGCTGTCATTTTTTTACAAACGTCCGTGTAAGGCAACACTATATCCGCGGACACACAGTAGAAAACACGTCTGGTAAGTAAACATGGATCGTTTACTTTTCACGTCATATATATATTGTAGATTTCATTGGCAGCAGACCCATCATGTTTTTGAAGCGATGTTTTCCTTGGATTCGATTTCCTCTTGTTAGCAAACTACATCTAATTAGTGATACCCAGGAACACGGAACACATGCTCCGTCTTACCATGGGGGATTCAGGCCCCGGGACGGTGTCGGGAAGTTCAGGAACAAGTCACAGAATTTAAATACTTCCGATAATGTAATGGTATGAATGGCAGGATAGAATGATGACGATGGGGACATTGACTGATCCGAAGATAAATCGTAGCATGTATCCCTCTATTGTCTGGCGACGACCAAGAGGGGTATGATAAAGGTCCCACTTTCCCCTACTGGAAAAAGTAAATTTAACCTTTTAACCCCTTTGAGTAAGTCTATGACCGAAGATGAATGTTTCGCCATAGTATTTACTGTTAACTGCATCTTCAAAAGCTATCCAAAAACATGCTTGTGTTCGAAAAATAGAAAAAACACATCTTTAAAACCTCCATGGATAAAGGATCAACTTTATTGACGCATTAGCTTTCCCAGCTGTAAGTCCTGTGAGGGATAAAAAGAATATTTCCATTCATATCAACATATCTGATATCATTCATAATGACTTCTTACGTATTCTTTCTCATTTTTAATTGTACCACATGCTGTAGTATTAATGACACAAAGAGCGGCCCGTGAAGATCCGGGGTAGAGTAGGTCTTCAGCAACCCATGCTTGCCGTAAAAGGCAACTATGCTTGTCGTAAGAGGCGACTAACGGGATCGGGTGGTCAGGCTCGCTGACTTGGTTGATGCATGTCATCGATCCCAATTGCGTGGATCGCTGCTCATGATATCAATCACTGGATTGTCTGGTCCAGACTCGATTATTTACAGACCGCCGCCATATAGCTGGAACACTGCTGAGTGCTGCGTTAAACAACAAACAAACCAAACCAACATAAAGAACATAAAAACAATTGACGTAGATACACGTCAACGGCCAGATGTACATCAAGTGAGACCTTCTACTGCTGCGTGATATTTCTCAGTGTTTAAACCTTGAAAACAATCGCATTAACATACAACTGAAACAAAACGCTTCAATGAAGGATCTACTGAATGTAGGTAGGAGACATTCTGGGTCAACGTGACCCAACAAATCGCTACACTGGGCGGCCAGTAAATACAGCAAGTCCGAGATAAAAACTGTATAATAAAGAGATACGAGTGTTGTCTGAACTGTGGGATACCTTCGACATAAAAGGAGTTGTATTAGGAGGGACTGGTGTTGTCAGAACTGTGGGATACCTTCGAGACAAAAGAAGTTGCACGTAGAAAGATGAGTATTGTCTGTACTGTGGGATACCTTCGACATAAAAGGAGTTGTATTAGGAGAGACAGGTGTTGTCTGAACTGTTGGATACCTTGGAGATAAAAGAAGTTGCACATTGAAAGATGAGTATTGTCTGCACTGTGGATACCTTCGACATAAAAGTTGTTGTTTGTTGACAGAAGAGTAATTTGGGAGGACAGTATAATTACAATACATGATTAAGAAGTTAGCTTACCTGGGCTGCTGGCGTGTTACTCAACGTTTCCTTCATCCGTCGTCCCGGATCTCGCGTGCAGTCCAAGCGCTGGAAAATAATTGCGTTGTCCGCCAAAAATAAATAAAATAATTGTTATTTTATGTCGAAAACATGACACCAAATTATCTATTCGTTTATATGCCAACATGAGCTTTGTCAGAACAGCGGGATACCTTCGAGATAAAAGAAGTTGAAAGTAGAAATATGAGTATTGTCTGTTCTGTGGGATATCTTCGACTTGTGGAATACCTTCGAGATAAAAGGGGCTTGTTGACAGAACAGGATTGTCTGAGCTGTGAGATACTTCGAGATGAATGCTATTTCTTGAGGAACAATTTCAAGCTTGCAAGAGTCTACTAAACCTCCCGAATAACTAAGTTCGTGTTTAATTAAAAACCAATATTTAATGAAAGAAACATAACATGTATATAACAAGCTGAACAATCTCCATCTTACACTTATAACGCTAAATGCAGGAACGTCCCAAATATTCCAGAGACGAAATCAACATTTAAAAATGCCTAAATACCACAACGCTATCGGTTACAAATACAAAAAGCAGGCTAACGTAAAGTAAAGCTGATTATCAAATGGTTTAATTACCGTGGCTCGTTGATGTAATTAGATATTTTCTTTTAAAACGATGAAAAATAGCATGTTTGTTTGCGTATGTTATCATGCGGATCAGCTTGACCGGGCGAGACCTATATACGGAAACAATGCGACTTGGAGGCGGAAGGGAGGCTTGAGCTGCTCAAGATGTGATCTTAACCTTCAACATTCCTTCTTTAAACACGGGCAGATAGGACTGGGGCATGACGCGGAATTGTAATAGCTCCAAATATGAGCACGAAGATAGCGAGAGTAGAGGTGGATTTTAAGAGGCACTTGCAGAAAGTTTATTAGCATATAAAGTGGGCGAAAAACACGTCTTTTGAGTACTTATGAAGAGTTTCGTTTTCAGTAAACTCTTTTGACTTTTTTCTGCGGTTTACGGTCAGATAATTACATTTTTCAAGTGTAGCTAGTTTTATTTCAACGATTGACTCTATAGATATTCCAAATCTTGAGTAATGGTATACGTACAGCTAAAGATGTCTATCAACTAATTTTTTTTTAAATTTGATACAAAACAGAGTGAGGAAGAGAATATATGGATGTCAACTTCTTTATTATGAGGAACACAACGTTTCGGAGTATATGCTTACTCCTTCATCCTTCATCACCTGATGAAGGAAAAAGCATATTCTCCGAAACGTTAACGTTGTGTTCCTCATAATAAAGAAGTTGACATCCATATATTCTCTTCCTTATGTGAATCACTTCTAAATGCCTTTCAAAGGCCTGATAAAACAGTGGATTATATATTTTTTCTCTAGGGTCTGGGAGACACGCTGAAGACCCAGGTACATTAGTAGTAGTAGTAGTAGTAGTAGTAGTAGTAGTAGTAGTAGTAGTATAGGACGGAGCGCATGTTTCCTGGTGTTCTCACTGTGACGAGTTGCGTCCCTTGTAGCCGTCCAGGATTCGCTGTAAGGTGTGGGAAGCGGTTTTCCCTTTCACATGAAGGTGTTGGGCTATGATATAATAATGATACTGTTAACATGGTTCTAAACCCATCTGACTCACTCAACGTTATTCTGGTGACCCACATATTTTACGTTGTTACGCATCTTCCCGAGGCAAGAGCGTCCTCTATCCCTTTTTTATCAAAGTCTGTAGAAACTGGGCTCTTATATGGGCTAGTGGACACGCTTGTCCGGAAAAATGATTGTTACACAATGAATGGGATGGTGATTTGTAAAACTGAACAGATCTTCTGGTCTGTCTATCAGTGTTTTTATCGTAATATTTTCATCCTTATTTGGCATCATGGTCCACTTGCACAAAGCGATCTTAGCCTACAATATAGACTTGCGATAGAGGCGGCATCATTACATTAATTACATGAACTCATTACAAGAAATCATCACATGAAGTCATTACATGAAGTCATTAGATGAAGTCATTAGGTGAACTCATAACATGAAATCATTACATGAAGTCATTACATGAAGTCATTACATGAAATCAGTACATGAAATCATTACATGAAATCATTACATGAAGTCATTACATGAAATCATTACATACATAAAGTTTAGAGCACATTACAATATATAAAAAACCCGTGATACATTACCTGTAGATGAATGTCACGTTTTGTTTCACTGCCCAGTATATGATGATTTTAGAGATATGCTTTTTAATGAATGTGTCTTTAAATGTGATAGTTTTATATATATATATATATATATATATATATATATATATATATATATATATATATATATATATATATATATGTCAGATGTTGATAAGCTTTGTTTCACAATGGGTAATAATGATGTCTGTTTCTTAACTGCCAAAATCTGCTTTTTAATTCTTAATCGGCGAAAAAATGTATTATATGGTTAATGTTGTATACTGTTTTAATATATACTGTTTATTTATCATTTATATTACCGTGTCTCATAATTCTTCATGAATAGTTCTGTACATCATTTTACAAATATTGTTTGTCATAATCATGCCTTTTAAATGTTTGTACAGAAGTGAGACGAAAATAAACGAAAAAAATTTGTCTGTCTGTCTGTATGTTAGCTTACCTGGGCTGCGGGCGTGTCACTCAACGGTAACTCTATCCGACGTCCATCTCGCGTGCAGTCCAAGCGCTTGTGAACAATTGCGTGTTCGCCAAAAATGAATATATTAATTGCAATTTTTGTTGAAAACTTGAAACCCATAGATATATTCGTTTTATCGCCAACATGATTAATATGCTTCAAAAGAGGGGCTGCGCACCAGAAACTCCAGATTTCCTAATATTTCCTGGTAGCTGATGTGTTTGTATCAATGAAACCTGTAAAAGTGTGTAAGTGGTTTTACCTGCCTTCACACACATTCCACTAATACCACACGGGGGCTTCCAGCATCAGAGGCGGATCCAGGATTTTGAAAAAGTGGGGGGTGCACTCGAACCCCTCTCTGGATCCACCGGAGAGCATTATACCCATTATCAGGAATCGAACCGTGGCCAGGGAAGACTTTAACAAATTATAATCCGATTGACTCTAAAAACAGCAATGATGATAGATCGATATCAATAACGATATGCGAGGTGACGTCACGTGTAATTCATATTGTGGTACATCACGCTAGAGGTCAGTGAACCCATTGACGCCCATTCATTGTACACAGGCGCCAGGGGCGAAGTGATGCGCCAGTGTTACATTTCCTGTCTTTCAGTAAGGTACTCTAATGCTATCATTCCTTGCTTTCATTGGACCTGCCATTGTTTCTACACTCCGTAATAAGTCTCTGGCAATCGACCTCCGGAAGTGGAACGATATCTACGAACAATGGCACGAGAATAATTCAGATGGCGTGACCTTGCTGTCAGTGTGAACCGGATGTGAACCGAACACAACGTGTCCGCAACCGAATAATAACACGGTTATTGGAGTACATATTTTTTTAATAGGGTGAAGTATCTCAGTTTCAACAATGTATTTTGCATGTTGAAGTTTCAAGATGCTTTTTGTTTTCTGGCACATTTACGTTGCAAACTTTTACATATATGGTGTAGGGGTGGTGGGATAGCCAAGTGGTTAAAGCGTTCGCTCGTCACGCCGAAGACCCGGGTTCGATTCCCAAAATGGGTACATTGTGTGAAGCCCATTTCTGGTGTCCCCCGCGTGATATTACTGGAATATTGCTAAAAAGCTGCGTTAAACCAATCACTCACTCACTTACTTACTCATATATGGTGGCGAGTCCCACAGGAATAGTATACCCATCTGTATAAAGGGGAAAAGGCCGGTATTTATCCTCGGAGGGTACATAGGTCAATGGGTTTGTTTATTACGAGGTGATCGGCCTTGTAAGATACATGGGACAATACTTATTTTATACGTAATTTGTTTTGTACAGCTACGTGTTCCTGAGGTTGTCGTGAGGTGCTATCTTCATTAAGGGAATCATCTTTCTAAGCGTATAGTAATCAAAATATTCTTACATGTTCTCTGTGGATTCTGATTCCGAGGCTGGCAACCCCTTACGGTACGTGGAACTCGAGGGTCTGTTCAGCTGGTATTCGGGACTCAGAAGTGAGGTACGCGTGACGCAAATAGAATCATATTTGGCTCGCAGTTTCAACGTTTAAAAACCTAATGGTGTAGGTAAAAACATCCTTTATACATTTTATATTTTTGATATGTTTTTAGTAATTTAACTTCAAATAGCAACCTTTTCTCAGTACTTTTGATATTTGTAGTATTCGGGATTCAAGGGTAGGCAATGAGACGAATGGAATAAACACACGACGTAGTTTTTGTTGTTGCTTAATATCTTTTTTAAGCCAGGACAATGAAGCAATTAAATGGCCATAGCTATAGTGCTACGGTTGCTTTGGGCTGCAGGTCTGAGGTTCAACGTATTTTGACAATGGGTGTAGTGCTGAACTAGTGAAATCGTGGACTATTTAAGCTAAAAGAGTGTAGCAAAACGTTTGCGAGTTATAAAACGGTCGTCTAGCGCAATGGTCACTTTGTGGAGCAGGACTAAGGATAACTTTGCAGCACTACAGTTTTTCCAGCCAATGTTATAGTATGGCAGCCCTACAGCTGCTTTGTGCTGCTCTGGACACACAGCAACAATGCACACACATACTCGAAAAAGGTCGCAAGAATCTTCTCGATACATGGGGAAGGAAAGTCGTAAGCATCCCCCAACACAAAAGAAAATCGTACGTTCTCCCAAAATATTACGGAAAGTCATATTTCCCCCAAATCACTCGAGAAAGTCGAGAATTCTCCCCAGATACACTACAAAACGTAAGCTAGCCACAAATTCTCCCCAAATATTCCAAAAAAATTGTAGGTTACCCCCAAATACTCGCCAACGGTGTACTAATCCCCTTATACTCGAGAAAGTCGAAAGTATACCCCTTATACTCGAGAAAGTGGTAGGTATCCCCTTCTACTCGATAAAGTGGTAGGTATACCCTTCTATTCGAGAAAGTGGTAGGTATACCCTTCTATTCGAGAAAGTGGTAGGTATACCATTCTACTCGAGAAAGTATGCCCCTTATACTCGAAAAGGTCGTAATTATCCCCCTTATACTCGAACAAGTAGTGAATATACCCCTTATACTCGAAAGGGTCGTAAGTATCCCCCTTATAGTCGAAAAAGTCGTAAGTATCCCACTTATACTCGAAAAAGTCGTAAGTATCCCCCTTATACTCGAAAAAGTCGAACGTATACCCCTTATACTCGGGAAAATCGTAGTTATCCCCTTCTACTCGATAAAGTGGTAGGTATATCCTTCTATTCGAGAAAGTGGTAGGTATATCATTCTACTCGAGCAAGTATATCCCTTATACTCGAAAAGGTCGTAAATGTCCCCCTTATACTCGAAAAAGTCGTAAGTATACCCCTTATACTCGAGAAACTCGTAAGTATACCCCAATCACCAGAGAAAGTCGTGCGTACTCGAAAGGCATTCGTTGTCCCCAAATCACTCGAAAAGTCGTGAGCTCAACACAGTCTAGTAATGAATTCCCTGTCGTTTCACCACTGCTGCATTCCCGATCCGACCGACCGACCACTTCACTATATCTGGTCGCAGGGTCTTTCAGGTGTTGCAGCAGAATCTGAACAAAGCAACAACAACGGTTGCATTCTTATTTCTAGTATCTCCTGTACGATTTCCAACAGATTTTGTTTCGACTTTTTTTAAAATGAGCCTGTCTTTTATCATTATTCAAAAGGCATCTACAACCAACAACATACAAAACAAAGCGGTTTCTTTATGGCTTGATCTTAACCATGGACATCCCAAGATAACCGTTTGATTCTTCCATTAAAATAATACCCTTTGATAGCAAGTGTTTACTATGTATCATCTAAGGATAAAACTCAATTGATAAAAAGTTGATAGGGCTCACCCACATCGTACAAATATACATGTTCCATCAAATGATTTAATTATGATAAGTGACGTCACAGGATACACATCAAATGATCCTATCCGCTGCCGACGATAAAGGTATCCTTTTAGCATGCGGCCGACAGAACATCGCGACACAGACATCAGCTCAACATCTTAATAATCTGTCGACATGTATTTATTTAATAGTAAAGGCAGGGAGGGTGAATGGTACCTCTTTATATTAAAATTTGACGTAGGAAGTATACGAGCGTTGTGGACTACTGTTGGGAAATGTAGACTGGGTCTGGTCTCCCATCAAGTTAATTGTAACTGAGTCTACATACGCGGCTCGTACTAGTGAGTGAGTTGGGTTTAACGCCGCTCTTAAAATTAATCCAGTTATATCACGGCGTGTCAGCTTAATGTCGGAGGAAAGACCGAAGTGATGCAGGTCTCGGACGTATAACACTTCGGTGAAACCCACGAGCACGGGTATGGTGCTGCCAAACCTAGAAAACATAATCAGGGCGAACGGGATTCGAACTCACACTCACAGGTTCTGGCGTCAACAATTAAATTTCAAACGTCAACGCCTGACAGTAACCAGTCTCGGTTTTTCAAAGCAGATTCCATTAGTCTTAGCGGATTACACATGTCTAGCCTGACACATGGAAATAATGTTCATTTAGAAATGAATACTCAAACCCGTATTTGTACAAAACGTTATACTCCTAAAATTGAAAACAAAGTCGATGCAAGTCAGATCCTATAAAATGTGTTCAGGGTATTGTTTCATCAAACGATCGTGCCGGAAGTGAGCGGAGGGCCAACCAAACCCAACCATTTTATTTATTAATAAGAACATTAATCTGCTTCCACTTTTGTAGGGGTGGTGGGGTAGCCTAGTGGTTAAAGCGTTGGCTCGTCACGCTGGGTTCAATTCCCCACGTGGGCACAATGTGTGAAGCCCATTTCCCTCGCCGTGATATTGCTGGAATATTGCTAAAAGCGGCGTAAAACAATACTCACTCATTCCACTTTTGTAACAAAGACACACGAGAGAGAGATTTACAATTGAACATTTCTTTATTATCTTGATTATACGTGCATTCATTCTAAAATACCAGAATGTTGAATTGGGATGACAATCGAAATTAGATATGCCTCATTTTCATTATCTGGGCCATCTTTTTTAGGTAAACTTAAGGCAGCACGTCTGTTCCAGAAATCTAAACAATAAAAACATCAACCTAATTGTCAATATACACAGGCACGTCCGTCTTGCCTCGTTGTGTTACTTCTGTCAAAAGAGTGTTTCTAACTCAAGTTGTCAAAACAAATAATTTCACGTTCAACTGAACATGGCAGTGACTTCAAAGCTCGGCGGGGCGACACAAGCGTCTTGGTCTTCCTTGAACAAATATACTTAGTAGATGTAGGGAAACAACATGGCGGTCGCATAGTTTCCGCTTGACTTCCGTTCTAAGGCAACTATAACGAATTCCTTACTGCCGCAGCAAAGTGTGATTCAATCATCTTGATTTGCGTCGTACTGAATGTGTCGTGTCTTTGTTTGTGATGTGACATAAAATATTATTTAATATTTTTTATGTTTATTTTCAGAATGGTTGCAATTGCTGCATTAATGCTGTTCTCTGTACGTAGTCATGTTCCTCTTGAAAGTATAGTGGAGGCTTGAAGAGACACTTCATCAACATAACCAAATAACGATGTAATGGTGACATTTAGTTAAATGTTCAGTGAAACAAAGTATGTATTGTCCAAGATAGAAATATAAGTAAATTATGCTTGACTTGATATTCGCTGACTAAACTCACTTGTGCACTTACGGTGGCGCAATTCGCTGTGCTGAGTTGCGTCCCTTGGGCACACCAGAAACCTATGATCGTGGGTTCGAATCCGGGTTCGCCTCGATTATGTTTCTATGTTTGTCAGCACCAAACACGTGCTCGTGGGTTTCACCAGAGTAGTGAACGTCTAAACAACGCATTACATCGGGCCTTTCTCCAACATTAAGCTTATACGTCGTGATAAAAATATAATACTGTTCAAACGACATTAAACCACCCAACTCACTCACTTATTGCTTTTGGTCTATCGAAGTCCTGGTACAAAGATGTGTTTCTTTGATGCTTGCCTGTTTCCAGATTTCAACCTGCTAAAACCTTGACACAAGGGCGTTTTCATTCATATCAGTCTGTAGATGTCCCGGTACCAGGATATGTTTTACTGATGTCAGTCTGTTGACGTCCCGGTACCAGGATATGTTTACTGAAGACGTCCTTTTAAGGGGATATGTTTTACTAATGTCAATCTATTGACGTCCCAGTACCAGGATATGTTTTACTGACGCCTCTCTGTCGACGTCCTGTTAAGAGAATGTATGTTTTACTGATGTTTGTTGAGGTGACGGTACCAGGATATATTTTACTGATATTGATCAGTCTGTTCACGTCCCGGTACCAGACTATGTTTTACTGACGCCTCTCTGTCGACGCCCTGTTAAGAGGATATGTTTTACTTATTTGAGTATGTCGACGTCCTGGTAACAGGGTATCATTTTGGTATACTGATTCAAAATTTCACAGAACAAAGATTTCTACCAGGGAATTATAAGAAACTCACCAGATTACAACGCTATAAACTTTCGTTGTAGGCATAGAACTGCAAAGTGTTTACTACATGCAGTTACATATACAGTAGACTACGGTTATAACGAACTCGAGGGCACCACTAATTGTAGTTCGCAATAACTGTTGTTCGTTATAAGCATACATACAGCATATATACAAAAATGGTCGGGACTAAAAATAAGTTCGTTATATCCGTCAGTTCGTTATAAGCGTGTTCGTTATAAACGTAGTTTACTGTATGTAACCTCGACTCGTCAGTGGCAAGGGTAACGTTGCTGACAGAAATATGTCTCAGCTACCGATTCCTGAAACCAAAATTAATTGCAAAAAATACAATTCTACTTCATTTTTCATGTAAAATATTGCAACGTCAACACAAAAATAGCGTATACACTTACATTCCTCAATTTCATCACCATTCTTCGTGCCTGACACACAAATGAACTACAGAATTCTCAAAATATTTTTCTTTTTGTTCATGGAAACATATGTGAAAAAATCCCTATTTTGTAACATGTCTCTCAATCCCTTGATATAGTTACGTGAGCTATGTCAGTATCTGTGCTCGTCAAGCGATGCGAGCGCGATACAGAAGAGATATGCCATGCTGTAATTTGCCGCAGTTTATGTTGTTGAATATACAACACCTTGTCAGCGTCTACTTCTTCAGCTCACGTGGTTGCGTGGGTGATGGGAACATACGAAAATCAACGAAGACCACTGTGTTGAATGCGAGAAGCGCAACACACATACTCGGTGGCTATCGGACGTTTTCCCACGATGCGTCAACGTGAAGTTTAGGTCGCGGAGTGTAACATTTTATAATATCTTGAATTCCGTTTACTATCTCAATTTTTCTTGTGATAACTACTCTGATTTTTTTTTCGGAAGCACCAGATGATAAGAGGCCCTGGAAGTGATGGCGATGATACCTAGGTGTCCTTAAGATAATTATTAGTCCTCTGTGTTTGAGACATTTCACTTTTTACATAAAAAGAACATGGGGGAAAAATGTATGTCTGTACGTTAAGATTGTAACATTCCATTTGATAGGCCTTGCAGTATTTGCCACGACTACATTACATTAATTTCATATCTTCTTCCAATGTTTTTTTTATTATTTTAATATAAATAGTTATGGTAAAATAAAATAATTAGATACGTAATGTGGACATAAAATTTTAGCTTGAAGAATGTTGCCGATTCTAAAGTAAGTCTGCGATAAAAGAAATGTTAAAAAGAACAAAGAAACAATCCGGGCGAACCTGGATTCGAACCCACAATCACATACCCTGCTGATATATGTTTAATCGCATGTGGAGAAAACAAACATCTTAACTATCATAACTACCTTAACCATCTTAACCACCTTAACCACTATTAGTGTATAACTTGATTTAGTCACTATGTGGCTGAAATATTGCCCATATTGGCTATAAACCTTAACTCACTCACTCACAGCTATTTTTACCTACTTTACCTGGGTCAAGATGCACAGTTATTTACACCATTTCAAGAGGATACGGTGGAGTAGTTTAGTCATAAAGGTGTTACTTCGTCTCGCTGAAGCCCCGGGTTCGATTCCCCTGACGGGTACAATGTGGTTGCTTACACCCATTTACGGGGAAACGGACCCCGTATCTCATACGTGTAGTGGGAGTGAACTGATGAAGTGATGGTGACAATGTGTGACCTGGTGCTGTGTCACCGTGACCCAATGGCGTACATCTTTACATCTGCTATCAACCTTTTTTACTACCCGTGGGGATAACGGGTTAGAATTTATCCCCAGCGACCTATGCCTGTCGCCAGAGGCGATTAAGTGGATCGGGTGGTCAACTTGGTTGATTGCATGTCATCGTATCCCAATTGAGTCGGTTGACGTTCATGATGTCAATCACTTGATTGTCTGGTCCAGACTCAATTGTTTACAGACCGCTGCCATATAGCTAGAATGATGCGGCGTTAATAAAAGTGACACGCACAAATACAGACTGTTTTTACTATCAGAAAGTCACCGTGCCTGACCCAGATGGCATTATTTACAGGCCGCGAAGATAAAACTGGAAAAATACCTACTGTGGCGACCATCTCCGCGATCTAGTGGTAGAGCGTTCGCCCCGAGAATGGAAGGTCGGGTTTCGATCCCCGGCCTCTTGACCCTGAGAGTTTTTAGGGCTTCGGTCCTGCCCCACGCTGCAGCACATGTACCACATGTGGTGTCTCCTTAGGCGAGTGAATTTGTTCGAAATGTGCCTCTGTTCACCCAGCAGTGAGTGGGTACCCGGTAGGATGAGATGGTAATGAGATTGTGGCTGTTAACCTTCTAGCGCCTCACAGGCAGCTTGGGTTGTATACTCCCGAGGGAGCTGAGATTGAAAATCGAGTGCTCACTGATCCATTGTCCAGGGTAATAATAGTGTAGCGCTATGAGCATCCACTTGGTGAATGTAATCTGGCGCATTATAAATGCACTTATTATTATAAATTATTATTATTATTATTATTATAATACCAAAAGACGTTTGACGATGGTGCTTGTTGTTACCATGCCTGGCGCTCGACATTAAGGGGCCAAAACAAGGACTGGTCGGCTCGAAGTCAGTACACTGTGTCCGGTATTCATGTTGAAACTGCGGCATGGTATTTCAGTGGGCTAGCACTATAAAATCCGGACTAGTACAAGCAGCCATATACATACACGTGCATGCACGTCGCTACATAAGTGCAACAATCTTGAACGCGACGTTAAACCCCATTTCACCTCACCTACTGTGTCATTACCGTAAATTAACTTTCACTCACGCATGGAAAAACGGGTGATTTGGTTTCAATCTAGACTCTAATAGCAAGTTTCAGAACAGTTTGAGGACATTTTTACATTATCCGCATAAGTATAGACCTATACTCAATAAATGGTATATACAGTTTGATCATTACCAGTTTATGGTCTATCTATAAGATCAGATATCTATTTTATCACTATCATTTATGATAAAAAAAAATGATAAAAGTCTGAACGTAAACTCCAGAGAATAGTTAGTCTCGAGTTTCTGCCGAAACAGATTTCATCGGGCGTAAAAGCCCAAACATTGGTTAAAAGTATGTGAATGGGTCATCGGAAATCAGTGGTAACACCAGGTGATCGTGAAAAGGCTAAGTATGCTCTGTGCTACCTGTAGCACTCGCTACTCGCACACTTTTCATAAAATAAATGTTTGTTTCCTAACGCCGCACCCAGCAAAGCTCAAACAAATTTATAGTGTAGAGTATATAGGTGTTTATATCGAAGCCTTTATCGTGTATTATACTGTGATTACGAGGCTAAGTAATTCCAGTCTTTTTTATAAAAGTTTTGCTCTCATATGTTTTAGAACGTGACGTAAGACGCAGTTCCAATTCTTTGCAATATTTCTAAATGTCCTAAAGTGTGCGGAGGCCGAAATATTGCAAATATGTTAAGGAGAGTTGTACAGTTTGTACAATCACTTAACATAATTAAAATAATTAAAAAAAGATGCAGATATCATGTTATGAATACCGAAATGAAAAAGTATTTCTTTTCATCTAAAATATCTTGGTTGTCATGGCTGTAATGCATATATACAATAATATAAAAAAAGCAGTCGAACTGAAGTCAACTTAAATCGTACTGTGGGTATCTAAGAATCTGGCATTGCCATAGTGGAATCATTTCAACACATAAACTTATCAATATAACGAATTAAAGGGACATTTGATAATACATCATCACTGAAGTAGTGTATGTTTTACATTATCAACAGTCGCTTTGACATGAAATGATTAATTGCAACTTTTAAGACAGTTCCTTTCCGAGTGCTCATATCTAGCTAAACAAGCACTCCATTTTCGCACACCGACAGGGCACGCTGGCTCATAGTCTTGTGAGGCATTAGTCAACAATCAAGTTGGACATCTTCCAATTACTCCGACAGGGCACAAAGTTTTTCCCGACTTTGATTGAAATTTAAGGATTATTTAATACGAGTTATCTGGCGAAATATTTATGACGAAATTCGCATCACATTAAGATACGATTTACAAAACAAGATCACCCGGGTTGAACCGTCCCTGCTTTTTATTGATGAATTCATTTACATATCTCGCTGAAACAGGACTGTGACGTCTCGTATGGACTCTTCTCGCGCTGATATTGCATGCGGTTTAAAAAAAACTCCATCGCTATAACTGTTGAAGAAACTCTTGAGCTCCTTGCACTAATCAGATAGGCGATAAATCATCTCCTTGTGTTACTCCAACGATCGGAGGCGAACCCGCCGTCGCTGACGTTGACGCAAGGGAGCACGGAAGCGTTTACGGAAAGCCAATTACAATATTTCCCGCAATGAATATCGCCACGTGAACAGGCCCCTTAAAACTCATTTTACGCTCGTTTAATTGAATGCCTTGACTTTTCGTTTGTGCAGAGAGACGTAATAGCTTCCAACGATTTTCGGTTCCTCATTATACTATTCCGTGTGTCAATATTTGTATAACAATCATGGATAAATGAACAGTTTGAAAGCTATAGAAAGGAGAGTTCTAAAGGCGAAATCAATCAATTATTTTTCAACAAATGCAGGCGTAATTGCTCTCTAAATGCTTGATAGTTCACAAGTTGGTGTTATTTGTCAGAAAGTTAAGATGTAAGGTGTGGTTCGATGGCTTTGAAGCGTTAGAAAGTGAAGCTATTAAAAGCTTGAATATATTTTACAGTGCAACAAAAACGAAGATGAAAGTGAATTTCTGATATTCCTGCTCCACTTAAGATTCGTGGCTTTAAGCGTACCTTGATTATTTTCGTTAGACTAAAAGTCTTACATAATGCGATCCCTCTCGCTAGATGAAGAAACCCAAACTAAGGACTTGTATTGCCTTCAACATTGGTATGGATATACAAACATAAACTACTCACAAGAAGTTAAAGAACATCTGATTCTTTCATGTTACTGTAATGCTATATCATGCGATATATATTTAGACGAAGGTAGAACTCAACATGGAATTCAAGTCAATCCATTTCAATTAAATTGCCCTGACAATCATTAAAATGCGTGTTTGTGGACCGACACATTTCCGTTTTGAAGCGCAACACAAATGTCCAAAGTTACCACTAAAGATATCATATATATTTAGACGAAGGTAGAACTCAACATGGAATTCAAGTCAATCCATTTCAATTAAATTGCCCTGACAATCATTAAAATGCGTGTTTGTGGACCGACACATTTCCGTTTTGAAGCGCAACACAAATGTCCAAAGTTACCACTAAAGATATCATATATATTAAGACGAAGGTAGAACTCAACATGGAATTCAAGTCAATCCGTTTTAATTAAATTGCCCTGACAATCATTAAAATGCGTGTTTGTGGACCGACACATTTCCGTTTTGAAGCGCAACACAAATGTCCATAGTTACCACTAAAAGATATCACCTAGTTACATGATGCAAACATGTACATAGCGTCCGTAGTGTGTGATTAGCATATCTGCTTCAAGTGCTTGCATATATCACCATTAAAAGTACATTGTTATTACGACCGTGCATGTACCTGTATAGCACATGTTACACCGTATGGTCTTACCCGTGGGCACGGGTGGCCCAGTCGTCTAAGGCGCCGCGATTCGCTGTGCGTCCCCTGGACACGCCAGAATCCTATGATTGTGGGTTCGAATCCCGGTTCACCCAGATTATGTTTGTAGGTTTGTCAGCACCATACCCGTGCTCGTGGGTTTAACCGAAGTGGTAAACGTATAAGACCTGCATCACTTCGGGCTTTCCTCCCACATCAAGCTGACACGCCGTGATATAACTGGAATAATGTTAAAAGCGGCGTTAAAACACAACTCACTCACTCACTCTTATAAATTACCCAGCGTTATATGTTCTCAGGATTGCACGTGGTGTTCACGGTTACAACTGCAGCGTACAGTTTTGCCTTAGATAAGTTGACGAATAAGTAATTCCCATCGACATAATTAAATACAAGCGACACAACCCTTCCCACAGACATAAGAAATCCACTGCACGACCCCAACCACATCATGAACATGCGTCCACGAACTACTCTCAAACCACTCCTTCTTGTAACTAAAGGCTTGTTTCTTTTAGCCTCACAATATTAAACTGCATGATAGGAGAGCATAACTATTTTTTAAGCACAATATCGATTTACGTATTAATATGCTTTATTACATCATTTTCACTTCATTATTTTCACGTTTTAAATAGACAACGGAAAAGAAATATGTCTTCATAAGTTTTAACTCACTGACGTTCTGTAAGTTCGGGAGAGACATATTGTTAAAGTACCGACATTATACGAGATGGTGAACTATGCCAATGTAATCTGCCGGACAAAAGAAAGTATACACTTGAAAATGGATTTGATAAAAAAAATTACAAACGTAACTATGCTGAAAACAGTCGCAGAAACACTGCAAACTGAAGGTCAAAAACACAACTGTGATCCCCGTATGAAATACATCACCATCGAATAACCATTTCTTGTTTGTTTCATGTTTCGCCGCCATCAAACACGGGTGTATACTTTATTTTGCCCGTCACTATACTCCTCTCATGTTGAGGATCTCGATCTGTATTTAGTTTTCGGTGTAATGGCACAGTTTCATTTTTTTTGTTACGGAGATGGTGGGGGAGTGCTTTGGACCATCCACTATTCCAGTTATACAACACGGCAGCCTGTAGATATTTAAACCCAAGCAATGTCATTTATAAGTCTTATTCTCTAAAAACGTGAATGGTATTGGAAAAAAGTTATATAACTTTGAATACCCTGTTCGCAAGCATCATCGGCCCTTTCCGATGATATCGGACGAAAATACAACACAGTAATATTTCATTTGACCGTAGAAATAGGTTTATCAGAATAGACTCATAATACATACGATGCCGCGCAATACTGACCTAACCTAGTCTCTGTGAGACCAAGGTCATTGCATCGCGTGACAGTCTCATTAAAATCAGATCTAAGTGTGGCGAGAACTAAAATCTGATTTTAATGAGACAGAGTGTGATCTCTCGGTATGGGCCTCGAAGAGACACCTGTGTGGAAATCTGTGTATCCCCGTGAAGATCCGGGGTAGAGTAGGTCTTCATCAACCCATGCTTGCCGTAAGAGGTGACGATGCTTGTCGTAAGAGGCGACTATCGGGATCGGGTGATCAGGCTCGCTGACTTTGTTGTTGCATGTCATTGTATCCCAATTGCGTGGATCGATACTCATGATGTCAATCACTGGATTGTCTGGTCCAGACTGGATTATTTAGAGACCGCCGTCATATAGCTGTAATGTATGCGGCGTTAAGCAACAAACAAACAAACAAACGCTCGAACAGTCACGTCATGGTAGCTCGTTGGGTGAGATTTAGAATATAAAGTATTGATATATTCATTGAAAAACTAACACATGCGCCTTTAAAATTACACCTGTCTCACGCTCACGTGTTGCAAGTGCAATAGCAAACATTAAACCTGGTGTTTCACATTTTACATCTGTTGTATTGATATGGAATGGCCTATGAACGCGCGAGAATATGTGTCACCTCCCACACAGAGGTCAAAGGACACATGTGTAACATACGCCCCTATCAGTAAAATTATGTCAGGGCATCGCCAAGGTCGAAGGTCATTCAACGTAATCTTCAAACTGACGATATAGACGTGTCGTCTGCCAGAAGCCCAGAATAATTAGTAGTTGATGCGATGGAGTCAAACCATACTGATCACTTGATAAAAACTTGCAAAATGCTCAGGTTCGGCCTCTCAGATCTAGGTTTATAGATAATAAAATGAAGATTTGGCAAAATTGTGTTCTAATTTGTCAGAGTTAAGATGCACAATCAAACATCTATGCTGTAGTCGGTTTTTCGTGGCTGAACAGTGTTACGTCCCCTGGGCACGCCAGAAACCTATGAAGGTGGGTTCGAATCCCGTTCGTCCCGATTATGTTCTTGGTTTGTCAGCACCATACCCGTGCTCGTGGGTTTCACCAAAGTGGTAAACGTCTGAGACCTGCATCACTTTTTTTGTCCACACTCATGAAGCTGACACGCCGTAATATAACTGGAATACTGTTCAAAGCGGCGGTAAACTCAACTCACTCACTTACGCACTCATTGTTTCGTGCCGCCGGAAGAGTTTGTCTAAAGCATGTCTAGACAGACACGTAACACACGTAAGGTGAGGTGAGGTGAAATGGGTGGTGAGGTGAGGTGAAATGGGGTTTAACGTCGCGTCCAAGATTATTGCACTTATATAGCGACGTGCATGCACGTGTGTGTGTGTGGCTGCTTGTACTAGAACGGACTGATGCCAATTTATAGTGCTAGCCCACTGAGATACCATGCCGCAGTTTAACATGAATACCCCACTCAGACACAGAATACTAACTCCGAACCGACCAGTCCTTGCTTTAACCCCTTAATGCCGAGCGCCAGACAGGGTAACAACAAGTACCATCTTTTAACGTCTTTTGGTATGACGCGGCCGGGGATCGAACCCCAGACCTTCCGCTCTCCGGGCGGACGCTCTACCACGAGACCACGGAGGCGGTCCTAACAAACGTAAGAGGATAGGACTGACTTGTATTATGATCGTAAGCATTGAAGCAGATCGGCAATGTCAGCTATAACAGGCCGCCTCATGGTATAGTGGTTCGAGGTCTGTCCGGAGAGCGGTGGTTCGATCCCCTGGCCGCGTCATATCAAAAGACGTTGACAGATGGTTCTTGTTACCCGGCTTGTCACTCGGTCTTAGGGTGTACATCAATACTGTTTGGCTCGGAGCCAGTATAAATGTGTCTGAGTATCCATGTTAAACTGGGGCGTCGTACAATATACATGACTGAGTATGTTTACGGTACAGTGGACCCGTGAAGATCCGGGGTAGAATAGGTCTTCAGCAACCCATGCTTGCCGTGACCCGTGAAGATCCGGGGTAGAATAGGTCTTCAGCAACCCATGCTTGCCATGACCCGTGAAGATCCGGGGTAGAATAGGTCTTCAGTAACAGATGCTTGCCGTAAAAGGCCACTATGCTTGTCGTAAGAGGCGACTAACGGGATCGGCTGGTCAGGCTCGCTGACTTGGTTGATGCATGTCATCGTATCCCAATTGCGAAGATAGATGCTCATGATGTCAATCACTGGATCGTCTGGTCCAGACTCGATTATTTAAAGACCGCCATCATATAGCTGGAATATTGCTGAGTGCGGCGTTAAACAAAAAAAAAACATCACATTTTCCATTTTGTAGCGCTGTGACGGCAGGTGAAATCTGTTTCTGAAATGTGCTTCTTGTACTGTTTCCACACGGGGAATCAAACCCGGAACTTATAGATGGCTGGTGGAACACAAACAATAACCCCAACGTCCATTTTGTATAAAACAAAAGGTAATAATAATATTGTCGTTATAAGTCAGTAAGTTAGTAAGTAAGATAAATAAAAAGAATATTCATACAAAACTGTGAGGCCACAGGTCAATAGTTTACAGCATTTAGGAAGTAAGTTAAAATATGTAGTTTAGATACTGATTAAGGAAGCCCTTGTAAATAGTGAAGTAAGTAAATACGCGTGTAGAATGTACCGAAAACTAAAGCTGGTTAGCAAGTACCTTCGAAGCAATGTATTAAACCTCTTAAAGTGCAAACGTCTTCATCATATTATAAGGAACATAGATGCCAGTACAGTTCTTAACTAACGAAAGAAAAACAAACATTTTGTAAAACAGACTCAAACTTTGTGAAAATGTGTTCGTGATTGCAAAACGTGACCGAACTCCCTCCAAACTGTGTTTATATATAAACAAAGTAAGTAAGTTTTCATATCAACGGCGATGACGTCATGGATCCCCGGGAGGCAGTGACTTTGATGTCCACTTGTAGACGCGGCAGCTGATACCCTGCCCCAGAAGCGTTACATTGTGCAGGAGTCGCTGTGTTTAACATTCCTATCGTGCAAGCAGAAAATAAAATGTGTAGTTTGCCTTTGTGGGTTATAAAAAGAAAGCGTCAATATGCCTCGTATTTCTCGCCGTTAACTCGACACAAATCAGCTGAGGACAGATAGGATTTAGTGTGTTTGCAATCTTACCGGGAGAGTTTAATTCTTGAAATTTTTGAAATAGTTTCTCTGAGATATAGTTTTATAATGCATCATTTGCGGAATTTACAAAGCACCAGCACCAGTTGAAAGGAGACGTATTAGGCAGTTTGTGGTTGTCAGCCGGCAAACTGCATGTCGCGTTAATCAAGAAATTTTATGATGGTAACCCGAAACAAGCCACATTAATGTCACAATTTAGCATACCCCATGAATGTGTAACTGCATGGCGCTCTCAGCCTAATATGGACATTCCAAGAAGAAAAGGACAATGTCCTATAAATATTTAAGTCGGATTGCTTGCAAAACTTTAACTTTGGTTTGACCCAATACAGTTGGAAATATGTCGATGCTTATGACATATTGATAGTACATATCGTCTTGTTAATATAAAATAACGTTCGTAATATTTATTTATCTGTTCCAAGTGAACCAGTGGTATTGGCCCCAGTGGGTGAAGAGGGGTCTACATCCTTGAGTCGCGGAGGACAAGTTATCCGTAATCAACTCCTAGTTTTAGTAATTCCAGGTTATTCCCTTTATTCCACATTGTCAAGAATATATATAAAAGACATGGATTTCAACTAAAGATGCAAAACAAAGGTACCAGCATCTGGACTGATATAAAACAAGTTGCAATCCTTGCCTGACAATGGTATAGAAATCTATACCGAAACGACGCCTTTACAGTAAATAAAGAAGTTGCTATCCATAAATTGTGTCGTCTTTGTCATCGGTCAGCTTCTAAGTAAAGCCTATCACACAATTCATGCCTTTGTATAATTGACACGAAAATGAAACCAAAAAAAACAAATGATTTTTTTTCGAAATTCAGGTTCTTAACCTCTTCATCAGAGACGTCTTTGGATGTGTGTATTACAATATAATGTAATTCATTTAAAGTATTTAAAATTGATTTTAAAAAGAATGAAGAAAATCAGTGTATCAACCGACTCGGTCACAAGTCAATTCATCGCTAATCCAATCAATCTGTGAACGTGAAGACCAAATGTATGAAAAGCTTCACTGGGTTCCTGCAAAGTATGGGAAAAGTTTGTTTCCCAGAGAATAATGCATCCTTCAAATGTTCAGTGTTAATAACAATTCCATATGAAAAAATACCAAGTCAAGAGCGGAGTCCAAACTGCGAGCCGGCTTGTATTGTTGCTATTTCAATCAACGACTTTGACACTTCCGCCAATTAATTGCAATATACTATTGACCTTTCTATAGGTAAGCGTGCTATATAACCCTCTGCGCTATACAATGCCTACTGTTCTACACTGACATTACCCTGCATATTTCTCGGGTTAACAATCATGTAATGAAATAAGCACCATTGGTTCTAATAGTGAAATAAATCAAGTTTCAATATACATCTATTTGCTAAACCATTCGTGGAAATGATATCTGTACAATTGCAAATGAAAGTGGAGTTCATATACAGTTCTGATAGGTTGATGTCTAGTTAATTTAAAACTGACATGCGTTAAAGCTGTTTCATTCTCAAAAGTGTCATGTGTGCTTCGGTGTTTTTCGTTGCTATTCGTGAGTGGTTGAACATTTCCGGAAGACATTTAAAATTTGAATTTTGAAATCTTACCGTCTGAACGATCATTTTCTTCTCTCATAATTATATGTAATTATTACTATTGTTTTGTTCCTTTTTTTCATAATTGTTTTGTCTATTGTATTATTGGTACAAGAGTTTCATTCTGTATTGGACCATGGTTTGCTACATAAAAGAGAAATTACTACCAGACTTTCTATTTTAAGTAAGCATGGCTTTCCTGTCAACTATTTTCAGTTTTCTTATTAACTATGTGAATTGGTGTTGGCGATGTAATGATACGTTGGATATCGACAAATTGGTATTTTGAAAGCGTATTAATTCAAAGTATTTATAAAATGAAGGCTTGTGATGCTAATGATTTCCTCAAATGCTAGTATAGTTATTTTCGTCAAGTAATGACCACTAATGTAGTAATTCTACACATACATGAAACAGACTGGACGTCCTATTACAAATTGGGTGAGAACAAAAAGTGGAAAAACGTATCGCAGGGTACCAACTAGGGAACACAAGCTCGTGACAAGTACACTTGTTAATTGGTCATCTGTCAGTTTCATGCAATTTCGACAATTTTACAATGCTGTTACGCGTTTCTGTGTCTATGAAATATACCTTTAGGACGCATTATACGGTAAATACATTTACATACTTACATACGTTTAAATTGTATGTTCAAGTATTTGCAAATATGTATCAAGCACGTAAACATTCTTGTATAAATCTCATGAATTTGTTCTGGTTATTTGCAAACATGTGTGTAAAAAATAATTAAAAACCTGTTAATTTCATAAGCAATTTAAAAGTTACCCGCACAGACAGCATGTATAGCTCAATCAATCAAACAATCAATCAATGTTTTGTCAGAATGTAGGCCATCCAACCCATAGTTCAAATAATACGTTGATATTACATCACAATTCAAGCATTGGTCATAATATATATGCTCTCCATATTCAATAATGGAAAGTTTAATTTTTCAAACATGGATACACCTATTGTATACCTGATTTTGGTTATTAGTATTTTCCTACCAGATATGCATCAGTCTCGGTTTGTAAGATATTTTGTCAAATCATAAATGTGATAAATATATTTGGTTACATTTTTACTTAATCTGCTTAATAAAGACAGGAAGAAATCTAATGTTACAGGCTTCTAAAATAAATTTATGTCAATTGCATTACTGTTTGTTTAAGAGTATGAGCATTTTATACACTGATTATATTTTATTAGTCGACCATAACGAGGCATCGTTTAAACTGACTATTAATGTCAGTTTATATTCTTGATAGAAAAGCTAAGATAATGTAACATTAAAATGTTTCACCATTGTTGAATTAAGTTGCGACATGACGTTTGTAAATAACAGACATGTTGAACTGTAGTCATTATGAACTACTCAAAAGAAGTTAGGGAACACCCACACTTGAAGGCTGTGTGTTGCAAAACCCACTAGCCGTGACAGACTAACTATAGTCATATGTACAAAATCAAGTTCTGTAACTTCTTTTGAGTAGTATATATTATAACATGCATAATTCATTTAGTCTGAATAATAAATTATAGTTCCTCAAACTATCGTGGTTAATTCATATACCCTTCAAGCACAACAGCTTTTTCATCAAGTAACTTTACGATACTGAAACATTTTTAAAAAAATTATTTCTCAGGAATAATTTCCATGATTAACTTTGAAATATAATACTTGTCAGACTATGTGACTATTCTACGATATTCTACAGTAAACTACGTTTATAACGAACACGCTTATAACGAACTTACCGATATAACGAGCTTATTTTTTAGTCCCGGCCATTTCTTGTATATATGCTGTATATATGCTTATAACGAACTACGGTTATTAAGAACCAAAATTAATGGTCCCTTTGAGTTCGTTATAACCTTAGTTCACTGTATATGTTTGTAATATCAGCGTCAGGATGTATTAATTTCATACTTCTCTATGCAATGGATGGAAGGGAGTAATATAAACAGAGTCAAGTACCTCGTGGCATTCATCAACTATGCTTAATAAAACCTCCACATAAAGATCCCTTTCTTTCTTTTTACTTCCCAAAATAAAAGATAAAATCTTGTAAATAAAAAGATTTAATTCTAATGAGTCAACAACCCATCTGAACATCAGATAAGGCAGACTGTAGCGAAAGGAGCGCGTCTCTCCAATAGCGCGGGCCAAATAAATGACTTGCTAATTACTTTAAACTAAGGGCTGCTTGAGATCGCAGATTTCGATTTGCTCTAGACTAAAGCTACTTCAGTCGAAAGCATTTCTCAAGTCTCTATATGAAGAATTGAAGAATACAACTTAGGGTAAATACAGGACTATTTCCGTAATACTGGAAACAGGCAGGGCTGAATAGAAGCAAGAGCTGATGTAGCGAGCACGCAAGTCAGATTGTGATATTGCTTCATATCAAATTCAGCCCCATTGGAGCCATACGGTACTTATAGTGTTTACAAAATATTATGGCTGTATTGAATTTTGAGATATCAAACGACAGAAGTGTTTTGTAAGAGAAATTGTGGCATGAACTTGAAACAAGTGTTAAAATTTAACGAGTTTTCGATTTAATCCTTTTAAAGCGTGTCAAAGGTTATTATACTATTGCTTCGCCCTACCTCCCCACTCCCCGCCATCCCCTTCTCAGTTGCTGGAGCTTGATATGATCGTCCTTGCACTGTGGTGCAAGTGTCATGGTTAAACCAATGCCGTTACCAAGTGTTTGTTTTCTTATAAACAGAATTGGAAATAAAATCCAAATTAGTCATTTTAATTCTTTTTTTTTATTGACTATGTATTTTTTCACATCAATTAATTCTCACATTAAAAAAACACAAGGAAATACAACAAAGGTTTCCCAGAGATCGGTTTCTTGTTTAGTAAAAAAAAGGCTCTTATTTTGGGGTAATTAAAACATTGCTTGATGTTGATATCGTATTTATCTTTGATGTAGGTCTTGGGAATCGGAGATTCTGTTTTTGTATGAAGAAAAACATCGCCAAAGAAATCCACGTGGAGAACAATAAATGTGTGTGTGTGTTGAACAGCCACCCTATATGATAGCGAGGCTCGGTTTTAGCTTGGATAGTGGTCTGTGGTATTATTGTTTCTTGGGTGACAAATAAATTGACAATTTGATAAGGAAATACAAGCAAGGTGATGTTGACTTACGTGATATCAGCAATCTGTCAGATAACGAGTTATGACAGATGTAGTTTTGTACAGTTGTAAAATGGGTAAGTCATCTTTCTGTCTTTGAAAAGAAATACTGGGAAATTAAAAATGAGGATCTATAAAACGAAATCGGAGATTATAATGATGAAATGGACTATTGTTCTCTAACCAACAAATAGATACAAATTAGATGTATCTCATATGGCAGTGTGGTTTCAAAGGTTTTAAAGTAGTCGACATGTTGGGGACTGTTCCAACTGTGACACATCAGTGACAAATGTTATGTCTGATGCAATTCCCTATTTGAATTGTACCATCTGTTCCCGTGTTTTTTCTTCAGATGAACAGTTGACTTGCCTTTGCATGTCAGATCCAGCGTTTACATAGAACATTGCCTCTGTAGAGAATACCAGGCACATATAGACTTTATGGATGGTTTTAATTGTCAAAGGGAAGCATTCCTCAAAGGGAACAGTCCAATGATGAATTATTTGATGACACGGCTAATCTAGAAAAATGGCCGTTTGTTTTGTAGATTTGAATCTAGAAGTCGTTTCATAACCATAAACAAATATCATAAACTACTATAAATTGTATATACAGTAAACTACGGTTATAACGAACACGCTTATAACGAACTGACGGATATAACGAACTTACTTTTGGGTCCCGACTATTTGCTGTTGTTATACTGTATATATGCTTATAACGAACTACGGTTATAACGAACTAAAATTTGTAGTCCCTTTGAGTTCGTTATAACCGTACTTTACTGTACTATTGTTACTAAATTCGTGTTTTGCTCTGTTTAAAGCATACAAACACATGTAAATATTGCGTGTCACGGATTATGCTTTTGCTGGTGATCTGCAGTCTACACTAGCGACTAGACTGAGTGAGTAAGTCTGTTGGGTTTGACAACACGGATAACAGTATTTCAGCAGCTTGACACCTGAGAATTTTGGTCCTGCGCCACACTGAAGCACATGGAGCACATGTGACTTTGTTCGAAATATGCCTGTGTTCACTAAGCAGTGAATGGATACCCGGTAGGAGGACATGATGACTTTTAACCTTCTAGCGCCTCTCAGGCAGATTGGATTGTATACTCCCCAGGGAGCTGATAATGAAAATCGAGTACACACTGATCAATTGACCGGGGTGATAAAGGTTCGCCTTGAGCATGATATATAGCATGAAAAAACTCAATACAAATACAAATAAATTAGTGAGTGAGTGAGTTGGGTTTAACGCCGCTTTTAACAGTATTCCAGTTATATCGCGGCGTGTCAGCTTAATGTGGGAGGAAAGCCCGAAGTGATGCAGGTCTCAGACGTTTACCACTTCGGTGAAACCCACGGGCACGGGTATGGTGCTAACAAACCTAGAAACATAATCGGGGCGAACCGGGATTCGAACCCATAGTAGTAGAAGTAGTAGTAGTAGAAGTAGTAGTAGTAGTAGAATTTCAGCTAGTAGTAGCAGCAGTAGTAGTAGTAGAAGTAGTAGTAGTACTAGTAGTAGTAGAAGAAGTAGTAGTAGTTGTTGTAGTAGTAGTAGAATTTCAGCTAGTAGTAGCAGCAGCAGCAGCAGTAGTAGTAGTAGTAGTAGTAGTAGTAATAATAGTAGTAGTAGTAGTGGTAGTAGTAGTAATAGTAGTAGAAGTAGTAGTCCTAGAAGTAGAAGTAGTAGTTGTTGTAGTTTTTGTAGTAGTAGTAGTAGTAGTAGTAGTAGTGGTAGTAGTAGTAGTACTAAGGTAGTTCAGCTATCGGGACGTGGTGGGAAAGCAAAAGTGATTCTAGCCCAAGACGTTTACCATTTTGGTGTAATTCACAAGCTCTGATATTGTGATCATAATCGAACAAACGATTATTCCTGGCAAGGTTAGGGACACAACTCTCTACGTCGATTTGCAGAGATAGGTCATTCCAACTTCAGATGGGTTATCCGAATAAAGCGAGTGAGTATTGTTTTACACCGCTTTCGGCAATGTTCCATCAACATCACAAAGGGGGACACCAGAAATGAACTTCACACAGTGTACCCATCTGGGGAATAGGACTCCAAAAAAAGAAGTGACTAAACAAATGTTAATATTGGTTACCTTAAATGTTTAGGATGGAAAGACGTACCCTCTTCTCCCTTGTACATCTCGTAGTTCTCCAGCAGTGATCTTTAATGTTGGTTGTAGAGTAAGGGTTTGAATAACTCGGTGCCCACAGTACACAGTTACTTCAATAAATAATAACAAATGTAAATTTACGCTTATATATTCACCAAAAGCGACGTTAGTCAAAATTAATATATTCGTGGAGTGACGATTTATTCTGTCGACACATAACTTTTCAACCAGTTTTGGCTATAAATTCGGTGACGTCGAGCACAATGGATGACTTTATTTACATGGCGTTGATATGACGTCATGTTGACGTGCAGCTTCCAAACAACGAACACAGGGGAACAATATGTGTGATCTAGCCAATCAGCATGAAGTAAAAACAATAATGTTCAAAGGGAATTACTTAAAATACATTGCACCCCTATAAAGTGTATTATACGAGCATGTGCGTCATAATGATTTTACGAGTGAGTGAGTATGGTTTTACGCCGCTTTTAGCAATTTTCCAGCCATATCACGGCGGGTAACACCAGAAATGGGCTTCACACATCATAGCAATGTCGGGAATCGAACCCGGCCTTCGGCGTGACGAGCGAACGCTTTAACCACTAGGCTACCCGACCAAAAGGAGTCAGAATTCTTGTATTTCCTGAGCGAGAGCGAGGATAATTCTTACACGAGTTTCGTAAAATCAGTATGACACACATGCGAGTGTAATACTGTCTATATTATCCTTGATTTCTTAATCCATTTAAGCTCCCCTTGGAGTGCAACGATCACGTTCGCCGTCTAAGATAACCACAATTGTCGAGTGACGTCAACAGCTATGACGTCTTTGCTAGTGTGACGTCATTTCGACATTACGTCACAATAAGATTCGAATGTCGTCCTGATGACGTAATCAATACAGTGGTGCGCTAATATTTGCACTAGTGCACATACGATTTTTTCTTTACTCGGTTATTTCTAACCATATGGTAATAAAAATAGAACACTAAACGAGATCCCGTGTAATATCAATTTTATGAAACGAGTGAATAGTTCTGGTATCTGACGAGCGAAAGCGAATGAATAGATCTGGTATCTGACGAGCGAAAGCGAATGAATAGATCTGGTATCTGACGAGCGAAAGCGGGTGGATAGTTCTGGTATCTGACGTGCGAAAGCGAATGAATAGATCTGGTATCTGGCGAGCGAAAGCGTGTGAATAGTTCTGGTATCTGACGAGCGAAAGCGAGTGAATAGATCTGGTATCTGACGAGCGAAAGCGTGTGATTAGCTCTGGTATCTGACAAGCGAAAGCGGGTAAATAGTTCTGATATCTGACGAGCGAAAGCGAGTGAATAGTTCTGGTATCTGACGAGCGAAAGCGAGTAAATTGTTTTGGTATCTGAAGAGCGAAAGCGAGTGAATAGTTCTGGTATCTGACGAGCGAAAGCGAGTAAGTTACCAGAACTCTTCACGAGTTTCATGTGACTGGTATTACACGGGATCGAGTTAAATTTTATTTATTACTTGCGTTTATAAAAAAAAAAGTTCACTGTCGTTTGCAGACATCTACGCGATCCACAGCTTACTCTAAGCGGGTTTAACAGAATAATACTTCAAACACGTCTATAGTTGATACTTTGGAAGTCGGGGGTCCGTTCCACAAAGATATCGTAGCGCTAAAGTTATCGCAAGTCCTATATTTTAACATAGATTTACGACTGTCGTTGCCCTGCACCACAAAGTTTACGATCACGTCGCAATGTCCTATGATGTAACTTGTGGAATTCGTTTGCAAGATTCGCCGGTAAAACAATGCCATGTGACGTCAGCCTAGCAACAGGGTTGCTGGGGTGATCGAGTGTGCATACTCTCCTTTCAGTGATCTATCATCTCTACACGCAATGTCATTGAAAAAGTCCAGGGATGCTGAGGTTTTTCAATATTTGTTAGTGAAACTTGTTCCCGCAGTACATAAGCAATGTGTAATACAGCTGTATGTTTATAAAACAGGTGACCTCTCTTCACGGGCGAGTAATAAATCATAATATTACCTCTGTGGGTAAATAAGTATCTCATCAGTATGAGATAAACCCGTAGCGCTAAGATCGCGTTGTAAATTGAGATCATGGGCGCTGTTCCACAAAATTATCTTATTGCTTCAACTATCGTTAGTCAAAGTGACAGCCTTCGTGGTCTGGGTGCCGTTGTGCAAAGCGTTCTTAGCGCTTAGGTGATCGTAACTCACATACATTAACACAGACTTACGACAGCTGTAATGCAAAGGTTGTTTTGTACAGCGGGCACCCTGGTACATAGGACACATTTACGATAAGCAGTCTTCATATACCAACACCATACAACGTATTCATTTAAAAACACCAACCACAAAGTCACCTAGTAACTGTTCTCAGCCTAAAGGTGTATACAGGTGACCATCTCATCTGAGGATCCACAACTTTCTGTGCAGTGTTGTGTCACTCAGAAACCCATCGTGGGATCCAAACCCGGAGTCGCCCTGATTATGTGTGTTTTGGGGTTTGTCTACACCCTACCCGTCCGTGCTCGTGCAGTACTGCGGTTTCCCACCCACATCAACCTCACATATGCCATGATAACTTAAATACTGTTGAAAACAGCGTCAAACTAAACTCACTCAGTCACCCAACCTAGGGGCGGTCGGGTAGCCTAGTAGTTAAAGCGTTCGCACGCCATGCCGAAGACCCGGGTTCGATTCCCGACATGGGTACAATGTGTGAAGCCCATTTCTGGTGTCCCCTGCCGTGATATTGCTGGAATATTGCTAAAAGCGGCGTAAAACCTCACTCAGTCACCCAACCTAAAGTATTTACTATCAGTTATAATAGTTCTAAGTAACTATTTGACGAGTGTGTACTCAAGAATCCCTCTTAAAACAACCACTGTCTTCCTGCCTGTCATATCGCACGTTTTTGCACATTATAGATTTGTATGTTTCCATAAACCAAGTATTATTTTTTTTCATATTTCTACTTGCCCTAACTATCTCAAGTGCATCATAAGGGTTGTGGTATCTGCACCGTGACGTCATAGCAGTGTCCAAAAAGACATTCATGCAAACAATTCTTTGTTTTACTTTAAAAATATAAACAAAACGTTCAGTGAGTGAGTTTGGTTTAACGTGGCTTTGAACAGTATTCCAGTTATATCACGGCGTCTCAGCTTAATGAGGGAGGATAGCACAGAGTGATGCAGGTCTCAGACGCCACAGAACCACTTTGGTGAAACCCACAAGCAGGAGTATGGTGCTGACAAACCTAAAAACATAATTGGGGCGAACCGGGATTCGAACCCACGATCATAGGTTTCTGGCATACCCAAGGGATCCAAAACGTATGGGATCAAAAACTTACAAAGATAAAATCAACTGATCCTAAACCATCTAATACTCTATATTACCCACCACTAAAACACTTACTTATGTTCCTCCTTCTTTTCATTCATTTTTCTGTTAAGATTTAAGTCTTATCTCACGTAGAAACCATTAAGTGTTTTCTAATAATGGGCTCTCTGGGTGCGAAATCTGTTCTCCTTGAAGCGCTTCTTAAATCTCAAAAGTAAGTGAGAGTGTGTGTGTGGTTTAGGAAGCAACACAAATCACCGGGGTAAATTTGTTTCTGATACAAGACTGATGGGTTAATTGACTTAATTCTCATATATAAGCAGGATGTTTGTGAAAATATGTGTTAGTGAACGCCGCAACCTGCAACTCTACCAACAAATTTTTCATTACGGCGACTCTCGTGTTCATTTCGTAAAAATAATATTTAGTGGTATGTCAAAAACGTCATGTTAATATTTGCCTCCCTTTCCCTTCTTATTCCAGTTCCGGTTGTAAACAAGTGCACGTTTTTCAGATGAAACCATGTCAATAATGTTCCCGTGAATGCCATGGGAGGTTTCTGCTGCGTAGATTGATTTTCCTGTTCAAGGTCTGTTCTGTGATCGTTCTATTTCACGGATAGGTTTCTTCAAATCAGTATGTAAGTCCAGAGTCCATATCAGTAGCTATATGGTCACTGGTAAGTCGGGACATTTCAAAAACATAAAATTATCAAGTCGTACGATGGTGCTCACAGTTTTGACAACTGGTCTCTGTTGCTAGTCTCCAGAGCTCAGTACCGAGAACCTCTTCAAATTACTACGTAGAACCGGGATAGGAAAACATCTTTTAATAGACTGTGTTATTTGTTGTTAAAAGGGAGATAATGCAATGTGGGTTGTAGTCAATCTCAAGTCTTTATTCTTGTCTAAGGATTGACGTTGTAATTAATTAATGGTCGCGCGCAAATTAGACAGGTCTCTTTGAAGGATAGATCTACTCTAGTCTCAGTAATTGCAAGATTGGTATGCATTCTATTGAGAAAAACAAAGTGGGTTTTGAATGACAGATTTTGATCAAAGTCTGGATTCTGCCATGTTTGCTGATCTCGCATCTCCAATTTTTGTACGACATTTCATTTGTAGATCTCCCGTTTATGATTGTTTATATTACATCTGGTTCAAACTGCAATCAATCACTAACCTGGAACTGGATTTACCATGATTACATAGTGACTCATTATCGTTTGGATCTACTAACATTGCCTACACTTTCAAGCTAAAGTTGAAATGTTCATTTTCATTTCAGTGTTGCACATCATCCTTTGTATAGACTGTGAACCAGATAAAATAACTAAACAAGAACCATGGAGCCCTCAGGTACATTTCACAAAATGTGTTTACCAGTAAATCATTTGTACATATATTCAGGACCATCTCTGTGTTCTAGTGCATAGGGCATTTACCCGTCTACCATTTCACCTCACCTAATCATAATTAAGGTTGAAACTGTGATGTGTGCATATAAGTGGTATTGAAAGCTTTTAATCATCAGTCTTTTACACCCTGTGATGATGCCAGTTCCATTGCTTGTCATGGATTAGAGAGGATGGAGTTGTTACCATGGTAACAGTTTGTGACGTGGATGATGTTGAGTCATCATGCCTGATGTGCTAACTTATTGTATAATTGCTTATGCTATCACCCACTGGCTTGTCTATCAATGCCTATCTGAGTTAGCTTACAGTCTGACTTGATGAAGCTGAAATGTTGGTGTAAAACAACATAAAAACATTCATTCACTGATCCTATTCTCCTGTCTACATCATCTACATGCAGATACACAGAAGAAGGCACGGACATTTGACTTCATGGCCATGTTTGAACAAGCCCGCCAGACTGCTATAGAGAGAACACAGGTTAATGAGGGTAAGACCAGTTATAGACAAGGTTTGAGGAACCTGCCTCATGTTTCTAAATATACAAAATCACTCATTTAAAAATTGTTCTTTGGAGAAAGATATATCACCTATTTAACTTTAGTGATTAGTAACTAATTTGAATCACTTTCCAATTACTAGGGACTTGTGGGGAAGAAAGTAGGTCCCCAGCAACGTATGTTTGTCATACAAGACAAGTAAAAGGATGGAGTGGTCAGGCTCAGTGACTTGTTTGATCACAGGTCATCTCATCGTGGATCCATGTTCATGATGCCAATTTCTGGATTGTCTGTTCCAGGCTTGATTATTTACATACTTCCGTCATCTAGCTGGAATATTGCTGAATGCAGCATTAAACAACGAACAAACAATTGCAATTTGTTAGGGAATGAGATTTTGTCATATTTTAATACTCTACTGGTTTTTTTTAGAAAAAATAATCTCGGGCATTTCTCAGGCAGTTTTCAAAATAAAAATTGAGTAGCAAAAACTATAGACATGGAGCGTTTTCTAAACAATATGGTGTGGCAGGGTGATTTGAGAAAAGTTAAACACTCACGCTGCATGGATTGTTTCCTTGAATGAGATGTCAAAGAGTTACTTCCCTTCCCTGTATTGATTTAGCTGGTAGTCTTTGGGGGTTTATCATATGATGAAATTAATGACTGGATCATCTTACTCCTGAAAAATGCAATTGTCTCTATTTCTGAGCAGGTCCACATGCCGATACCCATCAGCATTCGCATCAGTCTCTCAAAGGATGAGACATGATAAGACAGCTGTTTAATCATATCGATACCATTTTCACTGATATTCCTTCCAGTTGTGACTGAAGAAACTGTAAAAGAAACTACAGAAAAACAAAAAACATCCAAGGATGATTCCAGTGACTCCAGTGACTCTGACAGTGACTCTGATAGCTCCTCCTCCTCCTCCTCTGACAGTGAGGGGAGTACAGACAAACTCAGACAGAAGTTGAAGGGAGGTAACTCTGATGATGATGTTATTGGGCCACCACTTCCACCTGGATTCGCTCAAGGTGGAGGCGAGGATTCAGAGATGGCTGGACCTTCAGTGTCAATGTCAAAGAGAGGAGAATCAGAGGATGAGGATGATGATGATGATGAGGAAGATGAAGAAGAAGAGGTATCTAATCTTACATGGATAGATTATGTTAATCAATTTGATTTCAACTGATAATTCTGATGGGAATTAGTGAAAAGTGCTGTGGATCTTAATATATATCACAAACATTTCAGATAAGACAAATGTAGATGAAAGGTAGCTGCGGTAACTATATCTTTGTGCTGCTCTCTATAAACTATTTTGATACTGACTTACAGGCTGTTCCATAGTGTTTTCCAAGTAGATCCCTATCCAAATTTGCATTACATTTTTATATGCTTCAGCAAAGGGTATGCATCCTGATCTGCTGTCAAATTCACTTCCTAGGACTCTTGCCTTCAAATATGAATGCTTGTATTTGAGATCGTGCAAATAATGTCAGTACATTCATACATGTATTTATCAAGTTGGGTACAGACCAGTAAATATTTTTATCCGCAATGGCCAAAAACCAATACCACATCATGATATGGTTACTGCAGCTAGGTAAAAGAAACCTAAGACCTAGAGTAAGTCTAGGTAAGGAGTCCACTTCGTAATGACAAATGAATTATTTTACTAGTTTGTCACCTGAAACCTGTAATGAGGTATTAACATGATAACACCTGTAGCATGGGGAGTGTTGTCTTTAACCATGTAATCAATAATGTGATGTTTTATTCCATTTGCAGTCACTTGACAAGAAAATTCCATCAAGTCATGAAGTTGTCCTCGATCATGGGGGCAAAACTGTAAGTTACCATGGTTACAGCTACTAAACATTACTGATTATTAGTTTAAGATAATGCTTTGTTTGTCCTTTTTGTAAACTGAAGCAAAATTGACCTTTTTTGAAGGTTTTGCTAGCCACAGCCTGGCATTTATTTCCAACTTCTCTCTTTAAAATTACCCAGCCTAGCTGTGAGCTAAAATCAAGAATAAACAGAGGAGAGTTTTGCATTCAACAGTGAAAACCTAGAATGCCAGCCTGTCATTTAAAAAATGGGTTTCTTTGGGGCAGTATGAAGATTGGTAGGTTAGCAGGTATATATTTATTTTTTTGTCATCCATGCCAATAACCGAAGAAGGACTGAGAGACAGACATGCATATTTGGGGTTGAATTTTAATAAAATATTAAATATTAAAAAATGGTTAAAAACAGGTGTTTTTGTTTGGACAGGTTGCAGTATACAAATGGTTTCATGTCTATTACAGGTGTCGGCGCTGGCATTAGACCCATCAGGGGCCCGTCTAGTTACCGGAGGGTTTGACTTTGATGTCCGATTCTGGGATTTTGCTGGAATGGATGGCTCATTACAGAGTTTCCGAAATTTACGCCCATGTGAATGGTAATGATGTCTGACTCTAATAACCAATGCTGAATTTTTGTTGTTGACAACCAGTGCTTGTATTTTTGTGTCACTAACCAGTAACAAATCAGGGCTATACTATTGTAATTCTTATAGAAGTTGTGTTTCTTTATGATTCAATTAACAATAAAATGCATACCAGTTAAAAGAAAGGCTTAAAAAAATAAAAGAATTGGTTCTCAGGCAATGACTTTTGAAAATATAGTGCGGCCGGCGAGCAGTGTTTTATGTTGTTGGCTTCTTCCAACTAGTATGTAACCAAATAAATAGTTGTGTACCATCAACCTGGGAAAGGGCCTCTCTACATAAACAAGCATATAAACTCCTTTTGCCATGACCATGACACCAGATGCGCAGTAAAGCAGTGAATATGTAAAGGGAAGTAACTGCGTGCTATATTTGATCACATTTTTTAAATATTAGGATTTTTTTTTATAAATGGAAATAAAAACGAAACATGGGGTAGACATTATGATGATAAGGGCAGTGCCTGAGAACCAAGACTATTATTTTTTTTAGCCTAATAATGCTGCCATATTGAAAATGTCGTGATGTACAGTGTGCATGTACAGTCACTCATAGGGTGGATGGTTGTCTGTACACAAACAACTGTGACATATTTCAGCCATCAGATCAAGTCCCTCTCGTACAGCACAACAGGAGATAAGATTCTTGTAGTTGCTGGCAATGCTCAGGCCAAGGTGATCGACCGTGACGGCTTCGAGGTGCTGGAGTGTGTGAAGGGAGACCAGTACATCGTAGACATGGCCAGCACAAAGGTACAGTGAGACAGACAGGGAGCCTGGGGCTGGGTTGTCTTCCAATCTCATTAGGGCAGTCGGGTAGCCTAGTGGTCAAAGCGTTCGCTCGTCACGCCGAAGACCCGGGTTCAATTCCCGACATGGGTACAGTATGTGAAGCCCATTTCTGGTGTCCCCCGCCGTGATATTGCTGGAATATTGCTAAAAGTGGCGTAAAACCATATTCACTCACTCACTCCAATCTCATTAAAATCAGATCTTAGTCCTTTCTCCTGGTAAGCAAAGATCTGAGGACATTCCACTACATGTCACGTCAGAACGACTTTTCACAGACTTTGATTGACCACTGAAATGAATAACAAGAAGTTGAAATTAGCCAGTCAGAAAGCAGCTTTCTCAAGTTGTAAGGCACTATTTCCAAACTGGCGATTTCCATTCCGGACAATGCTCTGATTGGTCGGATTAATGGTCTTTTTGATGTGACCCGTAATGGGATCTCTTCAGATCTTTGTGAGAACTAAAATCTGATTTTAATGAGATTGGGTAGTCATCTCAGGAACAGCAATTTACTGTGCAGAGTATTGCTTAAGCATTGCTAAAGCATTTAAGTATTACTCTTTAATTGCATTAAACAAATAAAGAAGTGAAATCATCAGTCATCTCAAACTGCGCTAATTGGAAAGAAATTGATGTCATTTATGTAAGTGTTTAGAAACCTCTTTTTTCATGTAAAGATGTAATTTTTCGGGAATGTATGTTTTGATTATTCCTGTTACCATGGTTACTGCAGGGACACACAGCCATGCTGAATAGTGGATGCTGGAATCCCAAGATCAAGGAGGAGTTTCTCACATGTTCAAATGATGGGTAAGGATGGTGAAACTACTTGTGGACATAAACACATGATAAAATAAGCACCTGTAGTTTCATTTGGATGCTTATGTTTTTATCTCAAGGAGACATTTAATACATTCATACTCATTGTATGTATGAAGGGCCATAGACGATCCAGTTATCTTACATCGCACAACTGTGCAGAGCTATCTCCTCTCTAGAATCTGCTGGTAATGGGTTTGATATGATTATGATTATTATTGTTAAAATGACTTTGTTGAGTTTGAACAGTATTCCAGGTATGTCACGGTGTGTCAGCTTAATGTGGGAGGAAATCCCAAAGTGATGCAGGTCTCAGACGTTTACCACTTTGGTGAAACTCCAAAGCAAGGGTATGGTGCTGACAAACCTAGAAACCTTAGCGGGGCGAAACAGGATTCAATCCACAATCATAGGTTTATGGCGTGCCCTACTAACACAACTCTGCCTGCTGAATTTCGGCATTCGGGACGACTGAGCCATTTGTGTCCCTTTTATTATTATGACTTCATTTGGCACCATACTCTTGTGGGTTTCACCAAAGTGGTTAATATCTGAGACCAGTGCTGCTTAGGGCCTCCTCTCTCATTGCTGACATTGTAGATAGAACTTAAACACCATTCAAATCAGTGACTTACTCCACTCCATTGTGACTTGTACAGTACGTTGAGGCTGTGGGATTGTAACCAGTCCAAGAGACACAAGGGTATCATCAAACCAAAGTGTAATTCCGGTCGTCGGACAATCCCTACCACCTGCACCTACAGTAACGACGGTATCTACATTGCAGCCGCATGTCAAGATGGCTCTATTCAGCTGTGGGACCACAGGAAACACACATTTGTACGTACATAACATACTGATTGAAGAGTCATTAGTATCATACATGCGGCTCAATATTTTACAGGTGCCATATCCACAGTTTCCTTAATCCACAGTTTCCATAATCCCCCCATCCGTTTCCTTAATCCTCCAGTTTCCATAATTCCACAGCTTCCTTATTCCCCCAGTTTCCTTAATCCCCCAGTTTCCATATTCCCCAAGTTTTCTCAATCCCCCAATTTCCATATTCCCCAAGTTTTCTCAATCCCCCAATTTCCATATTCCCCAAGTTTTCTCAATCCCCCAATTTCCATATTCCCCCATTTTCCATTATCCCACAGGTTGTTAGCTGCAATTACCGTATCCCCTCATTCGTTGATTAATATCACAATTACCGTATCCCCTCATTCGTTGATTAATATCACAATTACCGTATCCCCTCATTCGTTGATTAATATCACAATTACCGTATCCCCTCATTCGTTGATTAATATCACAATTACCGTATCCCCTCATTCGTTGATTAATATCACAGTTTTCCTACATATCACAACTGAAGCTACGGTTGATCAAATTCGAAAAGTCCAGGTTCCATACACTTCAATCTTATTAAGATCAGATCTTTTACTCTTTGTAGGATTTTGGATCTGTAACTTCATCTTTGTAGAAATTAAAATGATTGATTGCTAACTTTCTACATGTCTAATTCCACATTGCATTACACAGGTGAATGTCGCTCTCTACAACAGATCAGCCCACATGAATGGAAGCGATACTTCATGTCTGTGTTTTTCCTACGATGGGACTGTGTTGGCTTCAAGGGGAGGTAAGTGAGTCTGCAGGGTGTTTCTCTCACTGTGGCCTGTGTTGGCAAGTTCCTCACAGCTATAGCCTGCGGAGCTCTCAATACTATCGCTGCCACCAGTCACAGCTCCCCAGCTATGCATGGAGTTTAACTCGCAACCGACTGACTGTTATGTTTTCATACAAGCGATGACTGTTGTGACACCGAATACTCTTCCTTTAGTTAAATTATTTTCTTTATCAGTTTGAATTTCTATTTCATGTCAATTAACATGTAAATGGTAAGGTGAGATTGTAAGGGGGAAATTGGGTGCTTTTCCATTATCACATAAATTTTTGTCACTACATATTGGGTTAGAGGGCAAATTTCAAGATTTTTGTAATGGCCTTGCCACGCTGATAGTAGCGATGTTACCTAGTGTGTCACGAAGGTGTCACACACTGGAAAAGGAGCTTGCTGTGTTGGCTTCAAGGGGAAGTAAGTCAATCTGCAGGGTGTTTCTCTTACGATGGCCTGTGTTGGCTTCAAGGGGAGGCAAGTCAGTCTGCAGGGTGTTTCCTTTTACGATGGCCTGTGTTGGCTTCAAGGGGAGTAAGTCAGTCTGAAGGGTGTTTCCTTTTACGATGGCCTGTGTTGGCTTCAAGGGGAGGTAACTCAGTCTGCAGGGTGTTTCTCTTATGATTGCCCGTGATGGCTTCAAGGGGAGGTAAGTCAGCCTGCAGGGTGTTTCTCTTATGATGGCCCGTGATGGCTTCAAGGGGAGGTAAGTCAGTCTGCAGGGTGTTTCTCTTATGATTGCCCGTGATGGCTTCAAGGGGAGGTAAGTCAGTCTGCAGAGTGTTTCTCTTATGATGGCCTGTGTTGGCTTCAAGGGGAAGTTAAGTCAATCTGCAGGGTGTTTCCTTTTATGATGACCCATGTTGGCTTTAAAGGGGCACTGATCTAACGCAATTCCCCGGACTGGTTGTTGCCTTTGTTATTGTTTTTTCCCCCGTGAGTACCCTGATGATACGCAACGCAACTGAGCGTGACCAGAGACTGGGCTACCGTCTGCAAGGACAGCTAAATAAACTTTGAGGCTGGAGGCAATATTTGTTTTACGCATTTTTGCATAAACACTGATTAGTTAACTGTGATCTATACAGATTTCGACAAAGGGCGCATGTTAATTAATTTCTTCAGCCTAAACAAGCAGACAAAAAGAACAGCGGAGCTCATCGGATGTCGTCATTTGGAAATACTCCAGATGGTTATAGTTTTATACTAAAAAAGTATCCATGCAGTGAAAGCATTTTCGGATTTCGGCTTGCGTCGATAATACGATTACTACTCCCTTGTTGACATCCACGTTTTCTCGTATATCCCTTCACTTGTGTATTTGTCGTTATTCACTGGATGCTCAGTTAATGAATTTATTACAGGTACAATTAGTGGTAGCACCACTTAGATTACCTGACAAAGGTTCCCATTTGGCATTTATTGTGTCTGGGGTAATTATTCAATCTAAATCCAGGTTTGAAGTGAGGTGAAATGTGTGTTATGTAATATGCACGTGGCAGCCCAGCAAGAGATGAATGATCAGTTGATTTTTTTTTTTTTGAATCAACGGAACGTTCCTAGTCATCAAAGGATTAACAGAAAATACGTTGATTGATTAATCACTATTATCTTGCACAGTGGATATGTAAAGAGTGAGTGTTTACATGTCTAGGTTTACTAAAACAAAGGGAATACACTCATACCATGGCGTGAAGTGCCGATGTAAAAACAACATACTGTGTTCAAAGGGTTAACTTATAATGCGTTGATTGATTGATCATTGTTATCTATCTATTGATTAAGACGATCAAAAGGGCCTACGAACATCACAACAGATTATTATGTAGGATTAGAAGCCAAACAACATAGAAATGTACTTTTCTCAACGTAACATTTTCAGTCTCTTGGTGATGACATTAAACATCAAAATGTTTGGAATTCGTTATCATAATAATACAGATGGAAATGTTTTTCAGTCACTTTGTAAAATAACTGAATATTTAGACGTTTAATAAATTTGTTACACATTTGACAGTAAAAAAATATACACACTATAAAAAAAGCAATGCTCAGGTGAAATATGTACTTTGTGTTGCAAGTCAAAATAGTGTAAACGAAAATCGCAAAATTACCAAGCAAGTGACTTATCAAAACTTCGTCACCATTACCGATGCTACCCACAAAGATACCTACATTTCCTTATTATCTCGAAAACTGTATTTCATTTTGTTCATCAATGTGACCATACGCCCTTATTACTACCCATAAAAGCGACAAATGCGCTTACGAATGGCGCAGCAGAGGTCGCGAACTAGTCTAGATTTCTGCTATACATCCGGGTACTCACTGGGAAAAAACAATAACAAAGGCAAAACCAGTCCCGGGGAATTGCGTTAGATCAGTGCCCCTTTAAGGGGAGGTAAGTCAGTCTGCAGGGTGTTTCTCTTATGAATGCCCGTGATGGCTTCAAGGGGAGGTAAGTCAGCCTGCAGGGTGTTTCTCGTACGATGGCCCGTGATGGCTTCAAGGGGAGGTAAGTCAGTCTGCAGAGTTGAACATGTGACAAATAGGTCAGTCTATAAGACCTGCATCAGCTTTCCTCCCAAACTGAGTCAACATGCCATGAAATAACTAAAATTGTGTTCAAACCATGCAAAGCAAACTCCCTCACTCACTCCTGCTTGATGACAGGTGACGACACGCTGAAGCTGTGGGACATCAGAAAATTCAGGGATCCACTTGCAGTCGTCAAGGATCTCGAGAGCGTCTTCCCAATGTAAGTACTTGTTATACTAGGCTTAATGAAATAAAAGAATGGTTCTCAGGCAATGGTTTTTGAAAATATAGTGTGGGTGGGCGATGTCTTTTTTTTTTCTTGGGGTCGGGGGTTGGTTGGGGGGGTCAAACTCAGTATGTAACCAAATAAACAGTTGTGTAACCAAATTAAAAGTTGTGTACAATCAACCTGGGAAAGGGCCTTGTATTTCTTGATGAGTAAAATACTGGAATACAGTATTTGACTACTGTTGGACTTGGAATATTTAAGGATTTTTTTTTTTTAAATTAGAAAATGGAAATAAAAACGAAACGTGCGGCAGACTATGATGATGCGGGCAGGGCCTGAGAACAAAGATTATTATTTATTTTTAGCCATATAATCCTTACATGATGCATGAAACTAAATATAATGCATGACATTTCCATTTGTTTGTTTGTTTGTTGATTGTGAAAAGTAGCAATTCTGTACATTCTGTAAGAATAAATACCTGTAACTGTAAACAATGGTTCATTCATTCATTAATGCTACGATCTTCTACAGGACCGACTGTCTGTTCAGTCCTGATGACCAGATGGTGGTGACTGGGATATCAGTGAGGAAAGGTCAAGGTTCTGGGAAACTCATCTTCTTTGAGCGGAACACACTGAACCGTGTGACTGAGATGGAGATAGGCGATTCAGTAGGTGTTCATGATTTCCTACACGAACATATAGCCTTAGAAATCTTTTATTACACAATACATTTCTCTCATCTAATGTTTCATTTTTCTGATGATGTTTTTCACATGGACTGGAATTTCCACACTGCTAACCTGACAAATAACTATTTTTATTATCCGGATTGGTTTTGAAATTATATTCAGATATCGCACAGTCATGGCGCAGGACTAATGATTTCCATTTACAGGGCATCTAATAAACTACACCCTTGCTCACCAATGCAGGTATCTTATACATGCATATCCAATTTTCCTTGTATTTCATTGAACATGATGAACAACTTTAGCTAGGTCATTCTAAGACATGGACAAATTGACCTGATGTTTTGTTTTGTTGTGATAAATATACCCCTGTTATATATATGTCTTTTGTTGATAAACGATATAAATGTATTTGAAAAGTCTGTTCTTATTTATTTGAAACATATTTTCAGCTTAAGAAATCAATTAATGAAATTACTACTCTGTGTAGATGTATGTTCACATGATCCAAATATTCTGTCTTCAAAATGTACAATAGGCCATTTGGGCCAAATTGTCAGTCCTATACTGTCTTATACTAACTCCGAGTCAACCACTCCTTGTTTTATCCCCTCAATGCCAAGCTCCTTAACGTCTTTTGGTATGACATGGTCAGGGTATCAAACCACTGATTTTTCACTCTCCGTTCTCTATCCACTACACTGGACGCAATAACGTTCCTGATGAAGATATGTGGGCCTTAGCATGCTTAGGAAAATGTTCCAAACAAAAATGCCTTTAATCTGTTTGATTACAATTAATTAATTTCTCAGATGCAATTGTATCTCAATTGCATTTAAAGTGTCTCAAGTAAATCTTGTCCTGTAAGAAAAAGAAACCATATCAGATTTATTATGTTTCTAGGAGCTTCAAAGAAATCTTGATTTTTAAAAAAATACGATTTTTTGAAAATTTGCCTGTCAAAGGCACTTAGTTTTGAATCCTTAGTCAATCCCTGCTTTTCATAATGCAGAGTGTGGTACGAGCTCTGTGGCACCCGAAGCTGAATCAGATGGTGGTTGGATCAGGAGATGGCTTGGTTCGTGTCTACTACGACCCCAAGAAGAGTCACAGGTCAGTTCCAGCCCTGAAATGTTCCTTGTCACTATCGGACATTTGCTTGTAACAGACCTGCAGTCTACCGTGTCCAGTAATCGATTTGCTCCTTTTGAATATGAGTAAGCTTTGACTGCTGTCAGTTTGTCTGTTGTTTACAGTATTCTAAGTGCTAGACAAATTTCAGGCTTTTTAGCTCACCTAACTAAAAGTTAATGATAATTTTGTTACCTTTGGCCTAGCAGTGTACAAGCCTATTCAGTTTGTAAAATCATGTATGCCCCGCTAGTGACACAGGTAACTCGTTGTGATGTCTCTGTTATAGTGCTGATTCCAGGTGTTTTTCAATCCTTAAGCATGAAAAAGTCGATGCTCATGATATTGATCACTGGATTGTCTGGTCCAGACTTGATTATTTACAGACCACTGTCATATAGCTGGAATATTGCTGACAACAAACCAACCAACCAACAAACAATGGATCAGTGTGCACTTGAATTTCATTCTCAGCTCCTTGGGAGTATACAACCAAAGCTGCCTGGGAGGCACTAGGTTAACAGTCACATTACTGTCTCATCCTGCCTGGTACCCATTCAACATACAATAAGCCTTGGCATTAAATAATTTTGGCTGTTGCATTTATGTATTGCTACATTGTTAGAAGGTTAATACTAAATAACAGTCACATTAACATCTCATCCTTCCGGGTACCCATTCATCATACAGTTGGCCTTGGCATTTAATACTTTTGGTTGTTGTTTTCGTGTAATGGTACTCGGTTACTTTGTCACTACATGTGGTTTTTGTGCAACAGGGGTGCCATGTTGTGTGTTGTCAAGCAGAAGCGGAAAGCCAGACAGGTGCAGGTGATGGCATCACAGACCATCATCACACGTAAGTCTGGTTGAAGAAGGTGACTAGAGTACTCACGGAAATGAAAAAAACCTGTTTTTTCGATCTCAGATTTTAAATAAATGCAGTTAATATACAAAATATATAAATATTCAAACAACTCAAATACAGCGTATCAAAGGTTTTTATGTCTTTTTACACGTAAAAGTGTGTAAAATATGAACAAAACAGACTACCGTATTCGACGTAATAAGCGCCCTGCTCTAATAAGCGCCCACGGCGATATTTGTTAATATATTGGCTAGTGAACAATCTCAATTAGCACCCCTTCCAATTGATTAATGTACACAAGACTGATTTATTTGTGTATAATACGCACTCGTATGTTATATGTACCCTTAATTATGGGCAATTAAATTCTGGAAAAATATATTTGTCGTATATAAACATTTCAGGCTGTCGGCATAAACCACAAAATTTACGATCTTTCAACTCAAAATAATATTCTAATAAGAGCCCCCATTTCTAATTTTGAGAGCGCCCTGGGCGCTTATTACGTCGAATACGGTATTGTGAAACTGAGCATAACCAAGTGTTAGTAGATCAAGGTGAATGTCCATGACCTATGACACCTTGACAACAGGTGAAAACAGGTGCTTGAAACCCACTTGCTTGTGATTTGTCAGTGGTTAGTGATTTGTGAGTGGCATTGTGGGATAGTGAATCATCATCAAAATATCAGAACGTAAAAGTAACATATTCCCTTCTCAAACAACAACCTACATGTCATTATTATTATGTACATAAACATAGCTGTTATTTTTATTGTTGTTTTGATAACATTTTTTCCAGGCTAATTTGCATAATGCCTATAGCCTGTTTCTGCCATGTCAATTTGGACTTAGTTTTATTTTTGAATGTTGAAAGTGCCTACAAATTACCTCCTGTAAAGTACAATTTGTATTGAGCACTGAGATAAAACTAGCAAATCCAGACTAGTACTTTTTCAGTTGTTTTGTTATTTCGTATTTACATCTACGTAATGCTTTGTGTCGATTTTTAAATCCAGCAAAACAGGTTTTTTTCATTTCCCTGAGTACTTTAGTAGCTGGTATTGTAGCCAGTGAAACCTGGATGGTATTGGTTAACACTGAAACAGGTTATGATGGAATTAAGATGTCTTAGGTTAAGACGGGACAGGGAAAATATGCAAGACAGGCAGATGGTATTTGATGGGTAAACAATGTTCTATGACCATTTTAGAAATAGTTTTTTTTAAACACATTAAGAAAGATAAACAAGTTCTGACATAGTTTTAAATTGTGTGCAATAAGGTTTTTGAAATCCCGTTAGTCGCTTCTTATGACAAGCATAGTCGCCTTTTACGGCAAGCATGGGTTGCTGAAGACCTATTCTACCCCGGATCTTCATGGGTCTTCAGACATTTAGTTTGATATACATGTATTGCTGTTGGAATTTACATTGTTTTGTCGCCTAAGGTGACGCAATTTGCTGTGCACAGTTGCCTCCCTATGGCCTGCCAGAAACCTATGATTGTGGGTTTGAATTCAAGTTCACAATAATTATGTTTTTAGGTTTGTCAGCACCATACCTGTGCTGAAGTGGTAAATGTCTGACACTTGCATGACTTCAAGCTCTCCTCCCACATTAAACTTACATGCTGTGATATAACTGGAATACTGTTGAAAGCGGCGTCAAACACAACTAACTCTCTATTGTGATTTTTTCCATGTTCCAGCGTATGCACTGCCCATGTTCCGTCAAGGTAAACCCACCAGCACACGCAAACAGGAGGAGAAAGTCAGGAAGGACCCCATGAAGAGCAAGAGGCCAGATTTGCCTGTCAGTGGACCAGGTGAGTTAACCAGTTGTTTTAGGTAAGGAGAGCGTATTTGTGGACCAGGTGAGTTAACCAGTGGTTTTTAGGTAAGGAGAGCACATTTATGGACCAGGTGAGTTAACCAGTGGTTTTAGGTAAGGAGAGAGTATTTGTGGACCAGGTGAGTTAACAAGTATGGAGTGGACCAGCAATTTAGCTAATGTAAGCATTTTAGTGGATATGGCGAACGATTGAGATAAAGAGAGTATATTAGTGGACCAAATGTGAAAGCAAGCGTAGAAGAGGACCATGCGAGTTAACTAGCGAGATAAAGAGAACATATTAGCAGATCAGGTGATTTAATAACTGAGTTAAAGAGAGCATGGAAGATGACCAGGTGAGTGCATGTTTGTGGACCCACTGATCGGACGAATGTGGAAGTGAACCAGTTGAGTTACAGGAAATGTTAACTTAAAGTTAAAGTGAGTTAAAGAAAGCATGTTAGTGGACGAGACATGTGTGGACTAGGTTGGTTGAGGAGAGCAGGATAGTTGTCAGTTTGGGTTGGGGGCATGTCATAAGAAAATCAGGTAGATTGAGGTGCTGTTGGATAGATTATTGAACAAGGTGACATTTGGGTGGGTTTCAGTGATCCAGTGTCGGTTGGGGTCCTGGATGAGGCAAATGCATTATGTTGTCGTAGGTGAAGGAGTCAGTGCGTGGTATCATACATTTTCCAGTGACTCCCACCTATCATATATTACAGGTACCGGTGGTCGAGTTGGAGCAAAAGGAGCTACTCTATCTCAGTATGTGGTTCAAACTCTCATCAAGCGCAAGCCGGACAAGTATGAGAATGATCCTCGTGGCGCCATCTTGAGGCATGCAAAGGAGGCGGAGGAGCATCCCTACTGGGTGGATCCGGCATATAAGAAGTGAGTAGCTGTGCAACTGAGCTTGGTTGTAAAGACTGAGCAGATGAATAGCACTGATGAACTTTGTGGGTTTTTTTTCTATGAACTTTCGAAAGTAAATACATTCTTGGCCTTGTTATACCAAGGTTCCGTCCGTCAGTCTGTCCATCCAAAAACTTTGTCCGCGCGATTTCTCTTAAACTATTCAGTGGATTCATCTCAAACTTAGTACATATAATCTGTCATATGGAGGGGTGCAGTCAAAAGATTAAAATTGTTTTTATTAATTTTCCATTTTCTTAATGAATTTTTCAAACCCTAACCCTATCCATTATTTAATTTGAAACTACTGACACACTAGGCGGGTCGGGGGTATTAGTTAGCCATGCCCACTTTTGCCCTTGTTTCACAGTAATTTTACTGGTACGATCATAGCAAATCAGTGTATGGGAGTTACGGTCGACTTAGTGCCAAGACTGTTTTGTGGATTATAGCCCTGGTATTTCTAGATGTTGTTATTGGCAGACAATTGAAATTGCTGTACTGAATCAGGAAAATATATCTGCATTCAACTCACTGGCAATTTATTATTTTTTTTATCTAAAATGGTACAAATAGAAGAAACTATATAATCAAGTGCATAATATAATTTCATATCTACATGAAACTTTAGTTGACTACAAGCCCATTCTATGCAATTTGCTGTCAGTAATATTTGTATGAGATATTGATGTGTGTAAAATAGTGTTTCTTGTTTGCAGGACCCAGCCTAACAAGGTGTTCCAGGAACCTGAGACGGAGAAGAAAGATGACGATACCCCACATTGGAAGAAGCAGAAGATAAGCTAGAGAGCAGCCCCAACCTCAGCTGGAGGCCCTGTGTATCTCACACTGTTGTCAGGACGACTAGTGTGAGCATCCATCTGCACATTTTCCCGAGGCAAGAGAGTTAACTGTCTTTAAAAGTCCAATTTCCACCCTTGCCGAACTAGGCTGGAATTAATGGGCTTGATCGTTGCGCAACCAGTGGCTATTACCAGTTATGTCCCTTCTAAGCCTCTCCTATAGACCAATCAGATTCCACCTCTTGTATCACTTGCATTTGCTTCAAACAAAACAGTGGCTCCCAGTCAAGACGATCTGATCGATAATCAATGTCTTTATTGTGCTAAAACAAGTCTTGCATCGCGAAATGCATCAAATCATGTGAGCACCTTGATTAAAAACATGAAAAGATTTGGAAAATATCTGTTGACAACAATTTGGCAGTGCACATGCTTTGCAAATCCTGCAAATGACCGAAATCTTAACAACAGTTAACAAACCGGATTTCGATTTCGTTACGCGATTTTGATTGGACTATGCATAGACTTGTTAGCCCAGCCAAAATGAAACTCCATAATACCAGCCTAGATCAGCAAGGGTGGGAACTTGACTTTTATAGTCAGTTAACTCACTTGCCTCGGGAAGATGCCATCTGAATTGTGGATGAGACATTGTTGTCCTCATTCTGCACGGAGTGGAAATGAGCAGCTAGAAAGCACCAAACCACTTCCTGGTCAAGACATCTCTCAGACTGAAGTGACCTGCATCATCTACATCTGGAGGAGTGTATTTTAACCTGTGAATAAACAGCGAGTTCCTCATGAGCCAAATGATGAATCAGTCAATGAAGAATTTAGAAGAAAACGGTGGCAATTTAGATGAGAAAACACACGACAGTCTACAGATGGAGGGTGAATCAAACCCTGACAAAATTACCTTCCCTTGCAAAGTTTAAGCAGGAGTCATTCCCTTGGTCTGTTTAGCTGTCCTTCGTCAGGCAGTTAATATCCGACCTCGGGCTTCTCCAAATAATGCCTCCAATAATATGTTACCCTTAAAGGAACTACATGCCTCCATTGCTGTTGTTTTGTGTTCACTTGTCATGTCTTACTAAAGTTTGTTAGGGTACATCATGTTTCTGGTTTCAGGATGATATTGGCTGCATGACAATGTACATCGTGTAGTTGATATGTGTGATTGCAGCTACACCTAGGACATTATAAAGAATTGAGAGATAGTAGAAATAGGCAACATTCCTTTTGAAACTATTGATTAGTATTTTAAGATCAGATCCAGATATTCATCCATTGTATATAAATTCACAAGACACTTGTAAATATTGAATATGTAATAAATATTCATGATTCACTTAGTGTATTTAGTGGTGTGATGTTTTCCTTTTCAAAACAGTCCCTTCCACTTCATTGAAGATTTACCAGTGGTGCATAGTATGAGAAATGATTCACACCCCTGCAACCTATGCTTGTCGTAACCCGTGGGGATTCCGGGTTAGAATGGGTCCCCAGCAACCTATGCTTGTCGTAACCCGTGGGGAGTCCGGGTTAGAATGGGTCCCCAGCAACCTATGCTTGTCGTAACCCGTGGTGATTGCGGGTTAGAATGGGTCCCCAGCAACCTATGCTTGATGTAACCTGTGGTGATTGCGGGTTAGAATGGGTCCCCAGCAACCTATGCTTGATGTAACCTGTGGTGATTGCGGGTTAGAATGGGTCCCCAGCAACCTATGCTTGATGTAACCTGTGGTGATTCCGGGTTAGAATGGGTCCCCAGCAACCTATGCTTGATGTAACCTGTGGTAATTGCGGGTTAGAATGGGTCCCCAGCAACCTATGCTTGGTGCAACCTGTGGTGATTCCGGGTTAGAATGGGTCCCCAGCAACCTATGCTTGGTGCAACCTGTGGTGATTCCGGGTTAGAATGGGTCCCCAGCAACCTATGCTTGGTGCAACCTGTGGTGATTCCGGGTTAGAGTGCAGACAGAAGATGTGTCATGAAGCCATAACGATCATGATCATTGGTACCTGACATGGCCAAAGTGTAAACACTAAACTGTGGGTTATGGTGCTGTAATGCCCTAGATTCAAGGGGATGAGAAATACATACAAATAAAATAAGATCACCAAATCTTTCAACATTCCTGATATATTGTTTTCTTTGATAACCTGTAAACTGAACATCAACATTATCAAATGACCCTGAAGCATTTTGCAAATACAAATAATTATTCACTTACCTGAATAACAAAGAAACAGGTCATGATTTTCAGTGTTTATTTGGTTCTGTCACATAACTTACATTCAAGAAGGAAGGCACTCTTTCACGTATTGACTCAAGGCTTTCCTGAGAGAAGACCTGTAACAATACCATGTAATTTCTCAGTAAATTGTTCAAAGGAGAATTTTGCGAGCACTCTTTCTTTCCCAGCATTGCCCATTTTCCTACTGAGGCCAGAATCCTTCACAAACTTGTCCATTGCTTCACTAAAACTATCTGGAATAGGTTGACAAAGAAAGCCAGTTTTCTGGTCCTCGACCGTCTCTAGGGGCCCTCCACTCTTCACTGCAATCACCGGACACTTCATGTACATGGCTTCAATAGGTACAATACCAAAGTGTTCCTTGTCAGGTGTGTACAGGAGACATGAACAGTGAGTCAGCAGTGTTCTCTTCTGGGCGTCACTGAAAGAACGCAGGAATGTGATGTTGTCGGTCAGTTTCAGTTTCTCCGACAGCTGCCGAAGCTCCAGATAGTGTTCTACATTTTCAGTTACCCTTTCATCATACCCTCCTGCCATTATCAAGTGAATGTCTTTCACATCAGGGTGACGCTCAGTCAGCTGACCTGCACAAAACAAAGGACTTGATGATTAAATGCTGTACACTAATCTCTACTGAAAACTAAGGGACCGGTCATTTATTACAGAGGGGTGGGGGATTGGTCAGGGTTTCCTGACGCACTAAAGTACTTAAAATAATCACCCTCTCCCTAAGCTTGTCATATTTTTAGACGATTTACCCATGTCTTTGTACGTTTTGTTCATGACCCTCCCCAAAAAGACCCCCCCCCCAAGGCACTTTAATATATTTTATTAAATGTCCAATCATACACAACTCTCTCAGAATACCCTGTATGTGTATTCTTTTAATGACCCTCCCCTATAGACTGTCATAATAACTGGGATAATGTAGTAGCCATCCTCCTGATTTATTGTGACCCCATAATAAATGACTGGTCCCTAACTGTGAACATGTGAATGCAATGATTAAAAAAATCATGTAATAATGTCAAATTACTGTATATCCTGCTGTTCTTTATCATGAACATGAGGAGTGAGAAGAGATTTTTTTTGCAGAAGCTCGGTATCATGTCTTACCAGTGGCCAAATACTATCATTACAAAAGGACTGTCAATACTTAGCACCTGTTGTACCAAACAAGTCCTGTTCCAAAAGCAAATAAAGTGTTTCGATTTTCGATAGTCTACGCGAATAATGATTATCTTAACACCATGATCTGATTGTGGAACATATTCTTGATCTCCATTCATGATGAACATACTACACTACAACAACTAGAGGTGTCACAATATGCCGACCTCATGAATTGTTACAAATCATGACACGAGAGTATCTCAATACTTATTTGCATCTCACATGGCATGTTAATTTAAGATTGTTCTAATGGTAGCATCCAATCAGATTTGATCTTTTTTCGTGCTAGGTGCTAAGGGTAATTATCACAACTTGATATTGTGCAAGTTTATTAACATAAATAGTGCTTTTGAATTTGATAAACCAAGATCATTCATTTGAGAAGCATACATATATAAGTAAGGTGGATTAGATTTCATAGAGATGAGCTAGTGATGGAAATACCTTCCAAGTTGCTTCAGATGACTTGATGAAATTACAACAATTATTGAAGTCATGTTTCATGATGCTGCTATACATGCTATACTAACCAAAAGCTTCTATTGCTAAACCAAGATTCTTCTTCCTCTCATATCTGTTGATTGACAGAAATATCAACTTTTTGTTTTGGGGCATCAGCTCCTTGGTAGGTGGCTCCACCGGCTTGTTGAATGCAGTAAAGTCTGGGATAGGGTACAACACCTCTGGCTTCATGTGGCTCAGTGAGCTGAAAGTATCCCTGAACACGCCAGCTGTCAGAAAGAGAGTTGGAAATTAGTGTACATCTGTCAGTGACTGCATTCAGTCTGTTGCTTATTGATAATAACATCAGTTGATCCCTAGCCATCAACAATGTATTTTTGGACGGTCAAGTTAATGAGAATCTAAACAATAAGATTGCTAATCCAAAATGACATAAATATGTGTCTTAAACTGCAATATCAATTGAAGGATCTACTTTGAGAGCATGAGCTGTATATGACTCAATTACTGTAGTAAATATTTTCATTCAAATTTGCTCAGAAAATATAACCATTGCTAAAGTATTTTTCCTAGCTCTTGAAGACAAAATCATTTAAAGATATTTGTCTGCTGTATGTCATTTATACAGTAGTAATCATGGTGATACACATCATTGTCATGCTGTCTTGCCCTTACAATTTGCTTACAAAATAATATGTGGCGTACTTAAGCAAATGCTGAGGGATGCAACTCTGCACAATAATATGTGGTACGAAACACATGTTAGACGACAGGTCCACCCATGCTCCCACACACTTGGAAGTAACACCATAACACTTATCATCATCATGTCATACATTACCTGTGAATTTACTGTTGACGAGAACACAGTGCGCCATCCCCGTTGTCCTCTCCTCTAGCCAATCAATTGGTGTCCGATACAGCTTCTTCAGCAAACTCTTCCGCTGCGTCAGTAGCATGTCAGGGAAATGACAGTAGAAAAGAACTTTGGCACTGCTGAATCTTAACACTGGCATACATGCGGAAATTTGATCACAAAAAATGAGATCAAAAGTTAGAGAACTAAAAACAACCAGGTATATTGCCGCATAGATCATTCTGAGATAGGCACACAGGGCATAACACTTCCCAAATATACTCCGTGGAAGCCAGTCACCAGCAGTGATCACCTCAAAAGTTCCATCTTTAGTTTCTTGAAAGCAATGTCCTGGGTCATGATGTGCTGTAACAAATTTGACGTCCATACCTTTTGATTTCAGGGCCAGGGCAGCATCGATCACTGCTCTTTCGGCTCCCCCTATTCCCAGATCGGGATGGAGAAAAATTACTTTTGACATGCTTTGGGGTCTCCAGTATTTTATACACGATGTGAGATAGGTTAAAATCTAATATAATGGTGTATAGAGAGCATGTTGCGTCAGTTCACGTCGTCATCAGATTTACCGGAAGTTGACACCAAGTTGACCTCAAAACTACGAAGAGCTATTTTTTTTACCGTTTAACCATAATCAAAGTATGGATAAACGACTACTGCGGTTTGTTCATCATACCAAGCTGTCGTTTATGAGTTAATATAGTACGCGTGTGAAACCGATATGGTTATTTTTCTGAAACACACATTCAAGAACTTGGAGTGTGTGTAAATTGATGTATCTGTATAAACTGAATTGCTGTTCGGCCATTTGCGGGCCTGATGTTAGCTCACCTGAATAATGGAGTCTTAAAATTATTATAGAATATATAGAGACTGAAAGTTACGGGAGCTTATGTCGTGGCCCGTTGTTTGTTGTCCTTCCGTCGTAACGTTTTGCATTCTTTGCTCTGAAAGTACAAAGTCTGACGAAGCTGAAAGTTTGCACACATTGCTTCCCGGTCGTCCGACTCAAGGAATGTAGTTTGCCCTTGTACGAAGTTGAAATGTTAAATGTTTTGACAGAAACGAACTTGGTTCTTTTCTGAAATTGAATCCAATCAAGCAATCCTTTCAGTTTTTGACAATCCACATGGCATTAAATTCAATTGTCTCAAATATTTTCTGTGAATACAAAGGAAGTCCTTCCTTGATTGTGTTAAGGATTATGGGTAATCTTTGAGACACGGATTTGGTGATACATTTGCTTGGCCCAGCAATATATCTCTCTTTGTACGGATTTTTATGGAGCTGTGGAATCCAGTACAAAAGAGGAATGGACATGTCTTCGGGTTTCAGAGTCAAGCCAAAAGTTGTTAATACTTATGCATGATTTTGGCAGACAGAGGGCATACACTTTTATGCAATATATAGACGCGATTACTAAACACTGACTAGTTACCCTTGATTTATGAAGATTTCGATATTACAATGGGCGCATGTTAATGTATTTCTTCAACCTTAACAAACTCACAAAAAGAATGGGGGAGGCTCATCGAGTGCCGTTAGTTGGAGTTAGTAAGTAACAGAAATAGGCTTCACATCTTGTACCCAGGTGGAGAATCGAACCAGGGTCTTCGGCGCAATGAGCGAACGCTTTATCCTATGGGCTACCCCACCGACCCCCGTAGTTTGGAAAAACCCATGATAAAAAAGACTTGTCTTTCGTGAAAGCATCTTCAGATTTCTGATTGTGTATGTAATAAGATGACAGATTGATTTGGATCCCATTTCTGATATCATTTCTGTATTTTAGCTTGATATTTACATCTATCAGTCCATCTTCCCGAGGCAAAGGAGTTTCTGGACTTTTATAGTCAGTTATTTCTCTTGCCTCGGGACCATGCTCTATAATATCAAAAATATACGTTTGATTTATTTGAGACGTAAAAATGAAACCCAATTTTTCCATTGCATGGTTATTTTATACTATCGACTATCGGATGTAAATTTTAGAAAACCTACTCATTAAACTAAATGGGTATGATCTCTTATGTACATTTTAGTATAGTCTCTCAGATTACCTGACAAAGACTATGCAAAATAACTCAATAAGCACCTGTCGACTGTCCTGCTATGACCAACGTTTATCTCTGCGTGTTTTCTCCCATGTGTGTGTGTGTGTGTGTGTGTGTGTGTGTGTGTGTGTGTGTGTGTTATTCGAATGGTGGTGTTTAGGATAGCAATCGGTGGTTCTCATGTGTCATTTCTCATTTATTCAATCTATTAAGATTAAAGGCTAATCCAGGTCTCATTGCATTACAAGTTATGTAATAGGCACGAGGCAGTGCACCAAAAGAGGGATGATCAGTCGAGTTGCAAAATGCAAAGGATTAACCGATAATATGTTGATTGATTAATAATTGTTCTTACACAGGGGATTTGTTAATATAGTAAGTGTTAATATATGTATTTTTGCACACGAGATACACCCATCTGTGGGCGTGTAGTACCTATGCATTTGGTAAAGGATTAACAGATGATACGTTGATTGATCAGTGTTATCTAACTCAATTGATTTGTTTAACAAACCTGGAAATCGTGAAAATAGTTGAACGTCTTTATTTATATGCATGCACAACGTTTCAGGGCGTTCATTCACGTGGTGAAAGGGCATGAAGTAACCCTGAAACATTGTGTATCAATAATATGAAAAAGTTGTTATTCATAGTCATTCTCAATGTCAAGTGTGGTTCTATTTATTTGTTTATTAAATATATTCAGAACATCACATTTTGGAAATGATTTTCAAATCTTATTCATAAGAACACCATGGCGTAGATATCAGAATAATCTGGCTGAACGAAACTACACAACATTAATTTTGTGGACGAAGAGACCATAATTTGTACTTAATACACCACATTGCACAACGATCTTGGAGGAAGATACTACCCTTTCCTTCGACCCCCTTCTAGTTCCATCATTATGTTTTACACGTTATACAACACACTACACACCATTTAAGAAAGAAGCGACGTCGTTTTCTTTGTTGATATTCTCTAGTTCCAGGAATATATGTTCATATTTTATACAACACACTATAAAATTGTGGACGAAGATAATTTGTTATCACCTTTTTATAGGAATTTGTCGGTATACCCTTCTGGTTCCATGGATATGTTTTACACTTTGTACAAGACACTACAGATCATTTGCAATTGAAAAACAGTTTTTGCTTGAGACATTTCTTGGTATCCTGTTCTAGTTCAGTGACTATGTTGTACACTTTTTATAACACGCTACATCATTCGCGATTGAAGATTCCTCATTTCTTGATATATTTGTTGGTATCCTCTTCTAGTTCCATGAATATTTTTTATACTTTTTACAACACACTATACACACCATTTGAGAATGAAGCTACGATGTTTTCTTGGAAGATGTGTTGGTATTCTCTTCTAGTTCCAGGAATATATTTTTACATTGTACATCACACTTCACACCATTTAAGAATGAAGCGACGTCGTGTTTTTAGATTTGTTGGCATCTTCTTCAACTTCCAAGAATATATACTTTGTACAATATACAACACACTACAGAACAATTGTGGGAGCAGATACAACCTTTTCCTGGGTCATTTGAGGTATCCTCTTCCAGTTCATATGAATATATCTTTTACAATACACAACAGTATTTGCGGTTGGAGATACCGCTTTTTCCTAACACATTTTTTGGTATTTTTTGGTGAATGACCCTGGATATGAACCAGTGTGAAACCTTGCCATGTGGGCTGCCATTACCACTGTGTTACTACTGAGAAGGGGCATTTCATTGTCATGTATTGTAAATATTGAAAAGCCTATGGTGTATAATTACTTAAAATATTACTGTAATATGAAGACAAACTGGGTTCTTGTTCTTTCAAAGTGTTCCGTTTGCTTCACACAAAGTTCGACAGTTATTTGTAAAAAAGTTACATCAAGTTAAGCTAATGAATAAGTCTCTCGCTCTCGCTCTTTCTCCTTTGTACTTACTTGCGGCTAAATATAGAATACTAAACGAGCTACCGTGTAATACCAATTTTATGAAACGAGTGAATAGTTCAGGTATCTGACGAGCGAAAGCGAGTCAGATACCACAACTATTCACGAGTTTCATAAAATTGGTTTTACACGGGAGCGAGTTTAGTATTTTATTTATTACTTGACATGTATTACGTTTTTAGAATAATACTGTTGAGTATGATTAGGCTGACACCTACATGATCCACGGCATAACCCAATTGAGTTTAACAAATAATACTTCAAACACGTCAAAAGTTGAAACGTATGAATTTAATACCATACAACGGCCTATCTTTAGAACTAAGGCGTCCGTTCCACAAAATTATCGTTGCGCTAAGGTTATCGCAACTCACATACTTTAACTTAGACTAACGACTGTCGTTGCGCTACAATCATGACAATACGATCGCCTTGTGGTACGGGGCCTTGCACCTCAAAGTTTACCATGACGTAATTTTTGGAATTTTGTTGCAAGATCCATCGGCGAAACAATGCAATGTGACGTCAGCCTAGCAACAACGTTGCTGGGGTCATCGAGTGTGCACAAGCTCCTCTCAGTGATCTATCATCTCCACTCGCAATGTCGTTGAATAAGCCAAGGGATGTTAAGAGCTTTCAATATTTGTTCGTGAAACGTGTTCCGAGAGTACATAAGCACGCGTTTTGTATTACACAATGTGTAATACAGCTGTATGTTTATTAAACGGGTGATCTCTGCACGGGCAAGTAATAAATATAGAATTCTAAACGAGCTCCCGTGTAATACCAATTTTATGAAACGAGTGAATAGTTGTGGTATCTGACGAGCGAAAGCGAGTCAGATACCACAACTATTCACGAGTTTCATAAAATTGGTTTTACACGGGAGCGAGTTTAGTATTTTATTTATTACTTGCCATTTATAACGTTTTTAGAATTATACTGTTGAGTGTGAATAGGCTGACACCTACACGATCCATGGCATAATCCAATTGAGTTTAACACAATAATACTTCAAACACGTCAAAAGTTGAAACGTATGAATTTCATACCATACAACGGCCAACCTTAAGAATTCAGGCGTCCGTTCCACAAAATTATAGTAGCGTTAAGGTTATCGCAACTCACATACTTTTTACTTAGACCAACGACTGTCGTGCTACAGTACGATCGCCCTATTGTGGAACGGGGCCTTGCAGCTCAAAGTTTACAATGACGTCACAATACCCGATGACGTAATTTGTGGAATTTTGTTGCAAGATCCTTCGGCGAAACAATGCCATATGACGTCAGCCTAGCAACAAGGTTGCTGGGGTCATCGAGTGTGCATAAGCTCCTCTCAGTGATCTATCATCTCCACACGCAATGTCGTTGAATAAGCCAAGGGATGTTGAGAGCTTTCAATATTTGTTCGTGAAACGTGTTCGGAGAGTACATAAGCACGCGTTTTGGTATTACACAATGTGTAATACAGCTGTATGTTTATTAAACGGGTGATCTCTTCACGGGCAAGTAAATACAGAATACTAAACGAGCTCCCGTGTAATACCAATTTTATGAAACGAGTGAATAGTTGTGGTATCAGACGAGCGAAAGCATGGGTTGCTAAAGACCTATTCTAATCGGTATTCTTCAAGGGTCCTTTGCCATTCTCTTAGAAGTTTTAGTACACGCGTGTACCACCACGATCACCAACCCTTCATTGCGGCTTTTCGTAAATGACTGGCATAAAATAAAACATTTGGTAGATTGTTTACTGTTTACCTGAAGGATAAGTTGGATTGGGAGAAAAGAGGATCAAACTGTTCTGGTCCCTTAACTACACTCATCTCTGCCCCTCGGTGATTCCCAGGCAACCTGTGGTTGTCGAAAGAGTAGACTAAATGGATCTGGTGGCTAGGCTCAGGGATGAAGTTGATTGCCTGTCATTCTAGCCGGAACGTGTGGACCGTGGCTCATAATATCAATCACTGGTTTGTCTCGTCAAGTCTCGGTTGTTTACTCAACTCACGGGGCAGAAATGTGTCCTATAGCCATTGTGCTCTCCGCAGGTTCTCGGCTGACATATAAACAGCTGCATACTTAAGGCATTCCTCTCGCTGTAAACTAAACTTTCATCCACTTTGTCAACAAATACTCACGATCTTTGAGCATGTGTTTACATGTATTTAGATTTACACTGGTACCTAATTTGCTTCTGTTCTGTTTAGAATTCTATGTTTAATAAATAGGTAACTCATGAATTCATTATACAAAATAATTTATTCACAAGTTGCAAAAATAAATACTTGAAATGACAATTTATAACAATTATATATTATGTACGTCACACACCTTATCAACAAATTTTTAAGGTCTTCAAATAATGTGTGGCAACAGAAGAACTTCAAAGGACATCTGGCTATTCAGTGTCACTTAGGAGATAAACATACTGTGTTTTCAATGTAGAGCTAGGTTACCTGTAGATTTAACCCCGCTAAATTGAATTTGGAACCGAACGCGCAGTCACCATTATGACGTCATGCCGCTCATTGTGACGCAAAAGATATGACGTTACAGTCATATATAGAAAAGCGCCAAAATTCCAAGCTCTCTGTTGTCTCCAAAACGTAAATACATTCCCTTTGTTGATTTCTGTCGTGTTTTTCTGCACAAAATGTATTGCCACACATCCTTTGTATATTGTATTAACCGCATCTGTGCATTTTGTAACCTGTAATTGCAGTTACATGTATAATTATTTAAATACGCCTACCGACAATGACTGAAAATAGTACCATTCTACGAATATTAGCTTCCGCTGTGAAGCGGCCGTCAAACCAGCTGTTTCAATCAGAGGGGGTTTATTGTGATTTAATAGCCTCTGATTGACCAATCAGAATCGAGTAAATTCCAAATTCATGGTAGAATCTATATTAGCTCAGCTGGATCACATAAAGGGAGCAGTCTGAGTGGATATTATTTACAGGCTGCCTGGGGTAGACATGAATATATTAGAGTTCCTAATGCTAACTTGGTTACTAAGCTGTTTGTTAGTATGCAATATCAGTTGGAAAGAACATACACTGGAGAAACTAGTATTAACTAACACAATCTTAACTTAATAATTAACTTTTTAAAATCTGAAGTATTTGTCCTCAGACAGTCCCAAAGTGTTTAGATGGTCAATCATGTCTGCCTCAAATGTCTTAGTCCCACAGATTAGCACTAGAAGATTCTCCTTCCTGTCACCTAGCTCAGTGTCCAGAAGTGTGGCAGTCACTCTCCCAGCATGCACTTGGTCTCCATATCTATAACAACTGGACGATTCATCTGTTTCCTGAAAGGCACACGTGACACACTAATGTAAATTCTTATTGGCAAGTATACTACATAATATATATATTAACAAAATAAACGTATTCTATACCAAAATAAGAAAAAAACTTTAAAAAAACAGCACTCACAATCAGCAATATTCCAGCTATATTACAGAGGACTGTACATAATACAGTCAGCACCAGAAAAACTAGACCTAGGATAGCTAGCACAAGCTACTATTCACCTGACTGAGAGCGTATGTCACTGAGAAGTTCCAGAAGGAGGACCAAGTGTCTAGTTCAGCCTTCATCAAGATATCAGCGTAGGTGCGGCACCCATAGATCAGCCTCACTCTGGTCTCCTCATCCTCATCTCCCACAATTCCCTGTATGACCTGTGACATCGGGGCTATACCCGTGCCCGCTGCTAGAAGGTACAATGTTTGATACTGAAAAGACAGTAAAATTGAATTACATAAATAAACAACATAAACATGAAAAGGGAACAGGAAAAGAACAAACTTGATCAACATGGCAGTAAATTAATGGTGAGCAGTATTTCAGTCAAGTCACAGCATGTCAACTTAATGTGGGAGGAGAGCCGAAAGTCATGGAGGTCTCAGACAATTACCATTTTCTAAATCTCATTGAAATCAGATCTTAGTTCTCGCTACCGCTAAACAAAGATCCGAGGACATCCCATCACGGGTCATGTCAGAACGACCTTTCATCTGACCAATCAGAGCATCGCTTATCAGATCATGAAAGTGACAGTTGGAATGTGATTTTTGATCGTGCAACCTCGATAAAAAACACACACAGGGTATTCTGAACGATAGTTATGGGCTTTATGTCTATATTCATACAATCTAGACCATTTAATAGCCATTCCAGAATGTTCTTTTATTCAGTTTTTAATTTTGCAATCGAGTATATGTAAAAATATGTTTCGAAGCGTAGTCGCCTGTTTGAAACTTGTGCCGTAAAGCTGATTAAGCTGCCTTCTGATTGGCTATTGTCGACTTAGTCATTCCATTGGTCGGTCAAAGTTCGCGCAAGGTCTGTCTGACATGACCCGTAATGGGATATCCTCAGATGTTTGTTTAGCTGTAGCAAGAACTAAGATCTGATTTTAATGAGATTGCCATTTTCTTAAATCCAAGCAGGGCTGACAAACCTTGACACACAATCACAGTCAATAGTAGAGAAAGACTGAATAGATGTAGAATAAACAATACTACTACTAAATAGCAATAATGATTGTACATTATATCTAATTATTTTGTCATGCCAGCTCTCAGTAATCGTTAGTATGGTAAGTTTGTTCAATATTGTTTCCTCAAAGCCACAATTCAAGTTCGGTAGTATAATTCAAATTTGATTTTTGTAGTATTACCAACAACAGAAAAGAGAACAAAAATGTTTATGGGGTCTAACAATATTTGAAAATCACTGCAGAAATGACTTAAACATGTTGAAAGTGTTTTTGTAAAATGTAACTTTAAGAAACATACAAACCTGGTTCCGCTTGTAGGAGAAACTACCAAATGGACCTCGAATGTCAACATATTCTCCTTCCTTCCATCTTTTAACTATCTGGGACATCTGACCCTCAGGATACGTCTGCAGCAAGCATCATACATGTATGTCCATAATGGTATATTTTTGGGACAGTTTATTAACCATAATACAAGTGTACTTTAGATAGATCACATCCTCACCTTAATCAAAACATCAAAATAACCCTTGATCTCAACATCAGATATAGGTGTGTACTGTCGGGTTACAGGTGTGGAATCCAGATATCCCCTGGAAAAATATTAAGATGAGATTACTGATACTCTTAACACTTAGAAGTGAGTTTACACTTTAGAGCTCGTTTTACATTTTCCAATAACCTACTATCTTATTGCAATACAGGCTTAGGAAAAGGGCGCCATCGGCAGCCATTCAGTGGAAATGTGGATGGAGTGAGTGGGTGAGTGAATTACATCAGGATTAATGATCCTCACTGTTGGGGTACAATGACACACAATCAGCCTTGTGACACATTATAAACACTTGCTAAAAATAATAATTTGTTATTCTGTACGTGTAGAGATAAAAAATTCCTATATAGCCCTGTAAATAATCAACATAATGCTAAATATGAACAAGGCTGATCCATTCAATTATTAATATTGTCCATCTTCAACATGGTAACCATGGTAACCTTAACAAATGTAAACATTTCTTCGGCAGCGAATTTTTAACTTAAAATCGATATTCATAAATTTGTATTCATACAGCACTGACATTAAAAATCTATGGATACATATCAATATCGCAATATACGATGACATCCCTGAAAGACACTCAAGCATCAAGGCTTTCCTCCCAAATTAAGCTGACACGCCCTGATATAACTGGAAGACAGTTCAAGGCGGAGTTAAACCCAACTCACTCACTCACTCACTCCTACAGACCTATCCCGACATTGTTTGAGATGTCCTACCTGATAATGATATGTTGACCTATACACAGACCCAATGATTTTTCTCTCGGCAGCTTCATCCGGTATCTAGCAGAGTCCTTGGTTTCCATGGTGATAAATATGATTTTAACTCTTCTGTATCTGTCTTTGGATAACACTGGTTCCTGCAGAAAAAGGTATCAGTTTTCTATGATAAGTTATAATACCAAGGCCAGACAATTTGTTTTCTTGTTTGATGAACATGTCTACAAGAGAAATTTAACTGCCGTTTTCCCTTGAAAATATCTTCTTTTTTTACAAAACTTCTATTTCAAGAGCTTCTTGTGGAAATTCAACCATTAATAAACTCTCAAAAAATGTTTGAGTCATCATTATTTTTTTCTCATGCCTCTTAGCATATTGCCTGAGAAAATATGTTAATCAACAAATTGTACGGGTCTGGCCCAAATGTTTCATGATGAGTGAGTTTGGGCATAACTTTGTATACTATTTTAGTGTAAGAAACAATTGTGACAGTTGTGTTTGCAAATCATTTTGTGTCAACATCATGCAGGAAGAAAGCAGAAAGGGATGCAAGCCATGATATCATAATGGTGATTGATACCATCAACCAGTAGAACCCTCTTTGTTTGTTGTTTAAAGCCGCACTCAGCAATATTCCAGTATAAATCAATGAGCATGTTATGGTGACATCATAATTGGTGCAAATCTGAGATTTGAAATCACATCCATTGAGTTCTAAATAATTGAGTCTTGATGAGACAAACCAGTGGTTGATATTGTGAGCAACATACAACAAACTCAGGGTAAGATGACATGCAATCAAGTCACTGAGTCTGACCACCACATCCATCACCTCATTTGACATGCATACCGGAGGCCAATTCTAACCCAGAATCTGCATGGGTTGTGACATGAAATAATACTCCTGATGTTAACTTTTTAAGACATAAAATATTACCATAGATGTTAAGATGCTTAAGTATTTTATAGACAAAGAATATCAAATTTTGGTTTGGTTTCTCAACAAAGAAATTGTTTTTTAAACATCAAAGATTATACTTTGTAACTCTGTTTGCATAGTACCTCATCTGCCTCATCTTCCGAGTCAGACACATTTTCATGTTTGTTGTCTTTCTGCTGCAGTCGAAGGCATTCCTTTTCCCAGATCTTCACTTCTTCATCATAGATATCCAACACACATGGCACACACCCATTACCACAACAATCAGAGTCCAGGGGTTTGATAGGCTTCTCAGGCCAATCTGTACATTTAGCCATCATCAGCTTTCACACTAATAAGCAAACAAGATATTAAAGTGTCTGAATTCCCAGCTGTCACCAGGCAGAGACTTGTGAGTAGTATTTGTTCCAGAATAATCCATTTTATATTTTATGACTTTCATATGTTCATACTGTGATACAATAAAAAAAAAGACAAGTTGATCATGTTGATAGATTATGAGGCATTGTGAACAAATATTTCAGTCTTCTGTTTTTTTGACTGCGTGTGGTTTAGTACTTTCATAAGGCATTCCATACATAAGGCATGTCCACCATGAAAAGCCTTCTTTAACATGGCATTTGGAGGTGGAACTGGCATTTCTTGTATCGTAGTTATTGTTGTTGTCACTGATCCTGTCATTCATTCCATTATCTATTACTTCTTCCACAACCTGTTCTAACTTTCTCTTTACTTGCTTTGACTTAGTAAGCCCTGAAACATGAAAACAGTATCACAGGTTCTGCAGCTTTTGTTTTTTTCTCAAATAATGATAATTCGAGTTCTCAAATGGAAGAAAAACATGACATGATTCAAAGGGTTATAGCGAAAACGGCACCTCAGCAAGACGTCACCGATTGGCGAAAACGGCACCTCGACTCAACAAAAACGGCTACTGTGGCCTGGCGAAAACGGCACCTTATTTTTTCTTTTACCTTGTTCAAATAAGTGCTATTAAACTTATATGGTAACTTGCAAACACCAATAATTGTGAGATGCTAAAACAAGTGTACATTAGAAATTAGCCTCTACTCCAACTATAATCCAACTTAGCTTATACGCAACACAACTTATTGTGAAAACATGACATGCTTTGAAGAAAAATAATAGAAATTAAACTCAAGTCGTCTCTTACAAACACAAATAATTGTGAAATTGTGAAATAAAACAAGTAAGAAATTAAACCCCTAATCCAATTTACTCACCGACTGATTGGGAGGCGCAGTTAACTTAATGTGAATACACTATAAGCTTTGAAGTTTTAAGTACCTTTACTCAATTTAAACTGAAACTGTATTTCGAGGCCTAACATGGTGCTGTCAGATCACAATTATTCACAATGGCCTTTCGATGTGTTGCATGAGAGAAGAATGTCAGGAAACAACAACATGCTGTGATAACTGTGACCATGTAAATAAACCCTATATATTACTACAAAAATCGTTCATATCCTTATTGAAAATAGAGGTGCCGTTTTCGCCCGACACATAGTAGCCGTTTTCGCCAAATGCGGTGCCATTTTCGCCAGAGAAATCGGTGACGTTTTGCTGGGGTGCCGTTTTAGCCTGCACCCGATTCAAATCGTAGCAAGATTTGTAGCAAAATAACCAGCTGATGAGCGGATGTACTGAAGTTACAATGTACATTTTAAATACGTTTCCCTTTTCTCCAGAAGTAACAATGGCTGTTTATACTTCTAGATCATTCTTACCACTGCACATATGCTGACTTTCTTCATTCATCCTCAATTGATTTACATCGTTTTAATGACATAAAAGTGCATAACCTTCAGGCTGCCAGTTAGAGTTACCCCCCTTTAGACATCTTTTGTCCATGAAAGTAATAAAAGTGTCCACTTCCGTATTTAAGAAAATGCTAACATGTGCGATACCAAATACTGTTAATCTTGCAGAATAGTCAATGCATTTTTTGTGTTGTTATGTAGATAAACTCTGATGTTATTCTAGAAATTCTGCATTCTGCAGACTTTATCGTAACTGCTGTCGAGGACGAGGAGTGTAGAAATGGCTCATCTTAGTCGTGAACTCATTTTGTGTAAAATGATTTCGTCTGCTTCATCCATTAGACAGACCAGACGATGTCTCCACAATAGAAGATACGTCACAAAGATGTTCCAGAATTTTGGAAAAGTTCAGCCAGCTGTGACAGAGTTTACATGTTCAAGTCAGAAGGTTATTTTTTGTCTCAATGTTTCAGTAAAGACCCAAGACGACACATATCATTCATGATGTATTAATTAATACAGATAATTAAATTGATACATTTTACACATTTTGGTCATCCCTTCATACACTGTTCGAGAAAAAAATATGTTGAGAAGTAAAATGTTGTCTCTGCTCCATGTTAGTAATGGTAATAAATAAAAAAACAAATGACACCAGTTTAATTTCAAATAGTGAGATACTAGTACAATGAATGTGTGAGATAATCATATAAATTTATAATGCAATTGAAAGTTGCTATTCTGACATGGAGTCGACGACTTTTAAGAAAGTAAGTGATGAAAATGGGAAAAACCCTTAGCCTGCTGCATTAGCCCCACACTGCTTTTCCTATTATAATAATTTTGAGAAGCAGTAACTAGGCGCAGATGAATATCTACAGTTTGTTAAAAAGTCATTATGTCTATAATGTTTACAGCAAAAGCATGTGTTCAGTGCACAATTCGATGGAGAATACATAATGTCTGTACAACCACTACATCAATACACAAAATTTAACTCTATGGTTCTTTTGGTATGGTGAAATGTATGCATGTATATAACATAATGTGACATTATGATAATGTTTGTAATGTATGAACATTGTATGTGACAATCTGAAACACATGTGAATGTAAACAAATATCTGTTGACTGTGTACATATTGTTGGGGAAATAAAAACTTTAAAAAAAAAATTATACAAACTTAATAAATCCAGATTGCAAACGAAAATGTGTATTTAGGGAATCATAAGGATTATTCATTTATTGTGTGTAAATCGAGAAGGATTTTAATTCCATCATTAATGAAATTAATTTTATGTCTTCTGTTTCAGCTGATGTTGTACAATGAAGTCATACAATCATGTCATTCTGGTTCTTACCACATGCTTCCCCTGGGATTGAGAGCACTGGAGAAACTCATCAAGATCATAGACCAGGAGATGCAAGTTATTGGTGGTCAGAAGATTGCAATGCCAACCTTAGCCACTGCTGTAGTATGGAAGAAATCAGGTTGTTAAATGGTTAATGTCATCATGGTCATATATGTTTTGGGTACCAGACAATCAATACCCATAGAGATATGTACCCATAAAAAATGTCTAACCTCCACCTAAAATTCTTGCATGATCTGCACCTGATTTGGAGCATTCCTACTCTATGTGGCTGACAAATTTGGAGAACCCTAACACAAATCTGGAGGACCCGTACATACATTTGAAGGACCTGTACCCATTTAGTTTAATATTTGTTGCATTTGTTTTGAACGGTATTAAAGCTAGATGAGTCGGTATGAATGCACGAGTCCACCAAAATATACAAGGTATGGCTCTCTGTAGGTACTGTTTGTCCAGTTTTCTATGTTTTGATTTTTATTAATGTCAGTGCTTGGAATCTAAGCTTTTGTTACATTGAAGGAATGTGATGATCATCTTGTAGAAAGTTCAATAAACTTAATAAACAATCTGGTGATCAGTCAGTGATCTTTTAGCTATGATCTTTTTCATTTATCTCCCAGGTCGATGGAAAGAGGCTGGTGCCGAGTTATTCAAACTGAAAGATAGACACAGTATTGAATATTGCCTGGGCCCAGTAAGTATATACAATGTTTAGAAGTGTGTGTGGTATGTCGTCAAACAATGTTGTAATACTGTGATCTAGCACGTTGGGGACAAAGTTGAGTACTAGAGGGTGTGTATAATTAGCTTGATTATGTATGTGAGAGTTTGTATAAGAAGCTGATCATTATTAACAAATGTTTGTAAGACATGATGATCATATAATATTGATGAGTTAATCTGTACTAATGAACTGATTAATTGCAAGTGTTCAGAAACGTTTGTGTGAAGAAGAATCCATTAATTAATCAAATGTACATGAAATATAAGTACACTCATTGATATACAGTGAATCTGGTGTTCCATACTTCAAAGACTGATAATGATAAGCATTTTGATGACATGCTATTTCTGGAAAATATAGGTAAAATATTCTTATTAACAAATTATTATTAAAATGATTGATGTTGAATTCACACTGATTCCAAACACCACAACACAGTTACAGTCTGAGTCAATCTGAGTAAAGGGGTGATACTTTACATGGCAAGTGAAGTCAACATAGCAACTTTTCGATTTTAAATACTTTAGGGCATACTTAATCACAAATGCTTGACCAAAATTAAATTTGAAACTAAAAAATACTGTAAAAAAGACGATAAGATAAGATAACCCAAACAACAAATATCCTCCAGTAAGGGCATTCCCCTTCCTGGAGGTTAAGACGGGTTCCCGCTGCTTGATGCGCTGCACAATTTCAATGATCGGGTCGGCACCCAATCTGCCTGGTGGTTTATTAGGGGTCTTCCTACTTGTCTCACACCTATTTTCTTGGGTACAAATTCACCTGAGTGTGGTGATGGGTAAGACAAGTCATTGGTGAATATCTCAAGAAATATATCAAAAGGCTACAAATGGAATTACAGACACGAAACAGTTTTCCACTGAATCAAAGATTGTAGGACAAAAGCTCTCATTAACATAATCCCTTTGGGCAAAACCCCCTTGGCCAAAGACCCCTGGGACACTTAGGACAAAGGCCCTTATTTGACAAATGGGTCGAAAGCCCCTTCATGAGCTATCAGCTATTATTTATGATGATTTATTATGATGGATGGATTTGCCTGTCTCCCTACCAACGAGGCCAGCTTAGGCATGCAGTACCTTCAAGACAACACCCCAGCAGGCCTAGAACACCTACTTTGATTCTACAGTAGAACACGGATAGAGCGAACAAACGGATACAACAAACTGTTAAAAAAACTCAATTTATCTCCTATATGTTATATTATAATTTACGTACATAACGAACTCTCTACAGTGAACTAACGGATATAGCGAACTGATATCTGATCTCCGACAAGCCCATCTACCACTAATTAGTGACGCGTATAGCGAACTGAGAAATCTCACTCAGTGTCAAGTGTCACTGACAATTCAACCTTATTAAACTTGCATTATGTTAATCCTACATGTCCATGTAATTTGGACCAATCTTGTCTGTAAAACAAACATTGATCCTACAATTGGATCAAAATGTTTTAAAGTTGTATGATTGGGTACTTTTTAACTGAATCACCGGTAGATGCGGGAGGAAACGTGTATAAATGTGTATGTTTGTATTGTGTTTTGCTTTAGTAGAGATGACGGACGTTTCCGAGCGAAAACGTATATAACGAACAATGTATGTAACGAACTGGTTCCTCCGGTCCCTTGTTGTTCGATATATCCATGTTCTACTGTACTTATGTGTCAGAAGAATTCAACCACCTGCTGGGGGCACGGGTGGCCCAGTCCTCTAAGGCGCCGCGATTCGCTGTGCAGAGTTGCGTCCCTTGGGCACGCCAGAAACCTATGATTGTGGGTTCGAATCCCGGTTCGCCCCGATTATGTTTCTAGGTTTGTCAGCACCATAACCGTGCTCGTGGGTTTCACCGAAGTGGTAAACGTCTGAGACCTGCATCACTTCGGGCTTTCCTCCCACATTAAGCTGACACGCAGTGATATAACTGTAATACTGTTAAAAGTGGCGTTAAACCCAACTCACTCACTCACTCAACCACCTGCTGTAAACCTAGATGAGCCTCCACCACCCAATGAAAATGAGACGAGTAGCCCCTCTCTTTCTACCACCCATGTGGAATGTCCATGACGCCGCACTGAGATGTGACAGCAAGATGAACAACATCTGTTAGTCATGGAATTCTGACTTTAAGCAGCTAGTAGGTCACAAACATCCCTCTGTTTGGACTGCTATACAGGGGTTCCATCGAGATCAGGCAGTGGTAGCAACACTGCTTCAACAGCACGCCAGGAGCATAAGGCCAGCCAAGAGACTCAAGAAGTCAAGAGATGTCAGACAGCTCTGACTGCAGAACCTGTGTGTTGAGAGACGTGATTGAAAGATCAGTGTTGTAGAGTTTCTGCACAGTGTAGGACATAGCATTAGGTTAAATGAAGACATTCCAACTAAGACACTCCCAGTATAAGCTATTTGCTGTGGGGGGGCATGGGTAGCCCAGTCGTCTAAAGCGCCGCGATTCGCTGTGCAGAGTTGCGTCCCTTGGGCACACCAGAAACCTATGATTGTGGGTTAGAATCCCAGTTCGCCGCAATTATGTTTCCAGGTTTGCCAGCACCATACCCGTGCTCGTGGGTTTCACCGAAGTGGTAAACGTCTGAGACCTGCATCAGTTCGGGCTTTCCTCCCACATTAAGCTGACATGCCGTGATATTACTGGAATAATTTGAAAAGCGGCGTCAAACCCAACTCACTCACTCACTATGTGCTGTGTGTTAAAAGACACCCAGAATAACACGCTGTTGTGTGTAGTAAAATAATAAAATATTGAAAAAACACACATATCTTCTGTTTCTTTACTAATGGAACTTATAGGGGCTTTTGTCCTAGGGGGTTGGGGGTTATGTCCAGGGATCTTTTGTCCAAGGGGGTTTTCACCATGAGGGCTTTTGTCCATACACCGTGTCAATCGGCAGGTTGATTTACAGTTTACTCCCAATTCTAAGAGAGTGATCAGCACTTGGTCTTTGCCAAATAGATGTTCACAGACGTCAACTTTCATTCAACCAACCATCATTAACACCAAAGGAGACTTTGTCATGAAGCAGAATTATATGTTGCTGAACAGAGGAACGATGCCTCAAATCATCTTGAGGGCTGCATCCAACTATGTACAAATTCATTGAGAGAGGTTGAGCAGGATAATACTTTATCATCCAAAACTGGCTCCCACAGGAGATATCGCTTGGGTGAGATCAAGCGATATCTACAGTGTACATATCGCTGCAATGAAATTGCATCACAATGCTTTGAAGACCATTGTGACGTCATTGGTTACCATGATGTCAAAATCAAATGACATCACTAATGGCTCTGCTACTGAAGCTGTTAGCAGTACTTTTTACACTTAAGACACTGCTTATTACTCTCTACAAACTGAAAAAGTTGGAAGAATGATGTTGGATGATAAATAAAATCTCACCATCATGCCTTTTGATATCACATATCAACACGAGTTTATATATTTGATATCAAAAGACTTAAGGGTGAGATTCTCTATGCAATCACAATCCAGGTAGTTTGATACCACCCAAGTATTGAGTTTTATGCCCTTGAGAGAGAGAAGGGACAACTTCTTGCCAACCAGAATCCAGTGAATGATTATCACAATGCTGTTTCACATTTGGACTGTTAATTATGTAAAATATTAAATTGGCCAAATAAGACAATATTTAATACAGTGATCATTCAACAAATGTTTATTATATATTTTGACGTAAAAGGATGCTGGATGTATATGGATACTGTTTAAACAAACATGATGGAGATTATCCCTTGAGCAGCTAGTGGACAAGTAGGTAGTCACCGTTTATGGTACCCAAACAGGATGTGAGTCATAAAAAGCTCACTACAGACATTAATTGTTATTTTAATTATTCACAATGTCAGGATTATAGGTCGTTTTTAGATTGACCACTTCCTGATGTATCCATAAGCTGCCAAGCTTCACATTTGTCATGCATAGTGCCCTGTTGCACCGGTAGCCCTAGGCCATGCCCCAAGTAGTGTTGTTTGGGAATGTGTGATTTAAGCACTGTGATTTGAGTGTGTAATTTAAAGATTTTACTTGGACATTAAAATACTTTCTACGAATATCATGATATGTCTTCTCTCTGGAATTGACTTAATATATCTGGGACAATTGATATTCGCAACAAAATCGCAATCATATTTTTCATTTTACTTTCCCTTTTAATAATAGTAACTTAACTTCAAAAAGAAAGTTTGTCATGGCATGACAGATTGATTATAATAATATGAAAGAATCGGGTGGTCCTTTGTTTGAGTGGTATAGTTGTGTTTATTGCATGAGTGATTGATAAATGATCTTATCATCGGGGCGGTCGGGTAGCCCAGTGGTTAAAGCATTCGCTCGTCACGCCGAAGACCCGGGTTCGATTCCCGACATGGGTACAATGTGTGAAGCCCATTTCTGGCGTCCCCCGTCGTGATATTGCTGGAATATTGCTAAAAGCGGCGTAAAACCATACTCACTCACTCACTCTTATCATAGTATTTGATTTGTTTTGTTACTAATACATGTATATCCAATACGCTTTCAATTACAGACTCATGAGGAGCTGGTCACAGGTCTGTTTTCCTCCGTGTCCCCTGTGTCGTACAGACGATTACCGCTTTTACTGTATCAGGTAAACATTTAGCATGGTTCATGACAGACAGGACACTTTCATAAACAGGCTGCCCAAACAATTACTTGCTGTAACTCCAACCTAAACAATGATCTGGCAACAGTTGGCCCAGGAGTCTAAGGCAATTGTGACCTTTGGGATTGTCAGGATCAGATGATTTGGGGTTAGAACTCCAGATTTGCCGTGATTATTCTTCTTGGTGTGTCAGCACCATACCCATGTTAATGGCTTCCACAAAGTGCATCACTTTGGGCTTTCCTCCTGCATCAAGTTGACATAATATATATATATTTCCATTCCCCAGGTTGATGGTACACAACTTGTACACAACTGTTTATTTGGTTACATACTAGTTTGAACAAGCACCCCCCCCCCCCCCTCAAAAACAACAACAAAACCAACCAACCAACCAACAACAACAAAACCCACCTGCACTATTCTTTCAAAAATTATTGTCTGAGTACCAATTCTTTTACTTTTTTAAGCCTAACAATTTTCTCTTTTTTAGATTACAAGAAAGTTTCGAGATGAGATGGCTCCAAAGTATGGATTACTAAGAGGAAGAGAATTTGAAATGAAAGGTATTTGTACTGCTTCTGTCATTTATTCTTCATTTTGATTCCTAATATCTTATTTGGGGCAGTGGGGTAGCCTAGTGGTTAAAGTGTTTGCTCGTCACACTGAAGACCCGGGTTTGATTCCCGACATGGGTACAATGTGTGAAGCCCATTTCTGGTGTCCACATCATGCTTGACACACAGTAGTGGGCACAGATGGCCCTGTTATCTTTGGTGCTGCAATTCGCTGTAAACCTATGATAGTGGGTTCGAATCCCGGTTCGCCCTGATTATTTGTCTAGGTTTGTCAGCATCATAGTCATTGTTCTAGGGTTTCACCGAAGTGGTAAACATTTGAGACCTGTATCACTTCAGACTTTCCTCCCACATTAAGTCGACACGCTGTGATATAACTAGAATACTGTTCAATGCGGTGTTAAAAACAAATCACTCACTTGACACACGGGAAAGAGAAAAAAACAGAAATTAAATTATGAATAATTTGCTCACAACCAAATGACTTTTAGTGTCATAATTTTTATGACATTATTTTGCACTCAAACATGTTTTGTTTCAGATATGTACACCTTTGATGCTACAGAGGAATGTGCCAGGGAAACCTACTCCTCTGTGTGTCAGGCTTATTGTAAACTATTTGACAGGCTTGGCGTTAAATATGTCAAAGGTGAGGACATGTTTCATTCATTTGGGATTACTTTGAACTTTTTGAATGATGTTGACTTAATTATCATGCAAAAATATCAAAGAGGTGAACTAAAAATAAAAAAATAAAATAATAATAATAATAATAATAATAATAATAATAATAATAATTCATTTATATGGCGCTGAACTCCATGCATAAGCATGCTCTAAGCACGTAGACATTTATTACCCTGGTCAATGGATCAATGTGCACACAACAATCATTCTCAGCTCCCTGGGGAGTATGAAGCTAAGTTCATGATTTTCTTTCTTTTGTGTTTGAGATATTTTTGGCTTTTTCTACAGTTTTACAGTTTTGGGTTTGATGAAACTCCTTTCTGTAGTTGGTATACACTGGTAATGGTTGGTATCCATGACTCTTGTTGCTTCCTGACAGCTGCTGGAGACACTGGAAACATCGGGGGGACGATGTCACATGAGTTTCATCTGCCCGCAGAAGTAGGGGAGGACACACTACTTGTGTGTGACAGGTAAGATTCAGTGTGTGACAGGTAGGCTATATATAGTGTGTGTTCTTAACGTCACAAATTGTTTTGGGTTTTATTCTTTGCTTTGAAATTCACCAAAAGAGTATTATCTAACTGTTTTTTGGCGACATTATTGGGAATAAATAGATCCCAAATTTGTAATAATTGGTGAGGTTTTAGCAAAACCATAAGTCAAAATTCACAGATATTGGCACCTGAATAATGACCTCTCTGGACTACTGTGGATAAATTGTTTGAATTGTATTTTCAATTTTGTTTTTACAGATGTGGATTTTCTTCAAATATTGAACTCTTAGGTAAAGTATTATATGTTTGTATTGTTGTTTATATACATCAGCTACTGGGTGGTGGGGTAGCCTAGTGGTTAAAGCGTTGACCTGACACTCTGAAGCTCCAATCTTGATTCCCGACATGGGTGCAATGTGTGAAGCCCATTTCTGTTGTTCCCGCCATGATATTGCTGGAATATTGCTAAAAGCGGCGTTAAACCATACTCACTCACTCACTCACTCACTCTTGTCAGTTCAATAGCATTGGCATAGTGCTGACACCATGAAACAGGAGAGTTGGGTGCACAGCCAGTTTGAGTAGGCCACTGAGCCACCCTTCTCATCATCAATGTGTTTTGATATGTTTTTACCATTGGCCACGTTAACCATATAGGATTATTGTGATTATGCAATACAGTCGAGTCTCGTTAATCCGACACTCGTTAATCTGACAATCGGCTTTATCTGACACTAATGATTGGAACCGATTAAATCAGTGCTATTTAGACCCGTTAATCCGACAGTCTCGCACTCCATCTCCGACACAACTAATTTGCAACAAATAACCGAAATCACTCATTAATCAGTCTTGTTAATCCGACACAGTGATCAGCGTAGGTCATTTTGCCCGCGAGTACACAGCCCGTGTCAAACTTGCGAATCCATTCCAGACTATGTTTTTAACGAAAGTTGAAACTACTTTATTTCTTTTATCCGACATACTCGATAATCCGACATAATCATATGCAACCAACCATGTCGGATTAACGGGACTTGACTGTAGTTTGCTTATGTTTTCAGAGAATGATGCAAAGAGTGATTTCAAAAAATTCTGTCCCAACAAAGAGAATGACTGTGATATGAAGAAATCGCATGGCATAGAGGTGTGTACACGATGCATAGAGACTTGATTCATGCACAGGCATAGCATGTATCAGTTGATAGTTAACAAAATTCAAGCCTTGGTCTCGAAAATAAGTTTGTTTTTTCATCTTGAGGAGTCCATATGTGTCTTGCTTTATATATAACAAATGAATATAGTGAAATACACATGCATACTAGCGGACTGATGAAGATTTGGGTTAGAACAGGTCTTCAGCAACCATTGCTTGTTGAAAGAGGCGACTAACGGGATCGAGTGGTCAGGCTCGCTGCCATGTTTGGGGTAGTCAGCGATCCCAATTGCGTGGATCGATTCTCATGATGTCAATGATTGGATTGTCTGGTCCAGACTCGATTATTTACAGACCGCCGTCATATAGCTGGAATATTGCTGTGTGTGGCGTTAAACAACAAACAGCATACTACCGATATGGCTTCTGTCACAGTCTCACAGGTGTGTCTCAGAAACATGTTGAGCCATGTACTTTCAGGATGTTTTTGTTAAAGAAACAGTTATGACATATTTGTGTTTGGAATCGGTTTTGGTTGATTATCGAGACTGGTTATCCTCTGGAGTTTTATATTCATATTGTCTGTGTCTTTTCATTTGTAGGTAGGGCATGCCTTTCTCCTGGGAACCAAATACTCCTCTGTGTTTGGTGCAAACTGTCAGACCGAGATGGGCCAAGTGGAGTAGGTTATTAATAACACAGTAACGAGTACTGAAGTCATACAGGCGCTGTAGCCAATATATACAACTCAACTTTAGATAGGGATGGTCACATATGTATATATATTCTATTAGATATACACCTGACTACTCAAAAGAAGTTTCAGATTAACTGTAGCAATATGAGTAGCAGCTTTACACTTGAAGTATGATTGATCTTATAGACTAAGATGTTAGAGTTAATTACAAAATGTGTACATCAGGCTGATTTAGAAAAAGAAAACTTTAGGGTTGTGGGAGTTTTTCTGTTTGTTTGTTTGTTTGTTTGTTGTTTAATGCTGCTCTCAGCAATATTTAAGCTACATGACAGCAGCCTGAAAATAACTCTGGACTAGACAATCCAGTGATTGATATTGTGAAGAAAGAACCACATCATCGAGTACAGTGACACGCACTGAGCCAAGCGACATGGCCCTCACTAACTGATCCATTTTGTCGCATTGGTTGCTGGGGGCCTATTCATACCTGGAAGTCCCATGACAGGCGTTAGGGAAGTACTGCACTTTACCAAATGCTCTGTTTAGTATTTCAACTGGAACTGCATATCTCAAATGAGGTCTATGTTTTTTTGTAATTAATATTATTTATTTAATAGTTTCCGTTACAGAATTGATCAGGCATTGTGGGTAATGCCTGACCAGGGTATGACAAAGAAATTCAAAGACTTTGTTGAAACAGAGGCAGTATCTTCAACTAGGTTATATAGGGTATTGGTAATGATAACAAGACAATTTCTAAAGAATTATGGTAATTAGGACTCAGAACTTTATTAAAACATTGACAAACACACGCATTCACATTCATACCATGTTTGCGCAGATAAGTTTGAAATGAGTTCATCAGTTTTACTTGTGACCTTGAAATATGTCGGATAGATCAGGATGTCCAAGGTGACAGGTGACTGGGATGGATGTTTCTCTGCCGTTGTTTCAGACCAGCGCAGATGGGATGCTATGGGTTGGGAGTCACCAGAATCTTACAAGGCTGTGTAGAAGTGTTGTCATCCTCGAAACAGATTCACTGGCCTGGTCTTATAGCACCATACCAAGTCTGCATCATCCCACAAAAGGTAGACAATCCGAGATGAATGTGGGACATATATTACCGAGTGCCTCAAAAGAAATTGACAAGTTTTATAATGGGTCTGCTTTTGTATCTGGCTGTAGTCTTTTATCAGAACTTTAATATACATATATATATATATATACAAGGCATTTTTTCAGCTGCTGTTGGGGGTGTGGGTGTTGACATCCCGTTAGCATATATATCTTAGAAGGCATTTTTTCAGCTGCTGTTGGGGGTGTGGGTGTTGACATCCTGTTAGCATATATATCTTAGAAGGCATTTTTTCAGCTGCTGTTGGGGGCTTGGGTGTTGACATCCCGTTAGCATATATATCTTAGAAGGCATTTTTTCAGCTGCTGTTGGGGGTATGGGTGTTGACATCCCGTTAGCATATATATCTTAGGAGGCATTTTTTCAGCTGTTGTTGGGGGTGTGGGTGTTGACATCCCGTTAGAATATATATCTTAGAAGGCATTTTTTCAGCTGCTGTTGGGGGTATGGGTGTTGACATCCCGTTAGCATATATATCTTAGAAGGCATTTTTTCAGCTGCTGTTGGGGGTGTGGGTGTTGACATCCTGTTAGCATATATATCTTAGAAGGCATTTTTTCAGCTGCTGTTGGGGGTATGGGTGTTGACATCCCGTTAGGCCTGCCAGACACCTGATTGAGGGTTTATGATTGATGCTATGATGTACTTTCACTCAGGAAGGGTACGAGGCAGACACCTTCTTCAGACTCGCCAATGAATTGAGTGACCAACTCACCTCTATGGCCAACTTGTCAGGGGAGGTAGTCATAGATGACCGCACGCAGATGACCATAGGGAAACGCCTGTATGAGGCGCGGAGACTGGGCTACCCCTACATCGTGGTCATAGGGAGGAAGGTACGAACGTAGTGAATAACTCATGACACAAAACATGTCATGCTGTCATTGCCAAGTGCCCAGTGGAGATACGAGTTAGAAAAGGTCTTCAGCCACCCATGCTTGTTGTAAGAGGTGACGGGGGCATGGGTGGCCCAGTTGTCTAAGGCGCCGTGATTTGCTGTGCAGAGTTGCGTCCCTTGGGCACGCCAGAAACCTATGATTGTGGGTTCAAATCCCGGTTCGCCCCGATTATGTTTCTAGGTTTGTCAGCACCATACCCGTACTTGTGGGTTTCACCGAAGTGGTAAACGTCTGAGACCTGCATCACTTCGGGCTTTCCTCCCACATTAAGCTGACACGCTGCGATATAACTGTAATACTGTTAAAAGCAGCGTTAAACCCAACTCACTCACTGTAAAAGGTGACTGACGGGATTGGGTGGTCAGACTAGGCAACTTGGTAACTTGGTTGATGCATGTCATGGTATCCCACTTGTGTCACTGGATTGTCTGATCCAGACTCGATTATTTTCAGACCGGCGTCATATAGAAGGAATATTGCAGTCAGTGACAGGCAATCAGATAAATTTCTACATTATGGAATAAAATAATTAAAATCAATAATTTGTAAGCCCCCCCCCATATAGTTTCACTTTTTAGCAGCATGTTTCTTTTATTTTTTAATTTTACATCTTTCTGACTTCCATTCAAGAAGTGTTTGGTAACTCTATTTTCCTTTTTTTGGTAAGCCAAGTAAAAAACAAATAATGTCCTTATTCAACCAACTTCATGGAACCCCGAAACTTATTTATTAAACATGTTAAAGTAATGTTTTCCGACCATACCAACACACTCTAGTACAAGGCAGACTAAAGCAAATCCAACATTCTCCTTGCAGGCCCTGGAGGCTGAGGCTCAGTACGAAGTAATCCACACACAGGACACGGAGCCAGTCTTCCTGTCACGTGACCAGCTACAGCATCGTCTGGCATCAGCAGACACTGTCTCACTATCATGAAGTGCGTGACTCAGTAGTAGATATGCTATGATCCAATTGGCGAGAAGAGAAAAGTTATCATACTGTGCCTGCTCAGGTATTACCACAGTACAGGCAGGCAGTAGTAGCAGTCCTGCAAGACAAAGGAGCATTGTCTCAGCAAGTCTGTGATTCTGCAAATCCTGGCAGCAGTACAAAGTGGCGCAGGGGGGCCCCTGGCACTGTAATTAGAGATTATGTTTATGGCCAGAGCTTTAAGACAGAGCATTTCTATCTCTCCTTGGAGTTGAACAATTTATTTATTTTTCCACAATTTGTTTTGAGATCACACCTAGCATGTCCCACCAACAGTTTTTTAAAACAATGTTTTCACAGTAATTTTGGAACAATTTTTTTGGGGTAGGGTTGGGTGGTATATATAATCCTAAGCCCCCTTAGAATACGTTAGACTATCTTACTCCATTCAAGATCCAGGTTACAATGGGTCTTCAGCATACCATGCTTATTGTAAGAGGAAACTATGCTTGTCATATGCATCCAAGTTACGTAGATCGATGCTCATGATGTCAACCACTGGATTGTCTTGTGCAGGCACGATTATTTACAGACCGCCATCATAATGGAATATTGCTGGAATATTGCGGCATTAAACATCAAAGAAACGAAACAAACAAGCAAAGTATTCCTTAGACCCCTGACACCATCTCAGATCACTGGGTCACGTGAGGAGAGGATACAGTGTTGAGAAATGAACTCCCTTGTGGTGTGTCCATGAGTACAACAGAAGTCAGGCGGATGTTAGATTCATATTTATTCTGGAGTACGAGGTATTGTACAGCTGCTAACACTTATGTTCCAGAAGACGCTTGGTGGGGGTCAGTTACTCTATCTGATGTACTTTGTAAAAAACAGATTGTATTGAATATATATTTTACATAAATACGTTAGCACTTTCAATGCCAGTTGCTTCTCTACTGTCACAGAAACCATCAGAATATATTAGGAATAAAAAAATAAAAGAATGGGTTCTCAGGCAATGGCTTTTGAAAATATAGTGCGGGCGGGCAGTAGTCTTTTTTTTGGTTGTCGAAGCTAGTACATGTATGTAACCAAATTTTGTGGAATATTTAAAGATTTATTTTTTTTAAATGGAAATAAAAACAAATGTGCACAGACTTTATGATAGTGTGGGCACTGCCTGAGAACCAAGACTATTATTTTCTTTAGCCTTACCAAAGAATAATCCCACATCACGCAAGTCAAAATCTTGATTACTGAACACATAGCAAAACAATATTAACTAGGTTGTACTCCTTTCACAACCTATTAACACGATAATGGCACAGCAGCAGTAAGTAATTTGAGACATGAAATGCACGTGTAAAATAAATGAATTTCAGTCACAGTCTCGACCTCTGATTGCTCTACTGTTCTATCCAACACTTGTTCAATGGAATGCACTCATGCCGCATGATTTTTTCAATCTCATGAATATCAACACTTCAACACAGATCAAAACATTCCTAAAAAGCAAATAATACAAACCAGTGTATTTTCAATAAATATAAAGAGAAAATAATAAATTTGTATTAACATAATACTTGCTGTGTTAGGAAATAATGCATGGTGCATTTGGAAACAAATATGAAGGTTCAACAAAGCTCCTCCATCAGCTGAACACCTGACTTCAAGGACTAATACATTAACTAATTGTTTCAAGTGAAACTTAAATATCTTAGCATTACCTAACAACACAGTATCTAGGAATATATATAACTGAAGCTTGGTTTAAAAGATTCTTGAAATTTGAAACTTTCAGTGGCAATCTGGCTTGGAAATAGCACACACTCCCTTGAAACGAAGTCTTAGTTTTCAAGCACCAAGGACACATATATTACAAACATTGGGAAGGCTATTAGTTTTAATTCGATACTAAAGTGCTTGAACTTCAGACACAGTTTTGTGTCATTGAAAAGAACAAGAAATGTGTTAAAAACTCCAAAGACGAAAAAATATTAATTGGATGAACAAGGCACAAAATACGAAAAAAGGAGACTAGTTTCGTTCACATGATGAAATTACATAATGACTTTTGACAATGATTGTTGGCACAATGATTTGCAATAGGAAGTTGTAACTATGGTAACTGTTAGGTGCAACCATGATTGTTACTTTACTGCCCAACAAAGGACGAGGTATTAGTCTATATGATAATGCCCATGGCATATGCAATATTTAAGATATGAGGAAAACGTTTAAAAACCGTTATGAAAGTTATCAGATGTGTTCACACAACAATTGCATGTTTGGGATTTATACACCAGTAGTTGAACAGTTAAGGCTAAAATGGCTGATATTTACAGGTGTTCAGGAAGCATTTATCAGATATTTGAACACAGCTCACTGTCTCTGGAGATGAAGATTAAGACAGTTCAAACATATGGTCCAAACCTTGCAAGTTTAGGACAGAAACAAAAGCTTGTTGTCAGCCATTTCAACGTCTTGATAATTTTCATACCAGTATTACCAGTGATTACTAACTTTTCTGCAACTCTAAAATTTGACATTCCCTGTGGGTCAAAATGAGCCCTGATCCTACCATTGATCAATCTAGTTCCCCATTCGGTTTCGCTTAACCTTAGGCGTCTGTTTCAATATGAATAATGTTCACATTCTATTTTTGTTGGTTCCAAACAAGCCTGAAAATATTCTTTAGTACTGACATTGACTATTAACAACACAAGTTATTAACATGTTAAAGACTCTTAACAGTTATGGTTTAAATAAAATAAAGTTAAGTACCTCTTTAAAAAAAATAAAACATTCGATTCAAACAAATCATCATAAAATGTTCAAAACAAACGCCATAAAACAAGAGTTGAACGGTTGTTGATATGAAAAAGATTTCTACATGAAGTAAGTAGCAAGGGGAATAGTATGAGAGATGCATCACATATATATATGGAGTGAATTGGCAGTTTAGATATTCAGGTAGGAAGGAGGTACACATAGATGTGATATCAGATTGAAAGGAATCATATTTATATTGATATGTTGATATTATTAACACACCATTTAGCAACTCAATATTTGAAGCAGTGCACAGTTGTCAGTGAATGAACTTGTTTACATCACCTTTATGAAACAAATATAAATATTGACTGGATACAAATGATACCTCAACTTCTACTGGTGGACAAAGATTACTCTCACCAAGATTGTTATTCATGATAAATTTGATGATTAGAAGTATATGGCTTCAGTAACTTGTCAATCCTGGGTACACAACAGCTTGTCCCTTCGAAGTGTAATTTGTTATGCTGGTCGGGGTAAATGTGAAAGTCACAAAAGTGACAGTATCAGTGACAGAAATTAACAATATCCTGCGAGTTCTGATGACTTGACATTGTCAGGATTGTCATTATTTTGAACTCCTACCAGGTTCCTTATAAAATGGTTCTTAAAAGCCAAGATGTTTTTTGGCAAATAACCCAAGAATTTACCACTGCATTGTTCAGAACCCCAAATATGCTAGGAAACTGTTAAATATTAAATTAAGGCTTATTAAACTTCCAACAAAGACCAATATAGCAATGGAAGAACTCTTTGAATCGTCATTTAACCATCAAGAAGCATGTTATTTTTTATATTTGATTCCTACGACCTAACTAATCCTTCAATGAAACGATGCATTTATAAAAAATGGGTTCCGCAACCTAATGATGATTTTGACCAGGGCCTGCTTGCACAGATCTTCAGGTGAGCGGCTTCAGCAAAGGGGGCTTTGTGCAAGCAGGCCCAGCCTCTTTGGTTTACAACGAAATCCCTGAACAAGCCAATAAAGGCCTGGAGGCAGTTTTGTGCTGAGAAACCATGAATTATCATCAGAATGAATCTTGAATTTGAACCCATGACAAGACAAGCCTGGCGTGCCTATGGGGCACAACTCTACAGCACCTAGAGTAACTTAGGCTACTGGGTGGGTTTGTTGTTTTACGCCGCACTCAGCAATGTTACAGCTATATGACAGCGGTCTGTAAATAATCAAGTCTGGGCCAGACAGTGAGTGAGTATGGTTTTACGCCGCTTTTAGCAATATTCCAGCAATATCACGGCGGGGGACACCAGAAATGGGCTTCACACATTGTACCCATGTCGGGAATCGAACCCGGGTCTTCGGCGTGACGAGCGGACGCTTTAACCACTGGGCTACCCGACCGCCCCTCTGGGCCAGACAATCCAGTGATTGACATTATAGGCTACTGGGTCCAACATGTCTTACCAAAAAACAGAGGTAAATTATTCAATTGTAAAACATCATATATTTCTTTTAATGTATCACAAGTCATGGTGCCACCCATCATTTGATTTGACTCCAAATAATGCAAGAACCAGTGCCTGCTCCTTGCATACAGCAGTTGGTACAATCAGTAGACACTACCACGTACATGTACCTGAGGAAATACTGGTAATCCCATTCTTCATATGATCTACATTCACATGATTTTGACGAAAAATGGCACATACATTCAATATGAACTGACACTTTCAAAGTGCTGGTAGTTATGACCTGATATAAATAATGTTGCACCAGTGCGACTAATCTACTTCCTTTGGTCAAGCTTGTAAACATTAGCGGTAACAAACAAATCTGATTTAAGTGAGATTGGTGACTGATGGGGTAAAATCATGAAGACATGGACTATAAATTCAAGGTAAAGTTACCGGTATAATATTTGGCAATTTTCACATAAACAAACCACTTTGGCAATTGTTTTACCCACTCACCCCAACAATACAAAATACAGGTGCCAAATAGCTGGCATCAACATACATATACGAACATAAGGCTTAAAAAAATAAAAGAATTGGTTCTCAGGCAATGGCTTTTGAAAATATAGTGCGTGCGGGCAGTGTTTTTTTGTTTTTGGTTGTTCAAGCTAGTATGTAACCAAATTTTGAGGAATATTTAAAGATTTCTTTTGTTGAAAATGGAAAAAAACAACAACGTGCGGACTTTATGATGATGTGGGCAGTGCCTGAGAACCAAGACTATTATTTTTTTAAGCCTAATATAACCATTAACAAACACTGAAAATATGCTGTTGGTAAAAGTGCCTACATCATAATCTGCCCTAAACGTACATCTGTCAGTCCCCTACTACACTGCAATGGTACACAGCAAATATTACAGCCATTATCAGATCCACAGCAAACCTGATCATACAATAATATTCAAAAGAATAGAACACGTATTCTCGTGGCTGAAGGAAAAATCTTCATCAACTTTTATCTGGCTGTTATTCCAACAGGTCTTGCCACTGAGAATTCATTTGATTGTGAACTTTATCAGTTTATAGTTTGATGAAGGATACAAGCTTCTCACTCACAGATGTATGCATCTATTTCTGTAACCATGGTAACTTGCACATTTCTTCCAATCACACATCACAGGTGAATCTACAGCACACCAAACCTGATAGTATTCAATCCTCATTTGGGGTTGATGAAGAAAACAGGACCTATATTGGCATATTTCAAGGCTTGGAATAGACTGGATGCCTTTTCACAGAGGTCATAGAGGTCTGACTAGTCCACGTGAAACATGACTGTTCGCAGGGCATCATCATCACAGATCTCCAGTGTAGCGGTAGCGCCATCGTTAAACCGGAAGGATGAACCCCCATCAACCACCAGACAGGCATCCCACATCCGAGACCGAATTACAACTCTGACAAGGAAGAATGGATGAATGAATAAATATTGCCTTACGCCGTGACAGCTATATTACAGCTATTCGCGGCTGACAAGGAAGAGGATGGCATAAATTCATTCCTGCCAATTGATGTGGTAATTAAGTTATCAAGGCAAAATCTTGATTTGCAGACATAGATTTTTCTAATAACCAAGTTGTGCAATTGTGAGTTGGGTATAACATCATTTTTAACACAATTCCATTTATATCACAGCATGTCAGTTTGATGTGGAAAGAAAGCCTAAAGTGATGCAAGTAATTACCACTTTGGTCAAAACCCATGAGCTGACAAACCTAGAAACATAATCGGGGCGAACAGGGATTCGAACACACGTTCATAGGTTTCTGGTGCATTCAAGGGACGCAACTCTGCACAGCAACTAAGCCACTGGTGCCCTCCTCAATACATTGTCTAACTTGTATAATATATTTAATATACATATATGATGGTGAAATACTCTTTGATGATTAACTTCTCTTTAATATACATACTTGTCAGCAAATCCTCTTGGGTTATTTGTTTTAAATACATCTGAAAGTAGAGAAGAAGCAATGATAAACATGATGAATATAAAACACTACAAGCTTTTTGAGGGTCGCATTCAATGTCTATCACAGCTGGACACGACCATCAAGAAACCCTACACTTACCATGTTTACATTCAGGAAATAGTGCCATACTGTAGTTTCTGCCAAGATGATGCTTACAGTGCAAAGAAATGCATTTTGAGAGTATGTACCAATTGCATAGGTCAAATGAATATCAAAATTTAATATTTCCGCAAAAAGAAGAACATGTATATTGAGCCTGACCACTAACTACACATTAAACCAATATCCCTACATTTTTAACTAAAATGCCAGAGCAATGGCCATAAATAGTTTTTTCATTGAGGCTGCTATGGTGTCCATATTGAAAATCAGATGTACAAATTTGGGTGTCCACCTTGATGTGAACAAACATGTTCAATGGTCAAATTAAGGTAAAATATAAAATATTGCAAAAATGGGGAGTGTTTTGAGCCCAAATACTAACTGCACTTGTAACAATTTCATTACATTTTGAGTACTGGCCATAGACAGGATTTTCAATCTCATTAAAATCTGAACTAAGTTCTCGCTGCCGCTAAACAAAGATCTGAGGACATCCCATTACGGGTCACGTCAGAACGACCTTTTGCGAACTTTGACCGACCCTGAAACGACTAACAAGAAGTCGACATCAGCCAATTTAGAAAGCAGCTTTCTTGGACTTTACGGCACTCATTTCAACCAGGCAACTTCCATTTCAGACTACGCTTGAAAAATATGTTGACACAGTTCTTGATTAAAATTTTGAAAACTGAACAAATGAACATTCCGGAATGTCTAATATATGGCTGAGATTGTAACGCAGTGCTTCCCACGTCCTGTGCAACGCCGAGAGATAATTTTGACTTAATCAGTCGTACAGGCCGTAACTTTTGTTTGGAATACCCAGTGTGAACGTTTTCGGGGTTGCATGATTAGAAAACACATTCCGACTGTCACTTTCATGATCTGGTAAGCAACGATTTGATTGGTTGGATAAAAGGTCGTTCTGACGTGACCTGTAATGGGATGTCCTCAGATCTTTGTTGAGCGATAGATAAGATCTGATTTTAATGAGATTGCAGGTTTTCAATATGGCTGCATTGCCATGTAGGTACAAGCATGTGAAATGTCAGCTTCTTTGGTCAAGTGGTTTCTGAGAAGTTTACAGACTTTGCTACTGCCCGATAGCTAGTTTTGGCCAGGTGTGTTTCTGCACTAACTGTTGCTGTAGCTTTGCAACTGACATCAGTTCTAGAAAATTGAATTAAACTAAAAACATCCCCCGACCTACCGTATTCGACGTAATAAGCGCCCAGGGCACTCTCAAAATTAGAAATAGGGAGCTCTTATTAGGATATTATTTTGAGTTGAAAGATCGTAAATTTCGTGGTTTATGCTGACAGCCTGAAATGTTTATATACGACAGATATATTTTTCCAGGATTTAATTGCCCATAATTAAGGGTGCATATAATACACGAGTGCGTATTATACACAAATGAATAAGTCTTGTGTACATTAATCAATTGGAAGGGATGCTAACTGAGATTGTTCACTAGCCAATATATTTGCAAATATCGCCGTGGGTGCTTATTAGAGCTGGGCGCTTATTACGTCGAATACGGTAAATCTATTTGGACCATGTTACCTGACACACAAATATATTGAGGGGGCTATACAAACACTCTGCTGGTGAGAGAGCAGCAAGATGGAAGTACCGTTTACTACAGGGTCTCTGATGCTGTAAGCCATCCGCGGTTCACTTGGGTCAAAGGTGAGAGAAGAGTTGAATGAGTCCTTGATCTTCTCGAGGAGTGAGCTGTCGTCTACAGGGAACTTGTGTTCGGTGTATTTGTTGGCTAGAGAAACAAACGTACTGTCTCACATCACACATTGTTTATAAGTTTATAGTATGTCTAAAATTGCACATTGTACAAGAGTCAGACAAAACACTCATGATCACATGCTAACCATATTAGTCTAAAATATAGAAATCCTCTCAAGATATTGCTGGAATGGCTACAAGCAGCATAAAACCATATTCATTTACTCATGTAATATATGGATATTCAAATAATATTTGAAATATGCAAAGCCTTGAGAATATCTGAGAATTTTTAAATTTGGAGGTCATCTTACATGTTTGTTTGTTGTTTAACGCCTCAATGAACAATATTGCAGCTATATGACAGCAGTCTGTAAACAATCGAGTCTAGACCAGACAATCAAGTGATTGACATCATGAACATCGATCTATGCATTTTGGATATGATGACATGCATCAACCAAGTAAGCAAGCTTGAACACCTGATCCTGTTAGTCGCCTCTTATGACAAGCGTGGGTTGCTGAAGACAATTTCTAACCCAGGATTGTCATGGGTCTAGAGTTCATCTAGGGACACTGACCTATATCTAGTATCTCCTTGACCCCCTCCACGGGGAGATAGTTTATGTGGAAGAACCAGGAACTCGACCCAGTGCCCGTAGACACTGTGACTCCAGAACTCTTCTGCTTCTCTGAGATTCCCTTGCCCACAGACAGCTCGTAATAAGACACTCTGAAATAGACATGTCAAACATAATCACAAATTATTCTGTGAACAGTCAGTCCGAATATGAACATTGAACAATTTCCCACCATATCATTGTAGCTTGCAGAAAGTGTAACCAATACACTTCACTTAGAAATGCCAGTGTTGAAGACCTCCACACCGAACCTGCCTGAGAGATAGTAGAGAGTTGTTTGTGCTTATCTCTTAACAAGTTCATCTAATAAATGGTTTTAGTCTCCAACCACACAATTTCCATTGTCAATACTTCTGTCTTGTATACACTACATTCCTTTTTTTATCACCTTAAAGCCTAGCGCCAGGCAGGGTAACAACTAGTTTCATCTTTATACATCTTTTGGCATGATGCGGCCCGAGGATCGAGGCACCAACCTATCGCTCTCCGGTGTGACGCTGTATCCATTAAGCCCTGGAGTTGGTTATTTAAGCGGGAGGGAAGCCATCTTCCCGAGGCAAGAGAGTTAACTGGCTATAAAAGTCCAGTTTCCACGCTTGCCGAACTAGGCTGGAATTACTGGGCTCGATCGTAGCGCCACAAGTGGCTATTACCAGTTATGTCCCCTTGCTTTTGTTTCACACAAAATGGTGGCGCCCAGTCAGGACGATCTCATCAATAATCCAGATCTATATTGTGATCAAATGGGTCTTACATCGCGAAATGCATCAAATCACGAGAGCACCTTGATTAAAAACATGAAAAGATTTGGAAAATATCTGCTGACAATGAGTTGGCGGTGTACATGCTTTGCAAATCCTGCAATCAACCGAAACCTGCACGACAGTTTGCGAACCGGATTTCGATTTCGGTGCGCAATTTTGATTGGACTTTGCATAGACTCGTTAGTCCAGCCAAAATGTAACTCCATAATACCAGCCTAGTTTGGCAAGGGTGGAACTGGACTTTTATAGCCAGTTAACTCTCTTGCCTCGGGAAGATGGAGGGAAGCCAGCATCTTCACAAAATACTTCACATCGCTTAATAATGTCATGCATTGCCTCAATATCAGGCAATAGTAGTGTTTGCACACTGTTCATACACAGAGGAGGGTTAATTTGACGTTCATCTCCGTTTCATTAGCTAACCAACCAGACACATATCACTAATACATGACACAGCAGCAGTGTGTACTCATGGCTGATGGAACAACATGGTGTACACAAAACCAGAAAAGTACAACAATGGCAATCTGTGCCTGATGATGCTACAAACATAACATCATTACAATCTATATGTAATCCATCATCAATTTCTTGTTTTTCACCAATGACCAATCAATGCCTAAATTTACGAACTGAAGATTCCTCCTTGGGCCTGTGGTTAAGCCATGATGTTACAAACATCTCAGGCGCTCCAAGGAAGAAAAGGGTCCGGCATTTTGAGAGCTAATGTTTCATAATGTTCAATCTAAGATTGGTTGATCTCCTGAAAAAACATACTGATGTTTTGAAAGCTGAGAAATCATTACGTTTCAACACGGAAAGGATGTGAACATATTGGTATTTACAGACCCACCTTGCTGACAGTTTTTCTGCAATAAACACTTCATTGAGGGCAAGCACTGGCAGAACGCGCTGTGCTGGAATGTTTCTCACAGAACAAATAGGGTGCCGGACTTGTTCGTTCTCTTGAATGTGTTCCGTAAATCGATGTTCAACAAACTGCAGTTGTTGATCATGAAGCTCTATTGCTTCATCGTTGTTATGGCAACCTGACATGGTGATTCTTATTCTATGACGCCATTTCCACCTAAATAAGAAAAGTAAGTAGACGTCATATGTCAGTATCATGATGTTAGCACGTGTGCATATTCTTCATCACAGCAAATAATTAAAAAGAAATATTGTTAATACAATTGTTGTTCAACAAAAAGGAAAGTCAAATATTAAATGTCAAAAAAATTCTTTGAAGAGACAATACACTTAACACATGCTTAACTGGGGTAATTTTCTAATTTTTTCACGATCACTAAAACATACTTCCGATTAAGATATTTTCCTAGCAATTGATGTTGATTACGATGGAGTAACATGATAATAAGTTGCGATACCTGAAATTCCCATCCAGCAATCTCTTCAAAGCAGAATGGAAGTTCTTCCCACAGTAGCCAGTTTTAGGTAGACAAAGATGGCCTTCCGATCTGAACAGGTAGCATAACTATCTCAGCAAAGCATATAAAATGACACACTTTTTCTACAAGTCATTTCTTTTATTCTTGACAGATTTCATGAAACAAAGTGGGCAAGTGAATGTTGTTTTATGCCACAGCCATAATAAAGTGATATCTTATTCTTCGAAGGCTTTCATGATAATGGTTATCAATTCCAATTTCTTGAGCAACTACAACATGTACAACCTCCAGCTCCTGTCCCTCCATCATGAGTTCTATGTGTCAGTAGGATGTTACAAGGTGAATGGACTTCAAGATTGAAGGTCAAGGTGTGTTCACGATCCTGTACACACCGCTGTTGACACATGTGACAAATTCATCGTTACAAGTTCACAAGCTATAGAGACTACAGTTCAGTTGAATACATCTGTGTGGCACTAAGATCGACACTGTGTCAACCTTCGACTCTCAGTATGATAACTCAACGCTGGAATTGGGTCTACCTTCGACTCTCAGTATGATAACTCCACGCTGGAATTGGGTCTACCTTCGACTCTCAGTATGATAACTCAACGCTGGAATTGGGTCTACCTTCGACTCTCAGTATGATAACTCCACGCTGGAATTGGGTCAACCTTCAACTCTCAGTATGATAACTCAACGCTGGAATTGGATCTACCTTCGACTCTCAGTATGATAACTCCACGCTGGAATTGGGTCTACCTTCGACTCTCAGTATGATAACTCAACGCTGGAATTGGGTCAACCTTGGACTCTCAGTATGATAACTCCACGCTGGAATTGGGTCAACCTTCGACTCTCAGTATGATAACTCAACGCTGGAATTGGGTCAACCTTGGACTCTCAGTATGATAACTCAACGCTGGAATTGGGTCAACCTTCGACTCTCAGTATGATAACTCAACGCTGGAATTGGGTCAACCTTCGACACTCAGTATGATAACTCATCGCTGGAATTGGGTCAACCTTCGACTCTCAGTATGATAACTCAACGCTGGAATTGGGTCAACCTTCGACTCTCAGTATGATAACTCATACTCATGTCCCTATCAGAGACAAGGGTCGATTGACAAGTTCTGAGCCTCACATAGAAGCTGATCACCGTATGCTCAAGTTTTGTCCTTTTTTTCAAAGGTCACAGATCCCTGATTGTTTTAGTGACCTGTCAAGGCGAAACAATTTTCTCAATTTACTCAAATTGTAGCGCTTATATTGCACACCCCTAGACAGCAGCCTGTCAATAATTCAGTCTGGACCAGAAAATCAAGTGATCAGTATTGTGAACAAAGATCTACACCATCAGAGTACGATAAAACACAATCAACCAAGTTACTACGCCTGACCTCCAGATCCAATAAGTCGGCTCTTATGACTGGGGAGCAATTCTAACCTGGCACACACCCCCCCCCCCCCCCCCCCCCCCTCAGGGTTACAAGCCACCTGAGATAACAAGCACCACAATGATAACCCGTCTCACCTGTCTGGGTCTGTGTTGATCCCAATGACAGGTTTACTTTTGTCATTCACTTTACTGGCAGCCAACAGGAATGTCCCGTCTCCTCCCGCTGTGAATATGACATCGGCCCAGTCGATCAGCTTCGTATCAAACTGTAGTCGACTAACAATTCTGGTCTCTATGTTAGCTCCTCTGTAAAAAGAATTTCAGAAAGAGTGTGAGTGAATGTTGTTTTACGCAGCAGTCTGCAATATTCAAGCAGTGTTTTGGCAGACTACTAATCTGGTCTGGGTGTTTGACAGAATGATTAATGACGCACAAGCTCATGTCACACATTATGACCACCTGCTCCTCAGTAGTCAGCACTTGGAGAGAGGAAGGTTCACGGGTTGGTGGTTCGATCCCCAGCCACATCATACCATTAAAGATGGTACTTGTTGTTACCCTGTCTGGCCCTCAGCATTAAGGGGATAAAACCAGGATTAGTCAACCCAGAGTCCATATACTGTGTCTGTGTGTGGTATCCCTGTTAAACTGTGGAATAGTATCTCAGTGGGCAAGCACTATAAAACCGGCATTAGTCTGGACTAGTATAAGCAGCCACACACAGACAAGTGCATGCTTGTTGCTATTGAATGCAATAAATCTTTAATGTAATGTTAAACCCCATGTCACCTCGCCTGACGGAGACAACTCTATGACAGCATATAGAATACTGATAGTCTATTCTGATCTGAAGTCACCACAGGAATTTAGAAAGGTAAAACAGGGATTTATTATTGACTTAACTTTCAAATAGGATACATAGAATATTACAAACAATTATAATTATAACTGAAATATTTGCAAGATGGTAGAAATAAAGGTCCATTTAGAATCATAAATGAAAATGTGATATGTTTGTCAACAATAACATGAAATGTCTAATAACTGAATAATACTATGATAAAGAACCATGTTGGATATAACTTTATAATCATGATAATTATGGTCTGTGTAACCAAACACTTACTCTAAATTTTTCTTGATAACTTCCAGTCCTGCTAGATGTGTGTTATGTCGATCCAGAAGTCCTTGATAGTCTGAGTTTTTCGACTCGAGCTAAAATGTTCATAATAATTGAGCATATGTTAAGGCAAACATGGAAAATATTGCTATCAACACAGTTTCTGATAATGGCACTTAACATTATTAACAATGAGTATTAACAATAATGAGTAAATGTTGTATGAATTTGAAAATCTTAATGCATTTATCTGTCTCAAGGCTTTAATGTTTGTTTGTATGTTTGTTGTTTAACGCCCCACTCAGCAATATTCCAGCTATATGACGGCGGTCTGTAAATAATCGAGTCTGGACCAGACAATCCAGTAATTGACATCATGAGCATCGATCCACGCCATTGGGATATGTTGACATGCATTAACCAAGTCAAAGACTATGCTTGTCGAAAGAGGCGACTAACGGGATCAGGTGATCAGGCTCATGGACTTGGTTGATGCATGTCATTGATCCCAATTGCGTGGATCGATGCTCATGATATCAATCACTGGATTTTCATTGATCAAGCTAGTTATCAATCTTCTGTTCATATTCTCTGAAGTGATACAATGTTGTTTTTGACTGCGCTTAGCCGAATACTGGAAATATGTAATGTCAGCAACTGGTCAAGGAAAATGTAGGGAATTAACTCTCGACATTCAAGCATTGTGTAAGCTTGTTTCACAAACTACAGAAATCCTCTAATGAGCATCGGTGCATGTGTCATGCATCCTGACCACTGCCAGGAGAAAATCAGCAGGGCGACCCAATGCATTACACTCGTGATCATTAATGATAATCTACTACTGAGGCCTGTCCCTCGGTATAAGGTCTCTGCATGACACTAACATTAGCATGATTACTGTACTTGTAAACTTAGTTGCTAGCACATGATAGAATTTAGTTACTATTTATTCAAGTCCATTTTGGTCTTTAGGTGTATTTCTAATATCATATCACAAGGTGCAAATCAGCATATCACCTATGAAATAGAAACATGTCAGTTCAACCTGTCAGTTATCACAATTCACATGAATACTTACATATTTCTTCAGTTCCGTCTCTGACAAGCCGCTGCATCGTCTTTTCTCAAACTCATATCTGGTTATCCGTGTCAAGACTGCAGCCTTACGCGGAGTGAAAACGGGTCTGTCATCAGAACCGAGATCAGTGCTCAACGAACGTAAACAGAACAGTCTTGATGCCCACGCCTTCCCGGCTTCTGTCAGTCGCAAAGGCATCCGATGCATGTGGCAAAACAATCTCGTGACATGCAAACACTGAACGTTCATTGTAGAAAATATGCACTGTATTTGTTGAATGATGAAAGACTCTGATAGGCTTCAGTATTAGGGCGTATCATAACAACTTTATCGCTTTTCTACTTGAAGGTCTTGGCAGGTCCCCTGAATGGCGGCCATGATACTATAACACGCAAAGCTATCATTCTTTTGGTATTTTGTAATAACTAAACTCCTGAAATATTAAATTCCTCCGACTATTCATATATTACCTTTTATGATAATCCGAACCAAAAGAAAAATCTGCGGTACGATATATCCGAAACTTGGGCAACGTCAAACCATGAAAAGTATTAGGCTATTTACAACAGCAGTTGTTCCCCTTGCAATCAGCGGCAACTCCAAACAGCGCAATATCTCATGATTTAGTACACGCTAAAAGAATCATAACGTCGTAAGGAGTATGAGTTTATCCAAACGTATTAGTCAAAGATTATTCAGGTTGATATTACCTACTATTTTCGTTTCCACTTATTAAATATTATGAATGAACATGGCTCCTTAGCACACCGCGGAGGCTTTGAGGATTAGCTATTTAAAAGATACACATTAAAAAATTCAACGTGAAACGTGACAAATGTTTTGTTGTGTTTATTTCTTTCCCGTTAAACGTTTTTATTTAATAACTTAAGATGATTATCATTTAAACCAAAATTGTGAAATAAAAGCCGAATTCGTTTAACATACGATACACATACAACAACAGTGTTTCAGTGTTATGCGGGCATAACTTATAAGTTCAGTTGTCAGTCAGTGATAGTAGACTACTGGTGAAGTATTTTATTTGTAGATTCGTAATATTATGGAATGTTTCTTGGTTATTTATTTTATCAATATTTTAGACAATTCTGCTTATCGGGTGGTTTTAAAAATATGGACAAGAAGGGGAGTAAAAATATTTCACAGAGTATAGAAATCCTGATAAAATTACTTGAAATGACGCGTGTGTGTTGTTTGTTTATCAAATGGTAGTGTCGAAAGGCAATGCGCACGTACGTATTGTGTACTTATTAAGGAAATAATTTCATAAGGGAGCATTTCTTAGAACATTTTATTGTCCCCAGCTGTAGCAAACAAACTATTTTTTTTACTGAGAACCATCAAACTATCTATTCATTTTTACTATCAACACAAACATTTTGACTTTTTGGGTATTTCCCATAAAACAAACAAATAATGTTTTTTACCACTTAACAGCTAGACTATTCATTTTGGGGATAATTCTGAACAAACTATTCATTTACCCATGTATATTTAGATATCGTAATTACCGGGGTATTACCATGGATTATATAGGATGCGTACAAAACATCAAATAATAATAATAATAATAAAACAGCAACAAAACAATCCTAATCTATTAGCAGTGAATGTATCGTTCCAATATATTTGTGTAAGTACAAAATAATTATTTGGGAATATATTAGTGATTAATTCAGAGTATATATGTGCATTTACAGTTAGCTGGCCTAATACACACCAACGGCTGATTATCTAACAGAAGCTCGTAAGCTGCCATCTAATTAACGATGGGTGGCTAGGTTACTAGTATCTATAGTCCTTCAGCCACGACAGTAGTGGCGAATCATGTGGAGTTCACACTAGACTGTGTTGCCGGTAGATTACGACCGTTTTGTACGATTCAACATGTTGCCACTTCACGTAGATGACAAACAGTTCCGACCTGGTTGGAAACTAAAAGAATCTATCCTGGGATGGCTTCGGTGAGATTGATATTTATGGACCGTATGCTAAGACGTGGCATTGCTCTCAAGTATCTGTCAAATGATTGAACGAGTATTGCAGGAAGTGGGCCGTTTGAACTCCATTTGTTTTTCTTTTGCAAACTTCATATTTGATTTATTCCTCTTGGATTTCATTTTGCTCTAACTGTTATTGTTTTCAACATGTTCATGGTCAATTACGCTCAATGTTGAATCAGTTTACAGAGTAAACAAACATACTTATGGAAGTGTGAGGGTCCATATGTGTGTCCAGTGTTGGTTGATTGAAGCCAAGTTATGAAACATACTTTTACATAGTGTTTTCTGATATTAATATAAATATTTGTTATGTCAATTTTATAAATAGTTTAACATGTTACTGTTACTTCTGTATTTTTTACACTGTAAAACTTCATACGTTGTTTGTAAACACAATCTTTTCATACCTTGTTTGGTATACTGGTCATGAATTGTCACTCAAGTTTGAAGTTATTACTCCTAGTATATGCTTAATGATTCTTGTTTAATGTTCGCTACCTGAATATCTATTGAATGTCAATGCACATGATGCAGTTTGATGACATTTGATTAATCTACATGATCTATGCATTGGTTTACTGTTAACATGGTTAACATGTGCATCATGTGTTACTTTTAAAACTGAGAAATGTTAGAGAAATTTACTTAGTGAGAAGTGAAAAATTTGTATTATCCTTTAGCATGTTCAGACATATTGAACATGTCAAAGGGAAGACACTGACTGCTGATAATGCCTGAAACTCATTTGATCATTATGATAATTCAGTATTCATGTTTGGGTCCTGTGTTGAAAGTGTAATAGGATAACCCAAGCACACTCCTGAATCTATAGAAATTGTTGGTTTGGCATGACAAACCTAAATCATGTGTCAATCTCTGTGCTGGCTTCTTTCATGTCAATCTGACCATGCTGACAGCTGTCCATGTCAAACATCTTTGAAGTAGTCTACTACTAACTGACTGACTTGACTGATGATTTTCAATATATTCTACCATATTTATTCTGTAATAAGTACATTGGAAATAATACACATTGTTATGAGTAGCCTAGTTGTAAAGCATTTGTTAAGTATGCCAAAGACCTGGTTTCAAGTCTTTGCCTGGGTACAATATACATGTGAAGCAACTTCCTGGTGTTCCCTGCCATCCTATGGTTGGAATGGGAACTAGTCAACTTGTTCACACTCACAGAGAGATTCGTTCACAAATCTTAACTAACCCATTCTTAAAACAATTGTTGACCCTACACAGATTGGCTGACCCTTGCTGTGTGAATCTGTTAACATGCTGTGTGAGTCTCTGTTAACATGCTGTGTTAGTCTCTGTTAACATGCTGTGTGAGTCTCTGTTAACATGCTGTGTGAATCTCTGTTAACATGCTGTGTGAGTCCCTGTGAACATGCTGTGTGAGTCTCTGTTAACATGCTGTGTGAGTCTCTGTGAACATGCTCTGTGAGTCCCTGTGAACATGCTGTGTGAGTCCCTGTGAACATGCTGTGTGAATCTCTGTGAACATGCTCTGTGAATCTCTGTTAACATGCTGTGTGAATCTCTGTGAACATGCTATGTGAGTCCCTGTGAACATGCTGTGTGAGTCTCTGTGAACATGCTGTGTGAGTCTCTGTTAACATGCTGTGTGAGTCCCTGTGAACATGCTGTGTGAGTCTGTTAACATGCTGTGTGAGTCTCTGTGAACATGCTGTGTGAGTCTCTGTGAACATGCTGTGTGAGTCCCTGTGAACATGCTGTGTGAATCTCTGTGAACATGCTCTGTGAATCTCTGTGAACATGCTGTGTGAATCTCTGTTAACATGCTGTGTGAGTCCCTGTGAACATGCTGTGTGAGTCTGTTAACATGCTGTGTGAGTCTCTGTTAACATGCTGTGTGAGTCTCTGTTAACATGCTGTGTGAGTCTCTGTGAACATGCTGTGTGAGTCCCTGTGAACATGCTGTGTGAGTCTCTGTGAACATGCTGTGTGAGTTTCTGTTAACATGCTGTGTGAGTGTCTGTGAACATGCTCTGTGAGTCTCTGTTAACATGCTGTGTGAGTCCCTGTTAACATGCTGTGTGAATCTCTGTGAACATGCTGTGTGAATCTCTGTTAACATGCTGTGTGAGTCCCTGTGAACATGCTGTGTGAGTCTGTTAACATGCTGTGTGAGTCTCTGTTAACATGCTGTGTGAGTCTCTGTTAACATGCTGTGTGAGTCTCTGTTAACATGCTGTGTGAGTCCCTGTGAACATGCTGTGTGAGTCTCTGTGAACATGCTGTGTGAGTCCCTGTGAACATGCTGTGTGAGTCTCTGTTAACATGCTGTGTGAGTCCCTGTTAACATGCTGTGTGAATCTCTGTTAACATGCTGTGTGAGTCTCTGTTAACATGCTGTGTGAGTCTCTGTTAACATGCTGTGTGAGTCCCTGTGAACATGCTGTGTGAGTCTCTGTGAACATGCTATGTGAGTCTCTGTTAACATGCTGTGTGAGTCTCTGTGAACATGCTCTGTGAGTGTCTGTTAACATGCTGTGTGAGTCTCTGTGAACATGCTGTGTGAATGTCTGTTAACATGCTGTGTGAGCCTCTGTGAACATGCTCTGTGAGTTTCTGTTAACATGCTGTGTGAGTCTCTCTTCAAATGTTTTTAATTTGCTTTATTTCGTAAGTTTAGGCCATCAGTCCATAGTTACATTTGTATTACAATGGATGTGATGTACTCAGATGTTATTGTTCTGACAATAATCATGATAATGTACTACGAAGTGAGTGAGTGAGTGAGTATGGTTTTACGCCGCTTTAGCAATATTCCAACAATATCACGGCGGGGGACACCAGAAATGGGCTTCACACATTGTACCCATGTCGGGAATCGAACCCGGGTCTTCGGCGTGACGAGCGAACGCTTTAACCACTAGGCCACCCACTACTACGAAGTGACATCACTTGATACATATAGATAGCTAGGTGTTTAATTAATTTACAGTCAGTTGTAGGCATATTGATATTAAAGTTTTGTTTGGTCGGATATTCACAATATTTCTGTGGCAAGTGATCCACCTGTAACTTGTTATAACCAGGCAAACTAACAAAAAATGATGCTGTGTGAGTCTGTTAACGTGGTGTGTCAGTCTCTGTTAACATGCGTTATTCAACATGAGCAGTACACATGGTACATGTATTTCACTGACTGGAAGCCATCTGCAGTAACACAGCTGTTCAGCTGTTGGGACAGACTGGCATGCGGGAGACACATTGATTGTATTTGAGTCAATACTAATCAAGTTTACTGCAATAAACACCCTTATTTAATGAAACTAATCCATGGGTCATTGCAGACTAGTGGTTATTGTACAATAAATAGACTGTGTGGAAAATAAAGTAGTGTTTTAGTCACAACTAGCAGACGAGTCATGCTGGTGTCAGTGTCTGCATGGTCTAGCCCTGGTTCATATGTAACAGTTTGATACATACCTGTATAATTCAAGCCTGACTTGTGAATCTCAACCCTGAATCATTTGTTTTTAAATTTAAGAGAACGAAGATGGGATATTGTCGGGCAGAAATATATGGGTTAGAGGGTACTGTAAATGTTATTGTTACGCTTTTATAGCCACCTGGGAAATATTAAAGAATCTGTGTTAGTTGGTTGTTGGACAGTTTAGGGTATTATTCAGTCATGGTAATGTAACATATACATAGAGATATCTGGTTGTAAATCAATGTATTGTATCATGGGCCTCGGATCAGGATACAACACCGTATCATTACACCACTACTTACCAGATTGCATGTCGCCATGCCTCAGTGGTTATGGTGGTGAGAATTGTTGCTCATGTTTTCCCTCACCAGTTTGTCTAATCCAAACTCGATTATTGAAACAGCTGCAAACAGGAAAATTGCTGCACTGTTACGATGTTGTATCATTTGTTACCTTATCAGATTTACAGCGTTAGAAATTGGCGCTAGTCCTATAGTCCTTGCCAAACTGCCCAATAGTAAAGGTATCATAAGCACTAGAAGAAATTTGCCCTTTTCAAGGGTTTTGCTATATGTTATCATTATAAGGACAAGTGGACGAAAACTGTTAGTTTCTAACCCTGATTTATGATATGATGAATACAAAATGTTGACATTGAGTTCCCTGTTTCAGGTTGATATTCTCTGAGAAGACGTCTCGTCGATTGTTTGGATTCCTGGTACTTAATCTGTCCTTTGCATTTGTGGAACTTTTTTATGGAGTATGGACAAACAGGTATGGATAATAATTTCTACATGGATGTGTTTCTATCCATTGTCCACCATGGTGCCAATGTTTGAAATAAGTGCCTGTCCTAAAATAGGCCCGTTGCAGGTAGATCTCGTTTCAAATTTGTATGGCCTACAGTAAAGAAAAACACTGACCATGTTCACTCTGTACGGATAATACTTGAAAGAGGAAATGACGAATTCGTATAATGTTTACAACTGCTTCCAACTTCTGATATATAGATATTCCTGAACATTCACCATCCTCTGTTGGTTATGTCACGAAGAGAGAATGGAAAAGTGTGTATTCGGCAAAAATGATACGCAAGAGGATCCTGGTGTAATATTTTCATGAACAGACCCTTTCAAGATCTTTCTTTGACATAAATGATTCAACGCTGACAGGGAGGAAGTGCACAAATACCATCAACTACACCTGTGTCGAAATGAAACAGGCAGTTGGACATGCAGTTCGAGATGTCGTGGGTACAGAACTTGTTGCACGACTGCACGTGGTGAACGAATCAGTCGGAGATACGAAATGACCGTGGGATATTTATGTTGATAGCGGTTACAGCTTTTTGGCTGAAATTGTTTGTAGGCAATAATACATGATCAGAACAACAGAGTGACGTCACAAGAATGATTTATTCTGTTACGATTCCCCCTTATCAATGTTTCTTGTCCAGCAACATGTTACCATGAAAACCAGATTTGCATGTTTGTAACCGAAAACTAAAGTTGATATATTTCTTTGTCTCCTACAGCCTTGGTCTCATCTCGGACTCATTCCACATGTTTTTTGACTGCACAGCTCTTTTGGCTGGTCTCATTGCATCGGTAATCTCACGATGGCGCTCAACAGAGGCATTCTCATATGGGTAACTATTATGCTTTGTGATCAATGATTTAAAATTATCACATATATTTTGGTCAATGTAGAAATTAACCTGGAACTCTATGACATTGAGATTGATAATACACATGTTGTATGAGTCTTCAGCAACCCATGCTGGAGGTGAGTATGCTTGTCGTAAGGGGTGACTAACATGATCCACATTTCCCAAAGCAAGGGAGTTAACTGACTACAAAAGTCCAGTTTCCACCCTTGCTAAACTAGGCTGGAATTATGGAGTTATATTTTGGCTGGACTGACGAGTCAATGCATAGTCCAATCAAAATTGCATAACAGAATCAACATCCAGTTCTTAAAATGCTGTGCAGATTCTGGTCGATTGCAGGATTTGTAAAGCATGTGTACCGTCAACTGAGAGTCAACAGATATTTCGTCCTAGTTTGGCGAGGGTGGAAACTGGACTTTTACAGTCAGCTAACTTCCTTGCTTTGGGAAGATGAACGGGATTAGGTGGTCAGTCTCGCTGACTTTGTTGATGCATGTCATCATTTCCCAATTGCTTGGTTAGATGCTTATGATCAGATGATGTCAATCACTGGATTGTCTGGTCCAGACTCAGTTACATTTAGACCACCGTCATATAGCTGGAATATTGCTGAGTGCAGCGTTAAAAACAAACAACCAACAATACGAGAAATGTTATTGTTGTTATTATGTTTTTTGGGTTTTTTTGGCATGTAATACTATTAATATGTTTAAGCTTGCATGGACTGTTCGAAAAGAGTTGTCATTTTAGGGATAGATGTGTGATTCTGTCATCACTTGTAAACCAGACTTGATTCATGATAACTCATTCCTTCATAGCTCCCAGAAGGCCCACACAGTGTGCTGCATCATTGTAGACCACAGTGATTTCGCTGCAAATGTATATCCCCAACCATTAACCCTTCAACCCCATTACGATACTTGGTTAGAAATGGTCCCCAGCAACCTATAAATGTCATGAGGTGACTAAAAGATTCAAGTGTTTGGGCTCGGTGACTTTGTTGATTACGTGTCACCACACCCCAATATCATAGATAGTTGCTCATAATGTCAGTCACTGTTTGTTCTGGCCAAGACATGATTATTTACAGGCCAACGTCATGTCGCTGGAGTATTGCTGAGTGCAGTATTAAGCAACAAGCTCATTCTTCAGTCCTGTTGTTTCAGATATGTGCGGGCTGAGGTGATGGCTGGCTTTGTGAATGGCCTCTTCCTCCTCTTCATTGCTTTCTTCATCATGTCCGAGGCTGTAGAGGTAGGTTTTCCCCAGCTCTGTAAGGTGTTAAAGATGTTAGGATAAGATTTTTGTCAAAACTTGCCTATGTATTCCAGGGACCCTAATCATAGGTGGAAGAAACAATCATATAAGTCATTTTGGAAATAAAATATATAGTAGCTAATAATCAATGGTCAATTGAATAAAAAGTTATTTAATTTTTTTTAATAATAATCAATGGTCAGATTGGTCAGATGAATTTCAAACTTATTGCTAATATAATCATTCAACAATGATATTCATTCAGAAAACTGGCGTGTTACAAAAATGTTGTATAAGATTGGACTTTGATATAGGTGAGCTTCTGTACCTTTTGTTAGCTGTGGTTTGATGGTGTTTCCTCCTTCTCTCCAGCGTGCTGTGGAGCCACCCGAAGTGAAGCATGAGAGACTGTTCGTTGTATCTGTACTTGGGTTTTTAGTCAACTTAGTTGGTATATTTGCCTTCCAACACGGACACTCTCATGGAGGAGGAGGTAGGTTGTTTACAAATGTCCCTAATGCTGAGGTTAAATTCATGTTATGAGTAGACAGTCCTTCCATGAGCAGGCATTGACATGATTGGAACTATCCACAAGTTTTCAGTAAAAAGGAACCTTATATTTTTCTAGTTAGGTCATTTGATTGGCATTAAATTATGTTTGTTAATACTATTTACATTCTCTTACTATGGCTTAAAATAATAAGAGAATTGGTTTTCAGGCAATGGTTTTCAAAGATATAGTGCAAGCAGGCAGTGTCCTTCTTTTAAAAAAAATGGAAATAATAACAAAACATGTGGCAAACTTTATGACTTTGCGGGCGGTGCCTAAGAACCAGAACTATTATTTTTTTTAGCCTAAGTGTTTTGTGTATGTCATCTGTCACATGATTGGGGTCTCATTTTCAGGTCACGGTCACTCGCACTCGATTGGTGGTCACGGACACAGTCATGGCCTGGGTAAGGATATCCCAACCATTCCTGTTGATAGGTTATCATGGTTATTACTTATTATGTTTGAACTTGTCACTGGCTCAGAAATGTCATATCTAAGTAAATAATAGTCGGTGCCAGAGTTATTGAGTAGGAGGTGTCCCTCAGAACCTGCATTTGTTGTGCGTTGCTGTGCAGTTGCCTCCCTTATCTATGCTGATACTGAGTTTGAGTCCCAGAGTTGTCTCCCTTACCTATATCAACCAATGCTTGTTGTAAGAATCGACTAGCAGATTTGGGTGGTCAGGTTCTTTGACTTAGTTGATGCATGTCATCATATCCCAAATACGTAGATCAATACTCATGATGTCAATCACTGGATTGTCTGGTCCAGACTTGATTATTAAGAGACTGCTATCATGTAGCTGTTGCTGTGTACAGCTTTAAGCAGCAAATAAAGAAATGACATGCCATGATACAGCTAAAGGACTGTACAAAGTTGATGTTAAACCCAACTCACTCACTAACTCACTAGGTGAGAACCTGTATTTAAGGTTGGTTATTTCTTTTCAAGGTTTGCAAGAGAAGGAGGAGGATCATGGTCACAGTCACAAAGGTCATGGTCACAGTCATGAAGGTCATGGCCACAGTCACGAAAGTCATGGCCACAGTCATGACGACCATGGCCATAGCCATGGGGATAAAGGTGATGAAGGACATGGCCACAACCATGCAGGAACCAAGCCTCAATCTTCCCAAAGTCAGATCATGGAGGGTATGTACATCAGGGTTAGAAACGCCTTGCTTTAGAGAGCCTTAGGCACGGTTGTACAGAGATGCAAACCATTACGATATTGGTGTAATAGTTATGATTTTGAGCCTACAGTTACTCTATTACGCTTGTCTTTCCTAAAATTTTGATTTTTGTGATTTCTTTTTATGGATTATATTACTTCAGAACTCAAATGGGGCGGTGGGGCACCCTAGTGGTTAAATTGTTTGCCCGTCACGCCGAAGACTCGGGTTCGGTTCCCGACATGGGTACAATGTGTGAAGCCCATTTCTGGTGCGATATTGCTGGAATATTGCTAAAAGCGGCGTAAAACCACACTCACTCACTCACTCACTCACTCAGAACTAGAAACACCACATTGTCTTTCTGAAAGTTAATTAGTGTCTCAGCATCATATGATGAGGCTTGGACCACATGTTTCACTTCCATCTAGGCCTGCCGAAAATATGGAGTCGCAAACCCATACAGAAGATTTTCAAAGGTGTTAACATTAGTTTTTTCACATGAAATTACCCCACTGATTAAGCTTCAATTCGGTTGGCATCAATTTGGTCTAGTGGTTGAGCGTCCGCCCGGAGAGCGGAAGGTCTGGGGTTCGATCCCCGGCCGCGTCATACGAAAAGACGTTCAAAGATGGTACTTGTTGTTACCATGTCTGGCGCTCGGCATTAAGGGGTTAAAACAAGGACTGGTCGGCTCGGAGTCAGTATACTGTGTCTGAGTGGTAATCACGTGAAACTGCGGCATGGTATCTCAGTGGGCTAGCACTATAACTCGGCATCAGTCCAGTCTAGTACAAGCAGCCATACACACACACACGTGCATGCACGTCGCTATATAAGTGCAATAATCTTGGATGCGCCGTTGAACCCAATTTCACCTCACCTCACCTCTGGTATATAATCGTTAATGCATGTTAAGGTAAGTAACAAAAATACCTTCACATTGCAATAAATCTACAGTGTACTTAAAAGCAACTAAACAACATAAACATGCTTAATGGTTGAAACTATTATAAGCCATGAGATTTCAAAGTTGACAAATCTCAATAAAAAGAGCAAACTTTCGAAGTTACTAATCCATTCTGTTGATGACAGACAATTTAAAGAAAGTTGTGGAACTACTCTTATTCACTTCTGCTGTAAGCAATACGCAATCTGTCATTCAATGGGAATTTATATATAAGTAAATTGATATATATATAACACCCTATCTTTGTTTTCACTTTTGTGTCATGCATGGCTTCATTTTGGCGATAGACTAAATATATGCTGATACTTGACAGTTAAATGGGAATTTATATATAAATAGTTTTATATATAGGCTAATGTACTGTTGTTTGTTTCAGGTGTGTTTTTGCATATATTAGCTGACACATTAGGCAGTGTTGGAGTTATAATCTCGTCTGCGTTGATACACTTCTTCGGCTGGATGGTAGCAGACCCTATTTGTTCCATGTTCATCGCTATCCTCATTGGAATCAGGTAACCATCCATACAGACCTGGATCGAAGTATTGATGATGTCTTGGCACAAGCTGAAAGAACAAAATCAATAGGGATTAGTTTGTCTTTGTGACCTTAGACCATTATAGACCAGCAAACTTTGTGATGAGACTTTAATAAAAATGAAACCAAGAATGAACTGTACTTGTCGGGGACTGGTCATTTATTATAGGGGGGGTCATGAAAAAACGACACAGTAAAGAAGGGGGGTTGCCAAAAGTTACCTAAACTATCGGGCTGGGTGGACATGAAAACATGGCAATATTTGTTCAAATAAAAAAATTCTGAATTTGAACATTATTTAGAGACTGGTCATTTATTATTAGGTTGGGTGGGTGGTGGAAGGGTGTGTGTGTAATGAAAACAGCATTACATGTATTTGTGGTGGGGGGGGGGGGGGGGGGGGGGGGGGGGCTTAAAATATGTTACATAAGATGGGGGAAGGTCAGCAAAAATGATACAGCCCAAAGACCCTTCTCCTCCTCCTCCTCCCATTTTAAAAGACTGTGATAATTTAGTTGTGTGGGAATTATTATTACCTGATATTTGCAAGTATACAGATATGGCCAGGTGGGCTTAAAAGGTCTTCATTCACATGCCATTGCCTTATAATGTGACATTTCTGATTCCTCTGTTTTCAGTGTGTTGCCTCTACTCCGAGATTCAATAGGTGTTTTAATGCAGCGCACACCACGGCAATTGGACCATGTTCTGCCAGGCTGCTATAACAGGGTGAGTGGACATCGATCAGGGTTAAACAATCATCTTGTCATTGCCCTTATGCTATAGGGGGTACAGGTGGCCCAGTTGTCCAAGGTACCACAATTCACTGTGCAGAGTTCCGTCCCTTAGGCATGTTAGGTATGACAGGAGCCTATTATTGTTGGTTTGAATCACAGATTTGCCCTGATTATGTTTCTAGGTTTGTCACCACCATACTCATGCCTGTGGGTTTTATCCCAGTTGTAATAATCTAAGGCATCCCTTCAGGCTTTCCTCCCACATGAGCTAGTCTGTCATATTGTAACAGAAATACTGCTAAAAAATAAGCATTGGGGCGGTTGGGTAGCCTGTGGTTAAAGCGTTCACTTGTCACCCCGAAGGCCCTGGGTTTGATTCCCCACATTGGTACAATGTGTACACCCCATTTCTGGTTTCCACTGTTGTAATAATGCTGGAATATTACTAATAGGGGCGTAAAACCAAACTCACTCACTCAAATCAGCATTAAACAAAAGCAAGTCGTCCCTTTCCAATTTCCTTTTTTAAGGTATCTCGACATTTGATTGGTGGGAAAAATGTTCACGAAAATCAAGGGTGGGTAATTTGCGATTGCAAGAACCACAGGAATGGATCCAGGGTTTGTGTGAGTTTACCGAAATGCTGGCCCTGGAGATAGAGAGGATGGGCAGTATATAGAAACAGACAAAATGTCAATTATAAACCTGATGCACGACAACATATATAACCATAGCAGATTTCTGATATGGTGCATGATGTTACCTTTTGTAAAGTAGAAACATCTTTTGTTTTTACCTGAAATCATCAAATAGTGATCAGGTCGGTTGGTCAGGTCAAATGTTTGAGTTAACTCATTAAGCTCAAAGGACTGTCCAGCCCCAGATACAGTAAGTAGTTAACAGTGTGAATGAAGAAGACATTGTGTCATTGACCGTTAAGTAATGAGATGCATGTATGTAGATGTGTGTGAATGTGTATAACCGTGTTGTGTTGTGTTGTGTTGTGTAGGTGAGTCAGCTGGAGGGGGTGTACAGTCTACAGGAGCCTCACTTCTGGACCCTCTGCACCGACGTCTATATTGGCACCGTCAAACTGGAGGTTGCTACAAATGCTGATGCCAAATATATCCTAAGTCAGACGCACAATATATTTACACAGGTAAGTCACACCATATGCTATTTCCATGCTCTCACTTTTCCACCCACCCACCCACCCACTCACTCACTCACTCACTCACTCACTCACTCACTCACTCACTCACTCACTCACTCACTCACTCACTCAGGCCTAAATTGCAACCCTTAGTTGTTTGTATGAGGGAAACTTCCTGAGGGAAAATTATTGTATATAAATGATTGTGACTTGATGTTGACGTTGTGAAATAACACACAAATTTTGACTTTTCAGATTGGTGTGCGGCAATTATATGTACAGATTGACTATGCTCCAATGTGAAGAGACAGACCAGTTATACTGGACCAATGAAGGGAAGCTTCTTCAAGAGGATGGTGCTAGTTACCACACAGCTAATCTGACTCAAATATTATTTGGCAAGCCTCTGCTGGCTAACAGCTTTGGTGTTGTATAATTATCAGTGAAGCTGTTTGCCATGTCATATTTTGGGGCTGCTTCTGTTTGCTTGTGAGCATGACTTGTGAGACTGAGTGTGAGTGTGTGGTTTCGTGTACGTGTCTAATGTGTCGACCATGTAGGTTCGAGCATCTGTGGCGTACTGTCGCGTAACATGAATGTTCTCTGATCTATTTGTTTTTAATGCACATGAACAGTCATTCTCTTTTTGTTTTTATTTCTGTTGGCTATTAATTGTTTTAGATTCCTAAAAGTGTATTGAGCCAAAACATATTTTGTCTCTCATTGTCATCAGTCAAAAGTAGTGGCCCTGTTCAGTGATGACGCCTCAAGCAATATTCACTCACTCACTCACTCACCTGCTCTCGTTTACCTCTTGACACTAGCCCCAGATGTATTGGAACTTTTGTTAATAAATTGATTGAGAGGAACAAACTTTTTCAGATTATTTGCATACAAATTCATTAAATATGTTAATTGCATACATATTAAATTCAGAATGAGATGGTTGTCGTAAGAGGCGACTAACGGGATCGGGTGGTCAGGCTTGCTGACCTGGTTGATGCATGTCATTGTATCCCAATTGCGTGGATTAATGCTCATGATGTCAATCACTGGATTGTCTTGTCCAGACTCGATTATTAATATTTACAGACTGCCGTCATATGGCTGGAATATTGCTGAGTGTGGCGTTAAACAACAAACAAACAAACAAACAAACAAAACAAACAGTGAGATGGTATTCTTTCTTTTAACTGTAATCATGTATATTCTATCAAATTTCTCTGTTCTCATTCAGGGAAGGAAAGCTGTGGTTTATGATTGTATTGTGGCTGTGATTGAGTGAAATATTGCTTAGCTCTGTATTCATAGCACTTCATCATGTTCATGGTGATTACATCGTTAAGACATTAAAATATTGCAATTTGGCAATGATTAAGACAGGAATTGTCTGTTGTGTGTGATAAGATTGAAGAATGAATATGTGGGACTTACCATATTTCATCAATTAAACGTCTGGCCTCGATTGTACGTTGGGTAAGTTTTATGTATGGAATGCTCCCCATTATTATCTTTGCAACTGTCCAGCCCCAGATACAGTAAGAGTGTCTGAAAGAAATATAGGCCCGGGCGTTTAATGGAGGAAATATGGTATACAGAAACCCTACTGCTTCTAGTAGTGTCAGCTATTATGACCAGCTTTCTCTAAGGCCAATGATGTACATATTTTGCAGACTCAGCTACGCCGGGATGATGATTATGAGTGTGAATTGTGTGGGTATAATTTCATCATTCCGAGTGACATATTTAATGTGCTTCCATACAAGCACCTCATCCAGTGAAAACTCATGGTAATGAACTCATTACTTGTTGAATCATTGTAGGTTCCTGTTGTAAAATGTTCAGTTAGCTTTGATAAATATAGCCCAAGATTATGTGTCATGAAATTTGGAAAATATGAAATTGATATATTCTAATAAATGTTCTTTTGTCAGGCTGTTGCAAAAGAAAGTCAATCAAGGTATGACAAAGTCTGTATAGAGGAAATATCTTGATTTAAGTCCGCTGGCCATCTGTTTGATATGAACAGTATTAACTTAGAGATGTCAAGATGGGACCATGCCTGATCATCAGGAAATATGTATATGATAGGCCTGTCATATTTTTCTTAACAATAAATGTTTAATGCACATAAAATCAGTGGTTAGGGATGGTGCAATTTGTTGGATGACTTGGAAATATTTGTATAGAGGTTTCTACACATGGAAACAATCAGTGATGTTAGGATTGAAAATTTGGTAAACAAAATGATATTATCGCTAAATCAAGTGAGTGAATGTTGTTTTACGCAGTAGTAGGGTTGGGTTGGGTGGGTCTTGAGTAGGACCCGGGTACCCACAGGACTACCCGGTCCCGTGGTTAGTCACATGATATATTGTTTAATGACGAAAACTTATTGTAGCTCAGTGGTTACACTACAAGTCACTAATGTTCACATTTCTTTCTGATGATGCAGACAATCCTTTTGACTTGTAAATGTTTGAGTAAAGATAAAGCTTCAGTAAACATCAGTGAACGCGTGATCTGATTGTTTGATACATGTATCTAAATAGTTTTAGCCAGGGCTGCGGTAAAACTATTACCAATCAGATGTTTTGTTCTCTACTCATGAGACTTGCAGTGGGTACCCGGGTAGGGTCGGGAAATAGAGGGGTCAGGTACCCGGGTAGTAAATTTGGACTTGTCCCAGCCCTACACAGCGGTACAGCTACATCATGACAGCCTGTAGTTTTGTCAACCAGACAAAAAAATACCAGTTGGGGTTCAGGGTTAGTATAGGTCCCTTGCTTTCTATGCTAGTGGCAAAGGCGACCAAGCGGATGGGGTGGTCAGGCTCGGTGACCTGGTTGATAGCATTTGTTCGTACCCTGACGGTATTGATCGCTGCTCACAATATCGATCACTGAACTTTCTGTTCAGGCTTGATTTTTTGCAGGCCGCCATCACATAGCTGGAATATTGCTGAGTGTGGCGTTAAATAACAAACATGCTCAAAGAGCCACTCAAACCTGTGGTTGATAGCACGAGCAATGATCTATGCTGTCAGGTCAAGATGACCACTATCATCCAGGCCACCCTGTAAACCCAAGATCCCCTGGACGGTCAACTCCTATGACAAGCTATGGGAACGTGAATCTGCCCTTAAGTCATGCCTCGATTATCCAGCAATTCATTCTGTGATTCAACTACATAATGGAATGGAGGTATAATAATAAGCTGGATAATGGGGGTTGCCGGAATTCCCACAAGGACTTTGCAAGAGTGTTGATGATGATAGATTCCCGCATGGAACAGCTGACTGGTCAGATCTGAGTGAAATATACATGACATGTTTGATGTACTTAACACTTGTTATCCAAGCCCCACCAGTGATCATTGTCACCCATCATGCATTGCCAAATACCAAATAGGATGTATTTTGCATCTTGCGCCCAAATAATATTGTGAGGATGTTTTTTGAAAACATGTTAGTTATAGGAAGATAGAAGGAATGTCATGGAAGGAGCTATTTTATCAGTCCCTTTAGGATTCAAGAATAAAGTTCCATTTCTTTTTCCCCTTTTATTTAAACAAATACATGTAAAGTTGGTGGCAGTGGAAAATTATGTAAGTGTGATCATTGTACTGGCAGTAATAGATATGTTGCTTGTAGATCGCATAGATAGCTTGTTTGCTAGCGGTTCAGGTTGGTGGTTTGTATTCTATATTGCACAGTAGGTTGCAGTAAGTTGCAGTAGGTTGCAGTTTTTATACTTACCAGCACTTAGTAACATACAATGCAATTTTTTTAAATGAGTATATTTCTTCGAATACCCTACCTCTATTACACCATAGCCTTAAATTCCTGTGTAGGCCGGAAATCACACGATAAAATCTTATCAATGTTCATCTGATGGCCTATTCACTGCCAACATATCTAATAGTTTTGAGGAAAACCCTATCCTTTGCAGGAAGTGCAACTGCACATGCACAAGGTGGGAAAGCATCACTTCTTTCCTGTGTGTGTCAACACTAGAATTAAGATAACAACTACAACATGAGCTATTTGTGTTCTGGCAGGAAGTAGTTCTAACAGTCATCCAAGTCTGAAGAAGATGAGGCCAATAGCAGTGTTTTATGTGTATGTTTTGTTTTGCGAATCATGTTTTGGATTTAGATAGGGTCACATGATATTACTAAGTATTGTCAGATTGGTTTAACCCTTGCCAGTAGACTTCATGAACCAAGTAAGGAGAGAAATAAGAGTTTCTCAGTGACTAGTAACAATGACAAATCCCTCAAGGACACAACAATATATATTCTTTTTTTCCCCTAAAGATTTAGTTGTGAGTTTTCTGATCGTAGTCAAGAAATACTGTAAGGTAATGAAGCTCCACCCTGCCAAACAGTTGCAGGTGGGAGACACAATCAACACTACTGAAGCTCAGGAGAAAGTAACAATATGTAAACTGAGTAATATGTAATCATTGGTTTCAGTTCATGAGATATTACCATGTAGCTTGAGATTAATGTAGTTTTTTAAACTCTGATGCAGTTGTTGAAAGAAAGGAATTTGTCATTGTTATGAAAATGGGAGTGAAATATTGTTCTCCCCATTATTAGCTTGTAACGAGATTTGAAGAACTAATAATCAACTTGTGGCTTGAAGTATATTACTGAATGTGTAGTTAGATGTGTCATCTTATTAACCTGGAAGCAAGGTGTTTAATGTGCAAAATATGTACAATGATTAAATAGTGCAATATTACTGCTGCCATTCATTGGATAATGACCAGAACAGGCAGAGTATCACAGACCACTAACATGCATGCTTTGGTATTAGATGTCATAGGTTGACAATAGTTACACTGTGGTATCTTGTCCATTTGTCATGGACCCTGTGCAGATATAGATTGCTGCCTTAGTTGTAGAGCAAAAGGTTTCTAAACTGAGCAAAAAAAGTTAGGGATCATGAATATTTTTTTAGATATTTTCATTAAATTGTGTGCAGTTTTCACTACAAAAAGATTGCCCAGTGATATTCATGATCCCTAAGTTTTTTGTTCAGTGTTTGTCACTAGTCACGATGTGGAGATGAAACAATCAATCAGCAAAGTGCTTTTGTGTGTCTCCGAGATGAGAATATTTACTGAAGATTCTTACCATGCACATACAGTATACATATATAGTGTTCTGAAAGGTTCTTTGCAACAAGATCATTGCTTTTATTATGTTTGTATTTAATGACAGTATTCTCTAAGCTGGTCGATTCATTCAAAAAGGAAAATTTGATAAAAGTTAAAACACATTTATCATTTCAACTCTTCATCCTAACTTCCATAAATTTAACATTTTGATGTCATCGCTAAACTCTTAACATTGTTACTATTTTAGCAACACATTTGTATTATGAAAGAAATGTATGGTTAACTGTAATTCCGCTTGTCCTACTGAAATAATTTTTTTATTGAACATTTCAACTCCATATAATATTTTCATTTTGATTTTGGCGACAATATCCTGCGTTTCCTCAAACATTTTTCAACAATAGATATCTAATTTGTTGGAAAAAGGTCTGAAACATTTTACAATATTTCACTGATTTGTGTACGTTGATACAATGATATGCCATCGGCCAAAACATCGGTGTGCAAATAAGACCAGTAACTTGTGCAGTTTATGCTGCTAGAAATCTGTTGAACTTACAATTATTGTTTTGTACATGATATTTACATTTCAGTTGAAAACTAGTCTCTCTTTTTTTAGTTTTGTAATATAATGTATAATAGTATATTGGTTATGTTGTACATTTTAATTTTATGTTTCAATATTGTTATTGTTGTTATGTAGAACTATGTTTATGCACAGTAAGATACATTGGCTTAAGAAAAATGCTCTTGCCAAGTTATTTCTGTCACAAACTCTTAACAAATCTGTCCTATAGTCCTGTTGCACACTATAAAGAAGACCATTGTGTTAGCCATAAATATTGCAAAGATATTTTCTTCAACATATTTTTGTACCTATATCAAGAGGTTATTTTAAGGAATTAACCTAAAGTCAGGCCTATTGACATTTATTTATTATTTTGACTATATTGACCTACAAAATCAAGAGAGACAAAAACAATTCTATTTAAGACTGTTGGATGTTCATTGAAAGGCCTGGATTGAAGCTCACAGTATTGCTCAACATCAGTTGTAAGGGAAATACTACACTGATCAAACTATCAGTGTCACCTGCATTGCATTTCAGTGTTACGTTTTTAGCATATCGAATACTCATTTCAAATGTTGGATGGTAATGTGACATGTACAAGGACAATGTGAGAGCGGGCATTCGTAATACTCACAAGTGACTTTCCAAATTATTTCTTTTTCCAACAAATTAACAGATTAACTAAAAACTATAGAAATGTAAAGAGATTCTAGTATTGGCTGGGTGGTCAGATGACATCTTCCGTTGACGACATTTAGGGTCAGAATTTGTTCTGAATTATGAGTTTTGAGTTATCCTGTGGTAATTGTTACCGGAGACTATCTTCCATACACCTGATCGTCATATTGTTGTGAGAGTATTTATGCCGTTGTATGCTGTTTTTGGTGAAGGACTTGTTTTGTGAGGAGTGAATGAAATGATGATGAAAGTACATACATGCATGAATACCTGAACTGGGGAAAGGAATAAAATCTTTTGAAGAAGTTGTAGTGTTCTTTAATTCCTTCATATTTATTGGCCCATGAAGATCCAGGGTAGCAACCCATGCTTGCTGTAAAAGGCAACTATGCTTGGCGTAAGAAGCGACTCACAGGATCGGGTGGTCAGGCTCGCTGACTTGGTTGATGCATGTCATCAATCCCAATTGCGTGGATATTAATCACTGGATTGTCTGGTCAAGACTTGATTATTTCCAGACAGCCGTCATATAGCTAGAATATTGCTGAGTATGGCGTTAAAAACCAACCAACCAACCAAAATCATATTGATTGTTTTGTGGAGTACGAGAGCATGAGTGAATTGGGTCCCAGTTATCACAGCATGTCACCTCAATATGAAACGTAAATTCAAAGCCTGAAGTGATGCAGGTCTCACATGATTCAAGCTTTGGTGAAAACCCGAACACGGTGGAAACATCGGGATGAACTGGGATTCGAACGGGGTTTCTTGTGTGCCCATGGGCCGCAACTCTGCACAGTGAATTGCTTCCCCTTAGACGACTGAGCCACACATGCCCTCACAGACGCAGGAATGTTAGTGGGGGATGATGTGACGTGTAAATGTTCCCTACACTGAAGTGATGAAGGTCCTGCCATCAATACACCCTGGTAGGGCTGGGACGTGTAACCCGGTTACTCGTGGTTAGTCACATGATGTATTGTTTGAGACAAAATGCATGACAGGTCACAAATGATCACATTTCTGACATATAATTTTGAATAAAGATAATACTTCAGTCAACTTCAGTTATGCATGACCAGATCGTTTTATACATGTATCTAAATACTTTTTGCCAGGGCTCTGGTCAAACAATTCCCTATAGGACATATTTACCAATCTCTTGACACCTACAGCGGGTACCAAGGTAGGGTTGGGTACCCGGGTTGTACATCTGGACTCGTCCCAGCCCTACACCCTTGGTTTGTAAGAACTATGTTCCTTCATCACTGATGCATTGTGGTGCAGTTGCTATTTTTAACCAATGAACCAAACAACGGCCTGGTTCCTTGAGAGCATTCAGTCTACGCTGCACAAACATGTCTTGCTTGACACATTGCTTCAATACCAGGCTATGTTATCACAAAGTTTGGGCACTGAGTTGGGCTCATTTGACTTCTGTGAATTATACAAGACCTCAGTTCATTAGCTGACTAAAAAAAACCAATACAAGTCCAAGACGTATTTTGCGGTAAAAAATACCAACATTCTCCAGCTTTAATTACATAATTCCCACAAGAACATTAAAAAGTGAGAATTATTTATTTCAAATTTTGTTTTATTGTAGGATTTATATTATTTTGTTTGAATCCAATGTTAAATGTTTAGGCATCATTCGAGAGCACAGTTTTATGGAAAAGCTTGAAAATTAGTGTGTTGAATGAAAAAAAAGGCAAAATCCGCGATTTTTCTGCAACTCGTGGTTAGTTATAGTTTCTGCAAATATTCACGGAATCACAGAATTCATCTGGGACAGCAATACACTGCAAAGCAGCCAATGTATAATACATGGGTGATGGCGAAATCCATGAAGTATTGACAGTGGAGAACAGCTTTCTACATTGATTCCGTCACTGCTTGCGTGGGTTAGTCAGTACACACTGCTGTTCCCTATAGCCTGGTGAACTGATGCATGAGTGTACAACAGACTGTTAAGCCCTTCTTATGTTTTATTTCGTCTTCCAGTGGGTATCATAAATAAAGCAAGTACACACCATATCTAAAGGTAACATTCGTGCAGTGCACACCAAGTATGTACACGTTACTATACACTACCTGTAATACAGTATAACCTGAAAACTATAACTATACTGATGGAAGAAAAAAAGGGAACAGTAAAGCTACAGAAAGTATACAGCTATATAAACCGGTATATGTACATTCATATTAACAAAATGACATCAAGCATGGTCATCTTCAGGTACAGGTTGTCATGGCAACAAATGCTTCCTGTGGCTAAGTTCCTTTATTTATTTCCATCAGTATATGTCCATAACTATTAAGGCTTTTCATCTATATTCCATAACTAACTTTATCTATACTTAGAATGGCAAGACAAGAAATTGAGATTTCATTAGCTATATTACATGTAATGCAAGTGATTAGTGCAAAAATACACTAATATAATACTCCAGTGATTACCCCGCGGTTCAACTGAATCCGCTATCGTGAAGGGCGTTGTCGCCACAGTTATATCATTGTGCCCACACCCAAACACATCTTATTCATCTTGTATTACATCTATGTACTTTGTGATTTCATTAACAATAACAGTATAATAATCAAGAGTCCAAACAATGATTTGTGTATGACTTAAATTGTCATCACCCTCTTTGAAAGAACTGAAAAAAACCAAAATACTGCTGGAGGATAGAAGGTAAACAAAAATAAAAAAATAAAATAAACAATAACATCATGAAGTCATTGAAAGGCATTTAGAAGTGATACAAAAAGGAAGAGAATTTATGGATGTCAACTTCTTTATTATGAGGAACACCACGTTTCTGAGTACCAGTATATACTTACTCCATCTTCTGGTGAATGATAATGAAGAAGTAAGCATATACTCCGAAACGTTGTGTCCGTCATAAGAAAGAAGTTGACATCCATAAATTCTCTTCCTTAATAACATCATGGTTATTGTGTCAATACAAGCAATGTAATGTTCACCTGAAGTAATAGTGAACAGAGAATTATGTAGACTTCGACCTGTTGGAGCACAGAATAAAAGCCCTCGTATAATAAATAGTTGCACCATAATGAAGATATATATTCCTCCCAGATATATCGACATTTTCTATATCATTAACAAACTTTGGGCTTAAAAATTGATTTTGTAAGTCCCAATGTATGCAAGTGAGTGAGTGAGTTGGGTTTAACGCCGCTTTTAACAGTATTCCAGTTATATCACGGCGTGTTAGCTTAATGTGGGAGGAAAGCCCGAAGTGACGTTTACCACTTCAGTGAAACCAAGGAGCACAGGTATGGTGCTGAAAAACCTAGAAACATAATCGGGGCGAACTGGTGATTCGAACCCACAATCATAGGTTTCTGGCGTGCCCAAGGGACGCAACTCTGCACAGCGAATCGCGGCCCCTTTGACGACTGGGACACCCGTGCCCCCCAATGTATGCTAGAGTTCACCAATCCTGATATACACATTGAACTAAAATGCCAGTTACCATGATCCATTGGCATTAATGGTCCCTTTCATCAACCAATGACCAAGTCCTATATCATAACACAGGCTAAGATTGTTTTGTGCAAGCAAGTCCAGAAATATTGGTAACATCTTGTGAGTGTCCACTGGTGAATATAAGAAATAACTGAAATGTAAAGGAATGATGTGCTTAGGGCGATAAATATATGGGACATCCTCACTGGATGAAGATGACACATGACCTTCCTCCTCTTTGAAACATCCCATGCTCCTAAGACGAGGTGGTGCAGGACATGATATGATCTGAATCGTGATACCTGGCCCACAATACCATGTGTCATTAGTGATTGAGTTGGGTTTAATGCCGTGTTCCAGTTATATCACAGCGTGTCAGTTTAAAGCAGGAGTAAAGCCCGAAGTGATGCAGGTCTTAGACGTTTAACACTTTGATGAAACCCACAAGCCTAGGTTTCTGGCTTGCTTAAAGGACGTAACTATCCACAGCAAACTGCGGCGCCTTAGACGACTGGGCCATCCGTGTGTGTCATGAAACACTACACACAGTAAATAACACACTCGCACAGTGTCACCTTGATCACGACATGCAGGATGCGTAAGTGAACATATTGACCGTAATCTTTAACTTATTCCTTCAAGGCTAATGAATATATTCCATTCACAATATGAACTTTCAAATCTCAAAATGCATGTTTTCTATTTGATAATGGAAGAAGACTTCCTGAATACATCATATATCACTCTTACAAGATATCAGATGACATACAAAATAAAATTGCAAATATAATGTTAGTGAAAAATAGATTAATTTGTATATATTGCAACAAAAATGCATCTACATAATTAGATAATACTATGACAATAAATTTAAGTAAATGAGAAATAATTTGATTTCATTACGATAAGCTAAAAACAATGTTCATAAAATATTCTGTTACAAAATATATCATATTCATTTGTTCCATCCTTTTAAGTACAATTAAAGTCTAGATCCCAGCGAAACATTTGGTGAAGAGAATGGCCGTCTTGTATGCAGCAAGCCAAGCAGGTTGTAATGCCCAATCTGTGTTTGGTTTTGGTTTGATCACATGCATTTTAGGGTTAAAACTAGAAAAGATATTAGTAAGTGGCTTGAAATGCACTTTGAGAACCAGTCCATGGTGTTCACCTGCAGCTGCGACTGCTAAGATCAGTGAACAGTTCAACCCGATACACCACACCTGATGGTCCTGTCACTCTGAGCAAAAGCTACATTAAAGTTGTCATCCATCATATTCCTTGTCTTTGTTAACAGATTAAGTTGTTATCCATCATATTCCTTGTCCTTGCTAACAGATTAAGTTGTTATCCATCATATTCCTTGTCATTGCTAACAGATTACGTTATTATCCATCATATTCCTTGTCATTGCTAACAGATTAAGTTATTATCCATCATATTCCTTGTCATTGCTTTACAGATTAAGTTGTTATCCATAATATTCCTTGTCATTGCTAACAGATTAAGTTATTATCCATCATATTCCTTGTCATTGCTAACAGATTAAGTTTTTATCCATAATATTCCTTGTCATTGCTAACAGATTAAGTTATTATCCATAATATTCCTTGTCATTGCTTAACAGATTAAGTTTTTATCCATAATATTCCTTGTCATTGCTAACAGATTAAGTTATTATCCATAATATTCCTTGTCATTGCTAACAGATTAAGTTATTATCCATCATATTCCTTGTCATTGCTAACAGATTAAGTTATTATCCATCATATTCCTTGTCATTGCTTTACAGATTAAGTTTTTATCCATAATATTCCTTGTCATTGCTAACAGATTAAGTTGTCATCCATAATATTCCTTGTCATTGCTTAACAGATTAAGTTGTCATCCATCATATTCCTTGTCATTGCTTTACAGATTAAGTTGTTATCCAGAACATCCCTTGTCACTGCTTAACAGATTACATTTTCCAATTTGCTAAATTTACATGAAACAAACAATTTATGAATTTTGTTCTTAAAGAGAATAATTAAAAATTATTCATGGCTAGCACACCTTCCCACCCTCAAACTAAAAAAATCTTCCTGACACCGAATCTATCTCATGATAATTGTTTGGTGGGTCTAATATTTATATATAAAATCATATATATACAAATTGTAACTTTGACATATATACCATCAATCATACTAAACAGAGAAAGTCAAAATGACCCTTTCAAAGATATCCATAATCAAACAATGCCCCATTGCGAGTCACAACTCTATTAACTGTCTAACCAAATATGCTAATTATAAGATTACAAAACTTTCAAACATACAAATAACACATTTGTTCCCTACATAACAGGAGCTGTTGCACAAAGCAATACGACGGTCGTAAGTCAATGTTAAAGAAAGCAAGCTTTGTGCAACTGGGCCCCTGGTAGTATATATCACATTAAAGTTAGTTGGTTAAATGCTGTTTAAAAAGAATTTCAGTTATATTACATATGTTGATATTCCAACAAAAAAACTATATACCAAACACATCTGTATAAACCATATTGTAGACAGGCAGTTAAAATATTGTCCAAGATACTCAAGATTTAACACAAAGTGAAACAGTTTGAATAATAACCACAATTATCACCAATGACTAAGTTCCACATAGTGGAAAGCTAAGGTTTTCTTACTCCAATCCCAAACCAACCTTTATTCCATAACATTTTCCCATAAAGCTTCAAGAAAGAAGGAAATGTTTTTTTGGGCATTGGCATATCACTTTATTTCCTGCGGCATTTGAGTCAGATTTTGTTACCCACAAAATGAACACAAACGGCACAGATATTGTATTAAAGAGCTGAATTCAATGTGCGCCAACTTGTGTTTGTTGGTATTATAAGTTGGAAATAAAAAAAAGTGTTGTACTTCAATTTTTTTCCGATAAATTATTTGTAAAAGTTGATAAAAAAAAGTGTTGTACTTCAAATTTTTTTCAATAAATTATTTGTAAAAGTTGTACCTCTTTACTTTCGAGAAAAATTGGCCATAATTTTTTTTTACTGATTTAGCCTTAATGTTATTCTACTGAAGCTAGAAATAGATAAGTGATATTGCCCTACTCCTCCAATGGTAAAAATACCCTAAGCGGTCACCAGGTAGACACGATTTTATGGATAACAACTTCTTTAATACTGTAAAAAGCAACGTTTCGATATAGATCCTTATACCGTTGTCAAGCAAGACTGAATAAGGGACATAGTATATTTTCCTATGAACCGCATCATCCTCCCATTCATGGGATAAGCCTCCCACATCATCAGCCGCCTCCTCAAACAGCAAACCAACATCGACACCCACTTCACAACATCAACTGGGACAACGTCCAAGTCCTCTCCAACTCCATGATTTCACTAAAAGAAAACTAACAGAAGCAGTCCACATTCGTCACCACAAGCCATCAATCAACAGAGATCAAGGCTTTTTCATCCCATCCGCCTACTACGAACTCATCAAGCAATAATCACTTATCCTGTTTAATTGGCTTCATGTCCCATTGGCTTCCCCCAATCTGTTCTCTGTCCATCGTGTTGTGACAGTATTATCCCTTTGTTGTCAACACGTTACCTATGTTATCCCACTCATATATGCAATTGTTGCTACTGTTATTCCTCCACCTACTATATATATTCTGTACTATGTCCCTCATTCAGTCTTGCTTGATAACGGTATAAGGATCTATGCCAAAACGTCGCCTTTTACAGTAATAAAGAAGTTGTTATCCATAAAATTGTGTCTACCTTGTCACCCGTCAACTTCTAAGTAATACCTACCAAACAACTTATACAATTTAAAGGGTCACGTCTACTCATTTAAATAGCATCAAGATTATCTCACTAGAAAAAGACAAATGAATTTTCATGGCATATACGACCATTCCAGGTGTATGAGATTCCTATGATTTAGCTGTCGTGATGTTGATGTGGATATTGTCAAATGCAATTTACAGATATTGCTTAAATCGGGAAAACATTGTTTCGTAGAATGGCATGTAAGAAATGGAAATGTTCATAACACTCCCAAATACTCCCTTGTCATGATACAACAAAACTCAAAATTAACTCAGATTCAACAATCAGTCTTACACCCTTATTATTAAAAATACTTGAAAAATGAGTTGCATCATTACACCATGATAGCATACTGACAATGTTCGAATTCATGAAAGCTTTCAAATGTATCCATCATATCACATTTATAACACATTTATATACATATTTCATACACAAAGATCATCAATGACTGTATTTTCCTAATACACCTCTTCAAAGTTAAAACTTTTGTTAGATCTGATGCAGACAGGAATGACTTGGATCTTGGTAGTCCAAGTTCTACTCATGAACTGAGGCTCTCAGTTTAAGCAGAGACCATATAATAGATGGTTTATTATATGGTCTCTGGTTTAATATGTACATGGCTTCATGGTATATGCGGTTGCGTTCATCAGTTATACACACTTATCAATAATGTACAAATCAAATATATAATATTGAGTTTGACTTTCATTCTCACTTTGCAAAATGTACACATACAGAATTATGGCCTCTCGTATTACCAGTCATACATAGCTGTTACACACACTCCATTACATAACTACCATTCACACACAACTATCATCACTTACAGTAGCATGTAACAAGAGTTGCCTCCCTCCTCACAAGACTGTCTCAAGCTCCCCACAGCAATGGCCCATTCGCGGAGCTCTCTGTACTATCGCTGCCACCAGTGAAAGCTCCCCACTGTGATAGGTGGCTACAACCATGCTTGGAGTTGAACTCTCACCCGTCCGACCGTTATGTTAACAAACAAGTGATGACTGCCGTTACGCCTTATATTATTACCCCTGCTAAATTATTTTCTTTGTCAATTTGAATTTCTGTTTCATTTCAACAAGCATGTAATTGATACTGTAAGAATGTAAGGGGGAAGTTGGTTGATTTTCAATTCTTTGGCAATCTCAAACAAATCTGATCAAACAAACAAAAAGGTAAATTCATCTGGTAAATATGGTCAGTTGTTAACCTTTTCAAAATTCACTATGATGGCATTCCCAAAGACAAAAAAGTATAAACGTTACTACATTTGGGGTTAGAGGGTAAATTTCCAGATTCTTGTAATGGCTGAGCCCACACTGGTGGCAGTGATGTTACGGAGAGTGTAACGAATGCATCATGCCCTGGGAAGGAGCCTGTCTGTTGTTTGTTCCAAATACAGATTATGGGCTAGAGGACATCAAAGCCATGAGTTTTGCGCAGAGTTCCCTCCCTTGGCATGGGGCATGGTCTCCAGTGGCTAGTAATCTGGTCAAACTTGACCAGCAAGGACTGTGTTTATGTGAGAACAGTTATCTCCCTTGTATAGAAGAACCTATTCAGAACAGTTATCTCCCCTTGTTCAATGTTGGTTGCGGTCTCCATGAGCTGGGCATGTCTATATGATTTTCTTTCCTGTACCAAAGAGGGTGTAGACTATCAGTCCGAATATACAGACCAAAGCAGTTTGATTGAACACAGCACTCCAGCTCTTTGTCACTTCTAGAATATGACCCGCCATATATACTCCTATGAAACCTGAAATTACAAACAATATATAATGGAAAACTTGTGGGTAGAAGGTCTGGGACAGCAATGACACATCTCTTTGGTCTGGTTGTTGTTTACGCCAGCCATATGGCAGAGGCTCATCCATCTGGATCTGACTTCAAGATCAGAATTGTTGAAAGAAAACCAGCTTAAGGAATAAAACTAGCTCAATTGTAATTATTTTAGTGAGTGAGGCAAGAGTTGTGCTACAGCGATATTATAGCATGTCGGAACGATGATTTTCAATACCGGATGAGCCAGATATGCCAGTGGTTAAAAGCATGAGTACACAGTCACACAATCCGCCAGGTTAAACACTGCATCATCTGCGAACTTTCATCTCTAGTGCTAAATCCAAGTAAAATTCTTTTCAGTCCAGTGAGTGAGCGAATGAGTGAGTATGATTTTGCGCCACTTTTAGCAATATTCCAGCAATATCACGGCGGAGGACAACAGAAATGGGCTTCACAAGTTGTACCACAGGAGTCCGTATCTAAAAATAGACGCCCTCATGCATATTCATGACCATCTCCACACGCGAGCCGTGTGGAGATGGTCATGAATATGCATGAGGGTGTCTATTTTTAGATACGGACTCCTGTGGTTGTACCCATGTGGGGAATCGGACCCGGGCCTTCAGCGTGATGGACGGACACTTAAACCAAAAGGCTACCCCACTGTCCCTGTTTGGTCTAGCAAGTTCAGCACATTATAACACTAAAATCTGAAGAAAAGATGCCAAGAGCAAAGTTCAGCTGGTAGACTTAATTTTTTTTTGGCTCAGACTGCACCAGCTGTTTCTTACTGCAAGCATGGCTGCTTGGGACATATTGCAGAATCCAAACAGGATATAATCATGGATGGTATGCAATGGCAATGGATTCTAAAATATCAGATTTTACACTTGTCAGAACTGTTGCCAGGGTTACTTAGAGATAAAGTTTCTTACCTGGAATGGCTCCCGCCATGTTCATTATACCTGTAAAAGAAGAGTGTTATATTCATATTGATTTGTTACTGGGAAGAAGGTCAACCTTGAGGGCACAACACAGAGACTTGAACAGCATCTCAATTAGGGCTGGCTAAAAAGATTGATAATTGGAATTATTGTCCATGAGAAGAAATATTAAGGATAATTGATATGAAATTGTTGTCATCAATTTACCAAAACAGACTTGTTATTGTCAATAATGTCAACTGTCGAAGACGGAAAGCAACTTTTTTTTATTATATCTCAAATGTCCACAAAGTAATCTATGCACTGCTCACCTGTGGCGTGAAATATGTTGATTTCTTTGCACATTTGTTTTAAGTTACTTCTTTGATATACATATATCAATAATTACCGTATTCGACGTAATAAGCGCCCCGCTCTAATAAGCGCCCCGCTCTAATAAGTGCCCACGGCGTTATTTGCTAAGATATTGGCAAGTGAACAATCCCAGTTAGCACCCCTTCTGATTGATCAATGAACACAAGAATTATTTATTCGTGTGTAATACGCACTCGTTTGTTAGATGCACCCTTAATTATGGGCAATTAAATTCTCGAAAATATATCTATATTGTATAATACACACAGATTCTATTTTTATATCATTTCAGGCTGACCACAAAATTTAAAATCTTTCAACCTCGTTTTTAATCTCACCAAAATTATATTCTAATAAGAGCCCCCTATTTCTAATTTTGAGAGCGCCCTGTGCGCTTATTATGTCGAATACGGTAATTGATATTTAGTTAGCGATTATCGAACTCTATAATCTATTACGATAGCCAGCCTTAATCTCAATACAGACATTCAGTTACAGCTCGGTACAGTTATGGGTTCTGAGTACATGAGCACTGATCGAGATACGCATACACATTTGTCTAATCTGAAGAAAGAGGAACCAGCATGGCTGGCTACTGATACACATCATAGCGATTGATAATCACTAACAAAATATCGATCAATTATTGATAAATAATAGAGAAGGAACTTAAAGGAAATATGCAAGAAAGTTCTGACAGAAATCAACATATTTCATGCCACTGGTGTGCAGTGACACATTTATGTACGGTTTACTTTGTAGACATTTCAGACATAACAAAAACAGTTGCTTCCCGTCTTCGACAATTGACAGTATTGACAATGACAAGTCTGTTTTGGTAAATATTAACTTTAATTATTCACAATAGTCTATGTAAGTTATTATCGATGACAACAGTTTTATATCGATAATCCCTTATATTTCTGCGGCGATAATTCTGATTATCGATCTTTTCAGCCAGCCCTAGTCACCAGCTAACCATGTAAAATGTACAGTAACCCATTTTTAACAAATATGTTTGACTTACTTGCCTTAGAAGAGTACTTACTGTGTCGGGTGTTCCATTTGAATGAACTATGCATTGTCAAACAATAGGCATCACTGCATATGATCTACTGCTTTTTTATATGCTTCTAGATATTCTTATTGCTGATAACCACCCTAACAAATTAAACTAATTTTATGTCTTGAAATAAACTGCTAAGTATAGAAAAATTCAGAAATAGCCAAAAACAAACATACTGTAACAGAGCCAGACACTGATGTTTTGTTAGAAATACATATTTGTTCTTTCTAAGTCAGTCTCAATAAAATCAACTAAAAAATATATGACTGTATTAAAAAAATATTTTCGAAACTAGTCAAAACTGCAAATAAAGGGCAAGGTAATCAAAAGCTGCAGGTAGCGAGGAACAAGAGAGGGCACCTACCAAAAACTGATCCTGCATGTTTTGGAGCGATGTCCTGTGGATTGACGAGGATGCCGCTGTTGTGGAAGCCGCAGCAGCAGACAGAGAGGGCCATGCAGGTGAGTGCCGCCTCATATGAAGTGGTGTAGGTGATGATGACGAGGAACAGTGCTGTGCCGCCCAGGGCGATGAACTGCATCAGTTTCCTCACAAACGTCACGGAGTACCCTGTAGACACAGTGAGTGACTGATTGGGTTTCATGCTGCTTTAAACAGTATATCTTTTATATCATGTGTCAGCTCAAAAGATGAGGAGAAATTTCTGAATTGATGACAGTCTCTTATGTGTACAGTTTTAGTAAAACCAACAAGCATCAATTTTAGTGCTGACAAACCAAGAAACATAATCAGGGCAAATCTAGCATTTACAGCATTTACATTTTCTGTCAGTTTATTCAGTTCAAATTTGTAGCAAAACCGAAGCATTGAGAACTGGTTCAGAATTGTAGCCCTCAAATCATACAAATGCTAACAGTCAATGAGGTCTCCCATTTGATTCTTATTTGTCTACCCCCCCCCCCCCCCCCCCTACTATTTACTTGTCTCGGGCTAGCAGACAAGCATGAATTTCTGAGGCTGCCCATGCCATCTGGCTTTGCTGACACACATTCAACCAAGTAACTGAGTGAGTGAGTGAGTGAGTGAGTTGGGTTTAAAGCCGCTTTTAACAGTATTCCAGTTACATCACGGCGTGTCAGTTTAATGTGGGAGGAAAGCCTGAAGTGGTGCAGGTCTCAGACGTTTACCACTTCGGTGAAACCCACGAGCACGGGTATGGTGCTGACAAACCTAGAAACATAACCGGGGCGAACCGGGATTTCGAACCCACAATCATAGGTTTCTGGCGTGCCTAAGGGACGCAACTCTGCACAGCGAATCGCGGCGCCTTAGACGACTGGGCCACCCGTGCCCCCCACCGAGTAACTGAGCCTGACCATCTAGGCCCCATCCCACAAAGCTATCTTAGCACTATGATGATCATAAGCCTTTGTTAAAGTATGGGAGTTATGATCAGCTTAGAGCTAAGATCCCTTTGTGGAACAGTGCCCTGATCAAGTGTATCTGCCTCAAGCATGATCACATTGTGTGAAGAGATGCAGCACCTCAGAGATGACACACATGTGGTAACTCGGTGGTGAAATGTCTGCCTCAGAGTTGCATGACACCGGTTCCATCTAAATAGAATGTATCCAGTTGAAGAATGGGTACCAGAAAGGACCAACTGGTGATTGACTGATGACATTTAAAATGGTCTTAAATAACCAGACTGTAACAGGTGCTTGTTTGGAGCAACTGTACTCATCACTATAACCACCATCATCATCATAACCATTGCTTACTGATGCCAGACACTCACCTGAGGAAATCATCTTGTCTGCCAGGTAGCCACTGAATATAGAGCTTGGAATTGTCACTACCCAGGGCACAACATTGAACACCCAACCCTGAAACACAAACTGCCATTAATACACAGGGACATAGATGTAACATACAAGTCAAAGTAATAATTATAATATATATTTTTGTCTTAGAGCAACAATTTCAAACATCATGGACAAAGAATCACAGAAATTAATTCTTCAGCATATCATGATGTAAACTGGTTTTGCATTTCTCGAACTCATTCTGTAGACATGCAGATGCCCCTTTTAATTCTTATTCAAGGATACAGAAACTTTAGCAGCAGTTAGCACATCATATCCTTGTGATCACGCTTGGTTAAAATTAAAATTAAAATTAAAATTAAAATTAAAATTAAAATTAAAATTAAAATTAAAAAAACCCCAAAACTTACAATTACATTTCAAAAACTAGGGCACGTCAATGTACATTGAGTGAGTGAGTATGGTTTACGTCGCTTTTAGCAATATTTCAGCAATATCATGGCGGGGGACACCAGAAATGGGCTTCACACAATGTACCCATGTCGGGAATCGAACCCGGGTCTTTGGCGTGACTAGCGAATGCTTTAACCACTTAGCTATCTCCATCACACATCTGAGTGGAACGAAACTCTCGCCCTAATTAACTTCCATAGCCAAGTACGATACATGAAAAAAATACCAATCAATGTCACTACACATACTTACTACTACACATCAACTTTTACAATTATATATGCAGATAGGGCTATTTATGACATTGTATAAAATGCAAATTCAAAATGGCTGCCTAGACGGCCATGTTGAAAATTTTAAATTCAGTGAGCAGGTATAACAGGCAAAATTTCAACTTGTGGTTTCAAAGAAGATATCAATAAAGTTTATGGTACACAATCTGCTACGACATTTGCTTGCAAGAACCTTTGGTTCAAATAAGCTAGAAATCCAGGAGAATCAGAAAACAATATAATTCAAAGTACAGTCTGCATGCATGATTAACACCCATAACCAGCCAACAGACACAGTCAGGGCTACTGGCTTACTGTGGTGCAAGAAGTAACTACAGCTGCATGATCACAAGCGGGAGGAGACAGTTATCAGGCTGCATTCAAGGTAAGCAGAAAGAAACTGTATGGACTCTAGCAATGAAGTAACTGATCATGAGGATGAGATGCTTAGTTGCATTCCAATGGGGTGATAATTGATTCTCACAAACTGCATGTCGTAAAAGGCAACTTGTGGATCGGGTATTCAGGCTCCATGACTTAGTTGATTGCATGTCATAGTGACCTGTGAAGATCCGGGGTAGAATAGATCTTCAGCAACCCATGCTTGCTGTAAAAGCAACTATGCTTTTCGTAAAAGCCGACTCACGGGATAGGTTGGTCAGGCTCGCTGACTTGGTTCATGCATGTCATCTTATCATGATTGCGTGGATCGATGCTTATGAATTCAATCACTGGATTGTCAAGTCCAGACTCGATTATTAATAGACCGCCATCATGTAGCTGGAATATTGCTGAGTGCGGTGTTAAACAACAAACAAACAAACAAAGCGTGTCATCATACCCCAATGGTGATGGATGATGCTCATAATATCAATCACTGGTTCTTTTGGGCCACACTTGATAATTTACATGTTGCTCACATATAGTTGGAATAGTGCAAGGAGGATCAAACCAAATAGCTGAATAAAATATGACTAACACAAAATTGAGACGACAACTTAACAATGCTTAGCACACTTAGGTAGTCTTTACACAGAATTTGAACAATCAAAAACATTGAAGAGCATGTTGGTCTATTGTACTATCATTTTTGGAAAATGATTATTCTGATTCATCAATCACGAAAAAATTCCATAATATATGAGCAACTGCCATTTCTGACTTGACCATTGTTGCTGATTTGAAAACATTTGATTACAGGTATCTATTATTCATATGGTAATCCATTTCCCATATCAACTGACTTGAAGGCTTAAGTGTAAAGTTTGTTGAGTAACCTGTAATGCTGTGTCATATGACATCCCCAAAACTCTTACACAACTACAAAAAAGAGACCTCATATCTTGACAAGAACCATAGTGAGTGAGTAAGCATGGTTATATGCTGCTTTTAACAATATTGTGGGGACACCAGAAATGGGCTTCAAGCATTGTACCAATGTGGGGAATCAAACCTGGGTCTTTGGCGTGACAAGCAAAAGCTTAAACCACTAGGCTACCCCACCGTCCTGACAAGAACCATGAAATGAATTAATGAATACAAATTCATTTTGTAAATTTCAAAGACTACAACTGAATTTGACATACAAGCAAAGGGGTTGAAAATTGAATCCTCAATTTAACCCTGCAACATTGAGTTAACCCATGCCGCTTACCCACTTGTAGAAGCATGCAATACAGGCAGCAGGAGGGGAGACTAGTCTTCATAAACCTTCAGGATCATTCCAAGCCAGGGACACAGTAATATACCTAGTGACATTGATAAGGTCACTGTAGATCGTTTTTTTATCAAAATGTACCCTGGGTACAAAATGGTATTTCGAGTTGTACCTAGATTTTCGTTTCCATATTGTTTTGTACCCAGACCATGTTTTGGAAATCTTGCAATAGTCTATGTCGTAAATGTATCCAGAACTGGTTTACAGCATTCAACAACATGGCCGCTCCTGCTTCCGCCATAATTCCCAAATAACTTTTTGTGTATTTACATTGTATACCAATGTTATCCCGAGTTGATTCCGTTAGAAAGAGACTTGAGATTAAGTCCATCAACGTCCTTGTGCAGAGAGTTATCTCCCCTTAAACCATACAGTGGGTAGATGTCATCCTGCTAAATGAGAACAAAAAACTGGATACACTTAGATATGGACTGGGTACAAAATGATATGGCAATTAAAGTCTAGGTACAAACTCAATATAAATCGTCTTGTACACTGGGAACATTTCGACAGTAAACCAATCGAGAGGGACCCTATCAGACAGCCCTAGTGA